>NC_060130.1:65094347-65397472 GCF_021461395.2 Schistocerca americana
CACATCTACCATTTTCCTCTGCCCCTTTCACCAGACGCGATACGCCATTATTTGTCGACATCATGACTTTCAAAGTACTCCTGCTAGGGGCTCCTCCAGTCTACCAATGTATTTCGCCTGTTGACGAGGCATTTGGCTACCTTAAGAGAGTCATACTTACTCCTGTCAGTTGCTCCCCGTTTTACCACAGTCACATTTTCAATCTTATTCTGGCCAGTTCACCCGAAGCGATACGCCACTTGACGAGGCATTTGGCTACCTTAAGAGAGTCATAGTTACCCCTGTCAGTTGCTCCCCGTTAAACCACAGTCACATCTACGATTTTCCTCTGCCGCTTTCACCAGCCGCGATACGCCATTATTTGTTGAAATTATGACTTTCACAGTAGTCCTGCTAGGGGTTCCTCCAGTTTACCAATGTATTTCGCCTGTTGACGAACCATTTGGCTACCTTAAGAGAGTCATAGTTACTCCTGTCAGTTGCTCCCCGTTTTACCACAGTCACATTTTCAATCTTATTCTGGCCAGTTCACCTGAAGCGATACGCCATTATCGGTCAACCTAAAGAATTTCACAGTACTCTTGCCGGGAGCTCTCGAGTTTGCCGATGTATTTCGCCTGTTGACGAGGCATTTGGTTACCTTAAGAGAGTCATAGTTACCCCTTGCTGTTGCTCCCCATTTTACAACAGGCACATCTACAAGCTTACACTGGCCAATTCTCCTGAAGCGATACGCTAATATCTATTGACATAAAGACTTTCACAGTACTCCTGCCGGGAGCTTTTCGACTTTGCCGATGTATTTCGCCTATTGACGAGGCGTTTGGCTACCTTAAGAGAGTCATAGTTACTCCTGCCAGTGTCTCTCCGTTAAACCACAGTCACATCTACCATTTTCCTCTGCCCCTTTCACCAGACGCGATACGCCATTATTTGTCGACATCATGACTTTCAAAGTACTCCTGCTAGGGGCTCCTCCAGTCTACCAATGTATTTCGCCTGTTGACGAGGCATTTGGCTACCTTAAGAGAGTCATACTTACTCCTGTCAGTTGCTCACCGTTTTACCACAGTCACATTTTCAATCTTATTCTGGCCAGTTCACCCGAAGCGATACGCCACTTGACGAGGCATTTGGCTACCTTAAGAGAGTCATAGTTACTCCTGTCAGTTGCTCCCCGTTAAACCACAGTCACATCTACGATTTTCCTCTGCCGCTTTCACCAGCCGCGTTACGCCATTATTTGTTGAAATTATGACTTTCACAGTACTCCTGCTAGGGGTTCCTCCAGTTTACCAATGTATTTCGCCTGTTGACGAAGCATTTGGCTACCTTAAGAGAGTCATAGTTACTCCTGTCAGTTGCTCCCCGTTAAACCACAGTCACATCTACGATTTTCCTCTGCCGCTTTCACCAGCCGCGATACGCCATTATTTGTTGAAATTATGACTTTCACAGTACTCCTGCTAGGGGTTCCTCCAGTTTACCAATGTATTTCGCCTGTTGACGAAGCATTTGGCTACCTTAAGAGAGTCATAGTTACTCCTGTCAGTTGCTCCCCGTTTTACCACAGTCACATTTTCAATCTTATTCTGGCCAGTTCACCTGATGCGATACGCTGTTATCAGTCAACCTAAAAAATATCACAGTACTCCTGCCGGAAGCTTCTCGAGTTTGCCGAAGTATTTCGCCTGTTGACGAAGCATTTGGATACCTTAAGAGAGTCATAGTTACTCCTTGCTGTTGCTCCCCATTTTACAACAGGCACATCTACAAGCTTACTCTGGCCAATTCTCCTGAAGCGATACGCTAATATCTGTAGACATAAAGACTTTCACAGTACTCCTGCTGGGAGCTTCTCTACTTTGCCGATGTATTTCGCCTATTGACGAGGCATTTGGCTACCTTAAGAGAGTCATAGTTACTCCTGTCAGTTGCTCCCCGTTAAACCACAGTCACATCTACGATTTTCCTCTGCCGCTTTCACCAGACGCGATACGCCATTATTTGTCGAAATTATGACTTTCACAGTACTCCTGCTAGGGGTTCCTCCAGTTTACCAAAGTATTTCGCCTGTTGACGAACCATTTGGCTACCTTAAGAGAGTCATAGTTACTCCTGTCAGTTGCTCCCCGTTTTACCACAGTCACATTTTCAATCTTATTCTGGCCAGTTCACCCGAAGCGATACGCCACTTGACGAGGCATTTGGCTACCTTAAGAGAGTCATAGTTACTCCTGTCAGTTGCTCCCCGTTAAACCACAGTCACATCTACGATTTTCCTCTGCCGCTTTCACCAGCCGCGATACGCCATTATTTGTTGAAATTATGACTTTCACAGTAGTCCTGCTAGGGGTTCCTCCAGTTTACCAATGTATTTCGCCTGTTGACGAAGCATTTGGCTACCTTAAGAGAGTCATAGTTACTCCTGTCAGTTGCTCCCCGTTAAACCACAGTCACATCTACGATTTTCCTCTGCCGCTTTCACCAGCCGCGATACGCCATTATTTGTTGAAATTATGACTTTCACAGTACTCCTGCTAGGGGTTCCTCCAGTTTACCAATGTATTTCGCCTGTTGACGAAGCATTTGGCTACCTTAAGAGAGTCATAGTTACTCCTGTCAGTTGCTCCCCGTTTTACCACAGTCACATTTTCAATCTTATTCTGGCCAGTTCACCTGATGCGATACGCTGTTATCAGTCAACCTAAAAAATATCACAGTACTCCTGCCGGAAGCTTCTCGAGTTTGCCGAAGTATTTCGCCTGTTGACGAAGCATTTGGATACCTTAAGAGAGTCATAGTTACTCCTTGCTGTTGCTCCCCATTTTACAACAGGCACATCTACAAGCTTACTCTGGCCAATTCTCCTGAAGCGATACGCTAATATCTGTAGACATAAAGACTTTCACAGTACTCCTGCTGGGAGCTTCTCTACTTTGCCGATGTATTTCGCCTATTGACGAGGCATTTGGCTACCTTAAGAGAGTCATAGTTACTCCTGTCAGTTGCTCCCCGTTAAACCACAGTCACATCTACGATTTTCCTCTGCCGCTTTCACCAGACGCGATACGCCATTATTTGTCGAAATTATGACTTTCACAGTACTCCTGCTAGGGGTTCCTCCAGTTTACCAAAGTATTTCGCCTGTTGACGAACCATTTGGCTACCTTAAGAGAGTCATAGTTACTCCTGTCAGTTGCTCCCCGTTTTACCACAGTCACATTTTCAATCTTATTCTGGCCAGTTCACCTGAAGCGATATGCCATTATCGGTCAACCTAAAGAATTTCACAGTACTCTTGCCGGGAGCTCTCGAGTTTGCCGATGTATTTCGCCTGTTGACGAGGCATTTGGTTACCTTAAGAGAGTCATAGTTACCCCTTGCTGTTGCTCCCCATTTTACAACAGGCACATCTACAAGCTTACACTGGCCAATTCTCCTGAAGCGATACGCTAATATCTATTGACATAAAGACTTTCACAGTACTCCTGCCGGGAGCTTTTCGACTTTGCCGATGTATTTCGCCTATTGACGAGGCGTTTGGCTACCTTAAGAGAGTCATAGTTACTCCTGCCAGTGTCTCTCCGTTAAACCACAGTCACATCTACCATTTTCCTCTGCCCCTTTCACCAGACGCGATACGCCATTATTTGTCGACATCATGACTTTCAAAGTACTCCTGCTAGGGGCTCCTCCAGTCTACCAATGTATTTCGCCTGTTGACGAGGCATTTGGCTACCTTAAGAGAGTCATACTTACTCCTGTCAGTTGCTCCCCGTTTTACCACAGTCACATTTTCAATCTTATTCTGGCCAGTTCACCCGAAGCGATACGCCACTTGACGAGGCATTTGGCTACCTTAAGAGAGTCATAGTTACCCCTGTCAGTTGCTCCCCGTTAAACCACAGTCACATCTACGATTTTCCTCTGCCGCTTTCACCAGCCGCGATACGCCATTATTTGTCGAAATTATGACTTTCACAGTAGTCCTGCTAGGGGTTCCTCCAGTTTACCAATGTATTTCGCCTGTTGACGAACCATTTGGCTACCTTAAGAGAGTCATAGTTACTCCTGTCAGTTGCTCCCCGTTTTACCACAGTCACATTTTCAATCTTATTCTGGCCAGTTCACCTGAAGCGATACGCCATTATCGGTCAACCTAAAGAATTTCACAGTACTCTTGCCGGGAGCTCTCGAGTTTGCCGATGTATTTCGCCTGTTGACGAGGCATTTGGTTACCTTAAGAGAGTCATAGTTACCCCTTGCTGTTGCTCCCCATTTTACAACAGGCACATCTACAAGCTTACACTGGCCAATTCTCCTGAAGCGATACGCTAATATCTATTGACATAAAGACTTTCACAGTACTCCTGCCGGGAGCTTTTCGACTTTGCCGATGTATTTCGCCTATTGACGAGGCGTTTGGCTACCTTAAGAGAGTCATAGTTACTCCTGCCAGTGTCTCTCCGTTAAACCACAGTCACATCTACCATTTTCCTCTGCCCCTTTCACCAGACGCGATACGCCATTATTTGTCGACATCATGACTTTCAAAGTACTCCTGCTAGGGGCTCCTCCAGTCTACCAATGTATTTCGCCTGTTGACGAGGCATTTGGCTACCTTAAGAGAGTCATACTTACTCCTGTCAGTTGCTCCCCGTTTTACCACAGTCACATTTTCAATCTTATTCTGGCCAGTTCACCCGAAGCGATACGCCACTTGACGAGGCATTTGGCTACCTTAAGAGAGTCATAGTTACTCCTGTCAGTTGCTCCCCGTTAAACCACAGTCACATCTACGATTTTCCTCTGCCGCTTTCACCAGCCGCGTTACGCCATTATTTGTTGAAATTATGACTTTCACAGTACTCCTGCTAGGGGTTCCTCCAGTTTACCAATGTATTTCGCCTGTTGACGAAGCATTTGGCTACCTTAAGAGAGTCATAGTTACTCCTGTCAGTTGCTCCCCGTTAAACCACAGTCACATCTACGATTTTCCTCTGCCGCTTTCACCAGCCGCGATACGCCATTATTTGTTGAAATTATGACTTTCACAGTACTCCTGCTAGGGGTTCCTCCAGTTTACCAATGTATTTCGCCTGTTGACGAAGCATTTGGCTACCTTAAGAGAGTCATAGTTACTCCTGTCAGTTGCTCCCCGTTTTACCACAGTCACATTTTCAATCTTATTCTGGCCAGTTCACCTGATGCGATACGCTGTTATCAGTCAACCTAAAAAATATCACAGTACTCCTGCCGGAAGCTTCTCGAGTTTGCCGAAGTATTTCGCCTGTTGACGAAGCATTTGGATACCTTAAGAGAGTCATAGTTACTCCTTGCTGTTGCTCATGATTTTACAACAGGCACATCTACAAGCTTACTCTGGCCAATTCTCCTGAAGCGATACGCTAATATCTGTAGACATAAAGACTTTCACAGTGCTCCTGCTGGGAGCTTCTCTACTTTGCCGATGTATTTCGCCTATTGACGAGGCATTTGGCTACCTTAAGAGAGTCATAGTTACTCCTGTCAGTTGCTCCCCGTTAAACCACAGTCACATCTACGATTTTCCTCTGCCGCTTTCACCAGACGCGATACGCCATTATTTGTCGAAATTATGACTTTCACAGTACTCCTGCTAGGGGTTCCTCCAGTTTACCAAAGTATTTCGCCTGTTGACGAACCATTTGGCTACCTTAAGAGAGTCATAGTTACTCCTGTCAGTTGCTCCCCGTTTTACCACAGTCACATTTTCAATCTTATTCTGGCCAGTTCACCCGAAGCGATACGCCACTTGACGAGGCATTTGGCTACCTTAAGAGAGTCATAGTTACTCCTGTCAGTTGCTCCCCGTTAAACCACAGTCACATCTACGATTTTCCTCTGCCGCTTTCACCAGCCGCGATACGCCATTATTTGTTGAAATTATGACTTTCACAGTAGTCCTGCTAGGGGTTCCTCCAGTTTACCAATGTATTTCGCCTGTTGACGAAGCATTTGGCTACCTTAAGAGAGTCATAGTTACTCCTGTCAGTTGCTCCCCGTTAAACCACAGTCACATCTACGATTTTCCTCTGCCGCTTTCACCAGCCGCGATACGCCATTATTTGTTGAAATTATGACTTTCACAGTAGTCCTGCTAGGGGTTCCTCCTGTTTACCAATGTATTTCGCCTGTTGACGAAGCATTTGGCTACCTTAAGAGAGTCATAGTTACTCCTGTCAGTTGCTCCCCGTTAAACCACAGTCACATCTACGATTTTCCTCTGCCGCTTTCACCAGCCGCGATACGCCATTATTTGTTGAAATTATGACTTTCACAGTACTCCTGCTAGGGGTTCCTCCAGTTTACCAATGTATTTCGCCTGTTGACGAAGCATTTGGCTACCTTAAGAGAGTCATAGTTACTCCTGTCAGTTGCTCCCCGTTTTACCACAGTCACATTTTCAATCTTATTCTGGCCAGTTCACCTGATGCGATACGCTGTTATCAGTCAACCTAAAAAATATCACAGTACTCCTGCCGGAAGCTTCTCGAGTTTGCCGAAGTATTTCGCCTGTTGACGAAGCATTTGGATACCTTAAGAGAGTCATAGTTACTCCTTGCTGTTGCTCCCCATTTTACAACAGGCACATCTACAAGCTTACTCTGGCCAATTCTCCTGAAGCGATACGCTAATATCTGTAGACATAAAGACTTTCACAGTACTCCTGCTGGGAGCTTCTCTACTTTGCCGATGTATTTCGCCTATTGACGAGGCATTTGGCTACCTTAAGAGAGTCATAGTTACTCCTGTCAGTTGCTCCCCGTTAAACCACAGTCACATCTACGATTTTCCTCTGCCGCTTTCACCAGACGCGATACGCCATTATTTGTCGAAATTATGACTTTCACAGTACTCCTGCTAGGGGTTCCTCCAGTTTACCAAAGTATTTCGCCTGTTGACGAACCATTTGGCTACCTTAAGAGAGTCATAGTTACTCCTGTCAGTTGCTCCCCGTTTTACCACAGTCACATTTTCAATCTTATTCTGGCCAGTTCACCTGAAGCGATATGCCATTATCGGTCAACCTAAAGAATTTCACAGTACTCTTGCCGGGAGCTCTCGAGTTTGCCGATGTATTTCGCCTGTTGACGAGGCATTTGGTTACCTTAAGAGAGTCATAGTTACCCCTTGCTGTTGCTCCCCATTTTACAACAGGCACATCTACAAGCTTACACTGGCCAATTCTCCTGAAGCGATACGCTAATATCTATTGACATAAAGACTTTCACAGTACTCCTGCCGGGAGCTTTTCGACTTTGCCGATGTATTTCGCCTATTGACGAGGCGTTTGGCTACCTTAAGAGAGTCATAGTTACTCCTGCCAGTGTCTCTCCGTTAAACCACAGTCACATCTACCATTTTCCTCTGCCCCTTTCACCAGACGCGATACGCCATTATTTGTCGACATCATGACTTTCAAAGTACTCCTGCTAGGGGCTCCTCCAGTCTACCAATGTATTTCGCCTGTTGACGAGGCATTTGGCTACCTTAAGAGAGTCATACTTACTCCTGTCAGTTGCTCCCCGTTTTACCACAGTCACATTTTCAATCTTATTCTGGCCAGTTCACCCGAAGCGATACGCCACTTGACGAGGCATTTGGCTACCATAAGAGAGTCATAGTTACCCCTGTCAGTTGCTCCCCGTTAAACCACAGTCACATCTACGATTTTCCTCTGCCGCTTTCACCAGCCGCGATACGCCATTATTTGTTGAAATTATGACTTTCACAGTAGTCCTGCTAGGGGTTCCTCCAGTTTACCAATGTATTTCGCCTGTTGACGAACCATTTGGCTACCTTAAGAGAGTCATAGTTACTCCTGTCAGTTGCTCCCCGTTTTACCACAGTCACATTTTCAATCTTATTCTGGCCAGTTCACCTGAAGCGATACGCCATTATCGGTCAACCTAAAGAATTTCACAGTACTCTTGCCGGGAGCTCTCGAGTTTGCCGATGTATTTCGCCTGTTGACGAGGCATTTGGTTACCTTAAGAGAGTCATAGTTACCCCTTGCTGTTGCTCCCCATTTTACAACAGGCACATCTACAAGCTTACACTGGCCAATTCTCCTGAAGCGATACGCTAATATCTATTGACATAAAGACTTTCACAGTACTCCTGCCGGGAGCTTTTCGACTTTGCCGATGTATTTCGCCTATTGACGAGGCGTTTGGCTACCTTAAGAGAGTCATAGTTACTCCTGCCAGTGTCTCTCCGTTAAACCACAGTCACATCTACCATTTTCCTCTGCCCCTTTCACCAGACGCGATACGCCATTATTTGTCGACATCATGACTTTCAAAGTACTCCTGCTAGGGGCTCCTCCAGTCTACCAATGTATTTCGCCTGTTGACGAGGCATTTGGCTACCTTAAGAGAGTCATACTTACTCCTGTCAGTTGCTCCCCGTTTTACCACAGTCACATTTTCAATCTTATTCTGGCCAGTTCACCCGAAGCGATACGCCACTTGACGAGGCATTTGGCTACCTTAAGAGAGTCATAGTTACTCCTGTCAGTTGCTCCCCGTTAAACCACAGTCACATCTACGATTTTCCTCTGCCGCTTTCACCAGCCGCGTTACGCCATTATTTGTTGAAATTATGACTTTCACAGTACTCCTGCTAGGGGTTCCTCCAGTTTACCAATGTATTTCGCCTGTTGACGAAGCATTTGGCTACCTTAAGAGAGTCATAGTTACTCCTGTCAGTTGCTCCCCGTTAAACCACAGTCACATCTACGATTTTCCTCTGCCGCTTTCACCAGCCGCGATACGCCATTATTTGTTGAAATTATGACTTTCACAGTACTCCTGCTAGGGGTTCCTCCAGTTTACCAATGTATTTCGCCTGTTGACGAAGCATTTGGCTACCTTAAGAGAGTCATAGTTACTCCTGTCAGTTGCTCCCCGTTTTACCACAGTCACATTTTCAATCTTATTCTGGCCAGTTCACCTGATGCGATACGCTGTTATCAGTCAACCTAAAAAATATCACAGTACTCCTGCCGGAAGCTTCTCGAGTTTGCCGAAGTATTTCGCCTGTTGACGAAGCATTTGGATACCTTAAGAGAGTCATAGTTACTCCTTGCTGTTGCTCATGATTTTACAACAGGCACATCTACAAGCTTACTCTGGCCAATTCTCCTGAAGCGATACGCTAATATCTGTAGACATAAAGACTTTCACAGTACTCCTGCTGGGAGCTTCTCTACTTTGCCGATGTATTTCGCCTATTGACGAGGCATTTGGCTACCTTAAGAGAGTCATAGTTACTCCTGTCAGTTGCTCCCCGTTAAACCACAGTCACATCTACGATTTTCCTCTGCCGCTTTCACCAGACGCGATACGCCATTATTTGTCGAAATTATGACTTTCACAGTACTCCTGCTAGGGGTTCCTCCAGTTTACCAAAGTATTTCGCCTGTTGACGAACCATTTGGCTACCTTAAGAGAGTCATAGTTACTCCTGTCAGTTGCTCCCCGTTTTACCACAGTCACATTTTCAATCTTATTCTGGCCAGTTCACCCGAAGCGATACGCCACTTGACGAGGCATTTGGCTACCTTAAGAGAGTCATAGTTACTCCTGTCAGTTGCTCCCCGTTAAACCACAGTCACATCTACGATTTTCCTCTGCCGCTTTCACCAGCCGCGATACGCCATTATTTGTTGAAATTATGACTTTCACAGTAGTCCTGCTAGGGGTTCCTCCAGTTTACCAATGTATTTCGCCTGTTGACGAAGCATTTGGCTACCTTAAGAGAGTCATAGTTACTCCTGTCAGTTGCTCCCCGTTAAACCACAGTCACATCTACGATTTTCCTCTGCCGCTTTCACCAGCCGCGATACGCCATTATTTGTTGAAATTATGACTTTCACAGTACTCCTGCTAGGGGTTCCTCCAGTTTACCAATGTATTTCGCCTGTTGACGAAGCATTTGGCTACCTTAAGAGAGTCATAGTTACTCCTGTCAGTTGCTCCCCGTTTTACCACAGTCACATTTTCAATCTTATTCTGGCCAGTTCACCTGATGCGATACGCTGTTATCAGTCAACCTAAAAAATATCACAGTACTCCTGCCGGAAGCTTCTCGAGTTTGCCGAAGTATTTCGCCTGTTGACGAAGCATTTGGATACCTTAAGAGAGTCATAGTTACTCCTCGCTGTTGCTCCCCATTTTACAACAGGCACATCTACAAGCTTACTCTGGCCAATTCTCCTGAAGCGATACGCTAATATCTGTAGACATAAAGACTTTCACAGTACTCCTGCTGGGAGCTTCTCTACTTTGCCGATGTATTTCGCCTATTGACGAGGCATTTGGCTACCTTAAGAGAGTCATAGTTACTCCTGTCAGTTGCTCCCCGTTAAACCACAGTCACATCTACGATTTTCCTCTGCCGCTTTCACCAGACGCGATACGCCATTATTTGTCGAAATTATGACTTTCACAGTACTCCTGCTAGGGGTTCCTCCAGTTTACCAAAGTATTTCGCCTGTTGACGAACCATTTGGCTACCTTAAGAGAGTCATAGTTACTCCTGTCAGTTGCTCCCCGTTTTACCACAGTCACATTTTCAATCTTATTCTGGCCAGTTCACCTGAAGCGATATGCCATTATCGGTCAACCTAAAGAATTTCACAGTACTCTTGCCGGGAGCTCTCGAGTTTGCCGATGTATTTCGCCTGTTGACGAGGCATTTGGTTACCTTAAGAGAGTCATAGTTACCCCTTGCTGTTGCTCCCCATTTTACAACAGGCACATCTACAAGCTTACACTGGCCAATTCTCCTGAAGCGATACGCTAATATCTATTGACATAAAGACTTTCACAGTACTCCTGCCGGGAGCTTTTCGACTTTGCCGATGTATTTCGCCTATTGACGAGGCGTTTGGCTACCTTAAGAGAGTCATAGTTACTCCTGCCAGTGTCTCTCCGTTAAACCACAGTCACATCTACCATTTTCCTCTGCCCCTTTCACCAGACGCGATACGCCATTATTTGTCGACATCATGACTTTCAAAGTACTCCTGCTAGGGGCTCCTCCAGTCTACCAATGTATTTCGCCTGTTGACGAGGCATTTGGCTACCTTAAGAGAGTCATACTTACTCCTGTCAGTTGCTCCCCGTTTTACCACAGTCACATTTTCAATCTTATTCGGGCCAGTTCACCCGAAGCGATACGCCACTTGACGAGGCATTTGGCTACCTTAAGAGAGTCATAGTTACCCCTGTCAGTTGCTCCCCGTTAAACCACAGTCACATCTACGATTTTCCTCTGCCGCTTTCACCAGCCGCGATACGCCATTATTTGTTGAAATTATGACTTTCACAGTAGTCCTGCTAGGGGTTCCTCCAGTTTACCAATGTATTTCGCCTGTTGACGAAGCATTTGGCTACCTTAAGAGAGTCATAGTTACTCCTGTCAGTTGCTCCCCGTTAAACCACAGTCACATCTACGATTTTCCTCTGCCGCTTTCACCAGCCGCGATACGCCATTATTTGTTGAAATTATGACTTTCACAGTACTCCTGCTAGGGGTTCCTCCAGTTTACCAATGTATTTCGCCTGTTGACGAAGCATTTGGCTACCTTAAGAGAGTCATAGTTACTCCTGTCAGTTGCTCCCCGTTTTACCACAGTCACATTTTCAATCTTATTCTGGCCAGTTCACCTGATGCGATACGCTGTTATCAGTCAACCTAAAAAATATCACAGTACTCCTGCCGGAAGCTTCTCGAGTTTGCCGAAGTATTTCGCCTGTTGACGAAGCATTTGGATACCTTAAGAGAGTCATAGTTACTCCTTGCTGTTGCTCCCCATTTTACAACAGGCACATCTACAAGCTTACTCTGGCCAATTCTCCTGAAGCGATACGCTAATATCTGTAGACATAAAGACTTTCACAGTACTCCTGCTGGGAGCTTCTCTACTTTGCCGATGTATTTCGCCTATTGACGAGGCATTTGGCTACCTTAAGAGAGTCATAGTTACTCCTGTCAGTTGCTCCCCGTTAAACCACAGTCACATCTACGATTTTCCTCTGCCGCTTTCACCAGACGCGATACGCCATTATTTGTCGAAATTATGACTTTCACAGTACTCCTGCTAGGGGTTCCTCCAGTTTACCAAAGTATTTCGCCTGTTGACGAACCATTTGGCTACCTTAAGAGAGTCATAGTTACTCCTGTCAGTTGCTCCCCGTTTTACCACAGTCACATTTTCAATCTTATTCTGGCCAGTTCACCTGAAGCGATACGCCATTATCGGTCAACCTAAAGAATTTCACAGTACTCTTGCCGGGAGCTCTCGAGTTTGCCGATGTATTTCGCCTGTTGACGAGGCATTTGGTTACCTTAAGAGAGTCATAGTTACCCCTTGCTGTTGCTCCCCATTTTACAACAGGCACATCTACAAGCTTACACTGGCCAATTCTCCTGAAGCGATACGCTAATATCTATTGACATAAAGACTTTCACAGTACTCCTGCCGGGAGCTTTTCGACTTTGCCGATGTATTTCGCCTATTGACGAGGCGTTTGGCTACCTTAAGAGAGTCATAGTTACTCCTGCCAGTGTCTCTCCGTTAAACCACAGTCACATCTACCATTTTCCTCTGCCCCTTTCACCAGACGCGATACGCCATTATTTGTCGACATCATGACTTTCAAAGTACTCCTGCTAGGGGCTCCTCCAGTCTACCAATGTATTTCGCCTGTTGACGAGGCATTTGGCTACCTTAAGAGAGTCATAGTTACTCCTGTCAGTTGCTCCCCGTTTTACCACAGTCACATTTTCAATCTTATTCTGGCCAGTTCACCCGAAGCGATACGCCACTTGACGAGGCATTTGGCTACCTTAAGAGAGTCATAGTTACCCCTGTCAGTTGCTCCCCGTTAAACCACAGTCACATCTACGATTTTCCTCTGCCGCTTTCACCAGCCGCGATACGCCATTATTTGTTGAAATTATGACTTTCACAGTAGTCCTGCTAGGGGTTCCTCCAGTTTACCAATGTATTTCGCCTGTTGACGAAGCATTTGGCTACCTTAAGAGAGTCATAGTTACTCCTGTCAGTTGCTCCCCGTTAAACCACAGTCACATCTACGATTTTCCTCTGCCGCTTTCACCAGCCGCGATACGCCATTATTTGTTGAAATTATGACTTTCACAGTACTCCTGCTAGGGGTTCCTCCAGTTTACCAATGTATTTCGCCTGTTGACGAAGCATTTGGCTACCTTAAGAGAGTCATAGTTACTCCTGTCAGTTGCTCCCCGTTTTACCACAGTCACATTTTCAATCTTATTCTGGCCAGTTCACCTGATGCGATACGCTGTTATCAGTCAACCTAAAAAATATCACAGTACTCCTGCCGGAAGCTTCTCGAGTTTGCCGAAGTATTTCGCCTGTTGACGAAGCATTTGGATACCTTAAGAGAGTCATAGTTACTCCTTGCTGTTGCTCCCCATTTTACAACAGGCACATCTACAAGCTTACTCTGGCCAATTCTCCTGAAGCGATACGCTAATATCTGTAGACATAAAGACTTTCACAGTACTCCTGCTGGGAGCTTCTCTACTTTGCCGATGTATTTCGCCTATTGACGAGGCATTTGGCTACCTTAAGAGAGTCATAGTTACTCCTGTCAGTTGCTCCCCGTTAAACCACAGTCACATCTACGATTTTCCTCTGCCGCTTTCACCAGACGCGATACGTCATTATTTGTCGAAATTATGACTTTCACAGTACTCCTGCTAGGGGTTCCTCCAGTTTACCAAAGTATTTCGCCTGTTGACGAACCATTTGGCTACCTTAAGAGAGTCATAGTTACTCCTGTCAGTTGCTCCCCGATTTACCACAGTCACATTTTCAATCTTATTCTGGCCAGTTCACCTGAAGCGATACGCCATTATCGGTCAACCTAAAGAATTTCACAGTACTCTTGCCGGGAGCTCTCGAGTTTGCCGATGTATTTCGCCTGTTGACGAGGCATTTGGTTACCTTAAGAGAGTCATAGTTACCCCTTGCTGTTGCTCCCCATTTTACAACAGGCACATCTACAAGCTTACACTGGCCAATTCTCCTGAAGCGATACGCTAATATCTATTGACATAAAGACTTTCACAGTACTCCTGCCGGGAGCTTTTCGACTTTGCCGATGTATTTCGCCTATTGACGAGGCGTTTGGCTACCTTAAGAGAGTCATAGTTACTCCTGTCAGTTGCTCCCCGTTAAACCACAGTCACATCTACGATTTTCCTCTGCCGCTTTCACCAGCCGCGATACGCCATTATTTGTTGAAATTATGACTTTCACAGTACTCCTGCTAGGGGTTCCTCCAGTTTACCAATGTATTTCGCCTGTTGACGAAGCATTTGGCTACCTTAAGAGAGTCATAGTTACTCCTGTCAGTTGCTCCCCGTTAAACCACAGTCACATCTACGATTTTCCTCTGCCGCTTTCACCAGCCGCGATACGCCATTATTTGTTGAAATTATGACTTTCACAGTACTCCTGCTAGGGGTTCCTCCAGTTTACCAATGTATTTCGCCTGTTGACGAAGCATTTGGCTACCTTAAGAGAGTCATAGTTACTCCTGTCAGTTGCTCCCCGTTAAACCACAGTCACATCTACGATTTTCCTCTGCCGCTTTCACCAGACGCGATACGCCATTATTTGTTGAAATTATGACTTTCACAGTACTCCTGCTAGGGGTTCCTCCAGTTTACCAATGTATTTCGCCTGTTGACGAAGCATTTGGCTACCTTAAGAGAGTCATAGTTACTCCTGTCAGTTGCTCCCCGTTAAACCACAGTCACATCTACGATTTTCCTCTGCCGCTTTCACCAGCCGCGATACGCCATTATTTGTTGAAATTATGACTTTCACAGTACTCCTGCTAGGGGTTCCTCCAGTTTACCAATGTATTTCGCCTGTTGACGAAGCATTTGGCTACCTTAAGAGAGTCATAGTTACTCCTGTCAGTTGCTCCCCGTTTTACCACAGTCACATTTTCAATCTTATTCTGGCCAGTTCACCTGATGCGATACGCTGTTATCAGTCAACCTAAAAAATATCACAGTACTCCTGCCGGAAGCTTCTCGAGTTTGCCGAAGTATTTCGCCTGTTGACGAAGCATTTGGATACCTTAAGAGAGTCATAGTTACTCCTTGCTGTTGCTCCCCATTTTACAACAGGCACATCTACAAGCTTACTCTGGCCAATTCTCCTGAAGCGATACGCTAATATCTGTAGACATAAAGACTTTCACAGTACTCCTGCTGGGAGCTTCTCTACTTTGCCGATGTATTTCGCCTATTGACGAGGCATTTGGCTACCTTAAGAGAGTCATAGTTACTCCTGTCAGTTGCTCCCCGTTAAACCACAGTCACATCTACGATTTTCCTCTGCCGCTTTCACCAGACGCGATACGCCATTATTTGTCGAAATTATGACTTTCAAAGTACTTCTGCTAGGGGCTCCTCCAGTTTACCAATGTATTTCGCCTGTTGACGAGGCATTTGGCTACCTTAAGAGAGTCATACTTACTCCTGTCTGTTGCTCCCCGTTTTACCACAGTCACATTTTCAATCTTATTCTGGCCAGTTCACCCGAAGCGATACGCCATTATCAGTCAACCTAAAGAATTTCACAGTACTCCTGCCGGGAGCTTCTCGAGTTTGCCGATGTATTTCGCCTGTTGACGAGGCATTTGGATACCTTAAGAGAGTCATAGTTACACCTTGCTGTTGCTCACCATTTTACAACAGGCACATCTACAAGCTTACTCTATCCAATTCTGCTGAAGCGATACGCTAATATCTGTTGACATAAAGACTTTCACAGTTCTCCTGCCGGGAGCTTCTCGACTTTGCCGACGTATTTCGCATATTGACGAGGCACCTGGCTACCTTAAGAGAGTTATAGTTACTTCTGCCAGTGTCTCTCCGTTAAACCACATTCACATTTACAATTTTCCTCTGCCCCTTTCACCAGACACGATACGATATTATTCTTCGACATTATGACTTTCACAGTACTCCTGCTAGGGGCTCCTCCTGTTTACCAATGTATTTCGCCTGTTGACGAGGCATTTGGCTACCTTAAGAGGGTCATACTTACTCCTGTCACTTGCTCCCCGTTTTACCACAGTCACATTTTCAATCTTATTCTGGCCAGTTCACCTGAAGCGATACGCCATTATCAGTCAACCTAAAGAATATCACAGTACTCCTGCCAGGAGCTCTCGAGTTTGCCGATGTATTTCGCCTGTTGACGAGGCATTTGGATACCTTAAGAGAGTCATAGTTACCCCTTGCTGTTGCTCCCCATTTTACAACAGGCACATCTACAAGCTTACTCTGGCCAATTCCTCTGAAGCGATAGGCTAATATCTGTTGACATAAAGACTTTCACAGTACTCCTGCCGTGATCTTTTCGACTTTGCCGATGTATTTCGCCTATTGACGAGGCGTTTGGCTACCTTAAGAGAGTCATAGTTACTCCTGCCCGTGTCTCTCCGTTAAACCACAGTCACATCTACCATTTTCCTCTGCCCCTTTCACCAGAAGCGATACGCCATTATTTGTAGACATCATGACTTTCAAAGTACTTCTGCTAGGGGCTCCTCCAGTTTACCAATGTATTTCGCCTGTTGACGAGGCATTTGGCTACCTTAAGAGAGTCATACTTACTCCTGTCTGTTGCTCCCCGTTTTACCACAGTCACATTTTCAATCTTATTCTGGCCAGTTCACCCGAAGCGATACGCCATTATCAGTCAACCTAAAGAATTTCACAGTACTCCTGCCGGGAGCTTCTCGAGTTTGCCGATGTATTTCGCCTGTTGACGAGGCATTTGGATACCTTAAGAGAGTCATAGTTACACCTTGCTGTTGCTCACCATTTTACAACAGGCACATCTACAAGCTTACTCTATCCAATTCTGCTGGAGCGATACGCTAATATCTGTTGACATAAAGACTTTCACAGTTCTCCTGCCGGGAGCTTCTCGACTTTGCCGACGTATTTCGCATATTGACGAGGCACCTGGCTACCTTAAGAGAGTTATAGTTACTCCTGCCAGTGTCTCTCCGTTAAACCACATTCACATTTACAATTTTCCTCTGCCCCTTTCATCAGACACGATACGATATTATTCTTCGACAATATGACTTTCACAGTACTCCTGCTAGGGGCTCCTCCTGTTTACCAATGTATTTCGCCTGTTGACGAGGCATTTGGCTACCTTAAGAGAGTCATACTTACTCCTGTCAGTTGCTCCCCGTTTTACCACAGTCACATTTTCAATCTTATTCTGGCCAGTTCACCCGAAGCGATACGCCATTATCAGTCAACCTAAAGAATTTCACAGTACTCCTGCCGGGAGCTTCTCGAGTTTGCCGACGTATTTCGCCTGTTGACGAGGCATTTGGATACCTTAAGAGAGTCATAGTTACCCCTTGCTGTTGCTCCCCATTTTACAACAGGCACATCTACAAGCTTACTCTGGCCAATTCCTCTGAAGCGATAGGCTGATATCTGTTGACATAAAGACTTTCACAGTACTCCTGCCGTGATCTTTTCGACTTTGCCGATGTATTTCGCCTATTGACGAGGCGTTTGGCTACCTTAAGAGAGTCGTAGTTACTCCTGCCCGTGTCTCTCCGTTAAACCACAGTCACATCTACCATTTTCCTCTGTCCCTTTCACCAGACGCGATACGCCATTATTTGTAGACATCATGACTTTCAAAGTACTTCTGCTAGGGGCTCCTCCAGTTTACCAATGTATTTCGCCTGTTGACGAGGCATTTGGCTACCTTAAGAGAGTCATACTTACTCCTGTCAGTTGCTCCCCGTTTTACCACAGTCACATTTTCAATCTCATTCTGGCCAGTTCACCCGAAGCGATACGCCATTATCAGTCATCCTAAAGAATTTCACAGTACTCCTGCCGGGAGCTTCTCGAGTTTGCCGATGTATTTCGCCTGTTGACGAGGCATTTGGATACCTTAAGAGAGTCATAGTTGCACCTTGCTGTTGCTCACCATTTTACAACAGGCACATCTACAAGCTTACTCTATCCAATTCTGCTGAAGCGATACGCTAATATCTGTTGACATAAAGACTTTCACAGTTCTCCTGCCGGGAGCTTCTCGACTTTGCCGACGTATTTCGCATATTGACGAGGCACCTGGCTACCTTAAGAGAGTTATAGTTACTTCTGCCAGTGTCTCTCCGTTAAACCACATTAACATTTACAATTTTCCTCTGCCCCTTTCACCAGACACGATACGATATTATTCTTCGACATTATGACTTTCACAGTACTCCTGCTAGGGGCTCCTCCTGTTTACCAATGTATTTCGCCTGTTGACGAGGCATTTGGCTACCTTAAGAGGGTCATACTTACTCCTGTCACTTGCTCCCCGTTTTACCACAGTCACATTTTCAATCTTATTCTGGCCAGTTCACCTGAAGCGATACGCCATTATCAGTCAACCTAAAGAATATCACAGTACTCCTGCCAGGAGCTCTCGAGTTTGCCGATGTATTTCGCCTGTTGACGAGGCATTTGGATACCTTAAGAGAGTCATAGTTACCCCTTGCTGTTGCTCCCCATTTTACAACAGGCACATCTACAAGCTTACTCTGGCCAATTCCTCTGAAGCGATAGGCTAATATCTGTTGACATAAAGACTTTCACAGTACTCCTGCCGTGATCTTTTCGACTTTGCCGATGTATTTCGCCTATTGACGAGGCGTTTGGCTACCTTAAGAGAGTCGTAGTTACTCCTGCCCGTGTCTCTCCGTTAAACCACAGTCACATCTACCATTTTCCTCTGCCCCTTTCACCAGACGCGATACGCCATTATTTGTAGACATCATGACTTTCAAAGTACTTCTGCTAGGGGCTCCTCCAGTTTACCAATGTATTTCGCCTGTTGACGAGGCATTTGGCTACCTTAAGAGAGTCATACTTACTCCTGTCAGTTGCTCCCCGTTTTACCACAGTCACATTTTCAATCTCATTCTGGCCAGTTCACCTGATGCGATACGCTGTTATCAGTCAACCTAAAAAATATCACAGTACTCCTGCCGGAAGCTTCTCGAGTTTGCCGAAGTATTTCGCCTGTTGACGAAGCATTTGGATACCTTAAGAGAGTCATAGTTACTCCTTGCTGTTGCTCCCCGTTAAACCACAGTCACATCTACGATTTTCCTCTGCCGCTTTCACCAGCCGCGATACGCCATTATTTGTTGAAATTATGACTTTCACAGTACTCCTGCTAGGGGTTCCTCCAGTTTACCAATGTATTTCGCCTGTTGACGAAGCATTTGGCTACCTTAAGAGAGTCATAGTTACTCCTGTCAGTTGCTCCCCGTTTTACCACAGTCACATTTTCAATCTTATTCTGGCCAGTTCACCTGATGCGATACGCTGTTATCAGTCAACCTAAAAAATATCACAGTACTCCTGCCGGAAGCTTCTCGAGTTTGCCGAAGTATTTCGCCTGTTGACGAAGCATTTGGATACCTTAAGAGAGTCATAGTTACTCCTTGCTGTTGCTCCCCATTTTACAACAGGCACATCTACAAGCTTACTCTGGCCAATTCTCCTGAAGCGATACGCTAATATCTGTAGACATAAAGACTTTCACAGTACTCCTGCTGGGAGCTTCTCTACTTTGCCGATGTATTTCGCCTATTGACGAGGCATTTGGCTACCTTAAGAGAGTCATAGTTACTCCTGTCAGTTGCTCCCCGTTAAACCACAGTCACATCTACGATTTTCCTCTGCCGCTTTCACCAGACGCGATACGCCATTATTTGTCGAAATTATGACTTTCACAGTACTCCTGCTAGGGGTTCCTCCAGTTTACCAAAGTATTTCGCCTGTTGACGAACCATTTGGCTACCTTAAGAGAGTCATAGTTACTCCTGTCAGTTGCTCCCCGATTTACCACAGTCACATTTTCAATCTTATTCTGGCCAGTTCACCTGAAGCGATACGCCATTATCGGTCAACCTAAAGAATTTCACAGTACTCTTGCCGGGAGCTCTCGAGTTTGCCGATGTATTTCGCCTGTTGACGAGGCATTTGGTTACCTTAAGAGAGTCATAGTTACCCCTTGCTGTTGCTCCCCATTTTACAACAGGCACATCTACAAGCTTACACTGGCCAATTCTCCTGAAGCGATACGCTAATATCTATTGACATAAAGACTTTCACAGTACTCCTGCCGGGAGCTTTTCGACTTTGCCGATGTATTTCGCCTATTGACGAGGCGTTTGGCTACCTTAAGAGAGTCATAGTTACTCCTGTCAGTTGCTCCCCGTTAAACCACAGTCACATCTACGATTTTCCTCTGCCGCTTTCACCAGCCGCGATACGCCATTATTTGTTGAAATTATGACTTTCACAGTACTCCTGCTAGGGGTTCCTCCAGTTTACCAATGTATTTCGCCTGTTGACGAAGCATTTGGCTACCTTAAGAGAGTCATAGTTACTCCTGTCAGTTGCTCCCCGTTTTACCACAGTCACATTTTCAATCTTATTCTGGCCAGTTCACCTGATGCGATGCGCTGTTATCAGTCAACCTAAAAAATATCACAGTACTCCTGCCGGAAGCTTCTCGAGTTTGCCGAAGTATTTCGCCTGTTGACGAAGCATTTGGATACCTTAAGAGAGTCATAGTTACTCCTTGCTGTTGCTCCCCATTTTACAACAGGCACATCTACAAGCTTACACTGGCCAATTCTCCTGAAGCGATACGCTAATATCTATTGACATAAAGACTTTCACAGTACTCCTGCCGGGAGCTTTTCGACTTTGCCGATGTATTTCGCCTATTGACGAGTCGTTTGGCTACCTTAAGAGAGTCATAGTTACTCCTGTCAGTTGCTCCCCGTTAAACCACAGTCACATCTACGATTTTCCTCTGCCGCTTTCACCAGCCGCGATACGCCATTATTTGTTGAAATTATGACTTTCACAGTACTCCTGCTAGGGGTTCCTCCAGTTTACCAATGTATTTCGCCTGTTGACGAAGCATTTGGCTACCTTAAGAGAGTCATAGTTACTCCTGTCAGTTGCTCCCCGTTAAACCACAGTCACATCTACGATTTTCCTCTGCCGCTTTCACCAGCCGCGATACGCCATTATTTGTTGAAATTATGACTTTCACAGTACTCCTGCTAGGGGTTCCTCCAGTTTACCAATGTATTTCGCCTGTTGACGAAGCATTTGGCTACCTTAAGAGAGTCATAGTTACTCCTGTCAGTTGCTCCCCGTTAAACCACAGTCACATCTACGATTTTCCTCTGCCGCTTTCACCAGCCGCGATACGCCATTATTTGTTGAAATTATGACTTTCACAGTACTCCTGCTAGGGGTTCCTCCAGTTTACCAATGTATTTCGCCTGTTGACGAAGCATTTGGCTACCTTAAGAGAGTCATAGTTACTCCTGTCAGTTGCTCCCCGTTTTAACACAGTCACATTTTCAATCTTATTCTGGCCAGTTCACCCGAAGCGATACGCCACTTGACGAGGCATTTGGCTACCTTAAGAGAGTCATAGTTACTCCTGTCAGTTGCTCCCCGTTAAACCACAGTCACATCTACGATTTTCCTCTGCCGCTTTCACCAGCCGCGATACGCCATTATTTGTTGAAATTATGACTTTCACAGTACTCCTGCTAGGGGTTCCTCCAGTTTACCAATGTATTTCGCCTGTTGACGAAGCATTTGGCTACCTTAAGAGAGTCATAGTTACTCCTGTCAGTTGCTCCCCGTTAAACCACAGTCACATCTACGATTTTCCTCTGCCGCTTTCACCAGCCGCGATACGCCATTATTTGTTGAAATTATGACTTTCACAGTACTCCTGCTAGGGGTTCCTCCAGTTTACCAATGTATTTCGCCTGTTGACGAAGCATTTGGCTACCTTAAGAGAGTCATAGTTACTCCTGTCAGTTGCTCCCCGTTTTACCACAGTCACATTTTCAATCTTATTCTGGCCAGTTCACCTGATGCGATACGCTGTTATCAGTCAACCTAAAGAATTTCACAGTACTCTTGCCGGGAGCTCTCGAGTTTGCCGATGTATTTCGCCTGTTGACGAGGCATTTGGTTACCTTAAGAGAGTCATAGTTACCCCTTGCTGTTGCTCCCCATTTTACAACAGGCACATCTACAAGCTTACACTGGCCAATTCTCCTGAAGCGATACGCTAATATCTATTGACATAAAGACTTTCACAGTACTCCTGCCGGGAGCTTTTCGACTTTGCCGATGTATTTCGCCTATTGACGAGGCGTTTGGCTACCTTAAGAGAGTCATAGTTACTCCTGCCAGTGTCTCTCCGTTAAACCACAGTCACATCTACCATTTTCCTCTGCCCCTTTCACCAGACGCGATACGCCATTATTTGTCGACATCATGACTTTCAAAGTACTCCTGCTAGGGGCTCCTCCAGTCTACCAATGTATTTCGCCTGTTGACGAGGCATTTGGCTACCTTAAGAGAGTCATACTTACTCCTGTCAGTTGCTCCCCGTTTTACCACAGTCACATTTTCAATCTTATTCTGGCCAGTTCACCCGAAGCGATACGCCACTTGACGAGGCATTTGGCTACCTTAAGAGAGTCATAGTTACTCCTGTCAGTTGCTCCCCGTTAAACCACAGTCACATCTACGATTTTCCTCTGCCGCTTTCACCAGCCGCGATACGCCATTATTTGTTGAAATTATGACTTTCACAGTACTCCTGCTAGGGGTTCCTCCAGTTTACCAATGTATTTCGCCTGTTGACGAAGCATTTGGCTACCTTAAGAGAGTCATAGTTACTCCTATCAGTTGCTCCCCGTTAAACCACAGTCACATCTACGATTTTCCTCTGCCGCTTTCACCAGCCGCGATACGCCATTATTTGTTGAAATTATGACTTTCACAGTACTCCTGCTAGGGGTTCCTCCAGTTTACCAATGTATTTCGCCTGTTGACGAAGCATTTGGCTACCTTAAGAGAGTCATAGTTACTCCTGTCAGTTGCTCCCCGTTTTACCACAGTCACATTTTCAATCTTATTCTGGCCAGTTCACCTGATGCGATACGCTGTTATCAGTCAACCTAAAAAATATCACAGTACTCCTGCCGGAAGCTTCTCGAGTTTGCCGAAGTATTTCGCCTGTTGACGAAGCATTTGGATACCTTAAGAGAGTCATAGTTACTCCTTGCTGTTGCTCCCCATTTTACAACAGGCACATCTACAAGCTTACTCTGGCCAATTCTCCTGAAGCGATACGCTAATATCTGTAGACATAAAGACTTTCACAGTACTCCTGCTGGGAGCTTCTCTACTTTGCCGATGTATTTCGCCTATTGACGAGGCATTTGGCTACCTTAAGAGAGTCATAGTTACTCCTGTCAGTTGCTCCCCGTTAAACCACAGTCACATCTACGATTTTCCTCTGCCGCTTTCACCAGACGCGATACGCCATTATTTGTCGAAATTATGACTTTCACAGTACTCCTGCTAGGGGTTCCTCCAGTTTACCAAAGTATTTCGCCTGTTGACGAACCATTTGGCTACCTTAAGAGAGTCATAGTTACTCCTGTCAGTTGCTCCCCGTTTTACCACAGTCACATTTTCAATCTTATTCTGGCCAGTTCACCTGATGCGATACGCTGTTATCAGTCAACCTAAAGAATTTCACAGTACTCTTGCCGGGAGCTCTCGAGTTTGCCGATGTATTTCGCCTGTTGACGAGGCATTTGGTTACCTTAAGAGAGTCATAGTTACCCCTTGCTGTTGCTCCCCATTTTACAACAGGCACATCTACAAGCTTACACTGGCCAATTCTCCTGAAGCGATACGCTAATATCTATTGACATAAAGACTTTCACAGTACTCCTGCCGGGAGCTTTTCGACTTTGCCGATGTATTTCGCCTATTGACGAGGCGTTTGGCTACCTTAAGAGAGTCATAGTTACTCCTGCCAGTGTCTCTCCGTTAAACCACAGTCACATCTACCATTTTCCTCTGCCCCTTTCACCAGACGCGATACGCCATTATTTGTCGACATCATGACTTTCAAAGTACTCCTGCTAGGGGCTCCTCCAGTCTACCAATGTATTTCGCCTGTTGACGAGGCATTTGGCTACCTTAAGAGAGTCATACTTACTCCTGTCAGTTGCTCCCCGTTTTACCACAGTCACATTTTCAATCTTATTCTGGCCAGTTCACCCGAAGCGATACGCCACTTGACGAGGCATTTGGCTACCTTAAGAGAGTCATAGTTACTCCTGTCAGTTGCTCCCCGTTAAACCACAGTCACATCTACGATTTTCCTCTGCCGCTTTCACCAGCCGCGATACGCCATTATTTGTTGAAATTATGACTTTCACAGTACTCCTGCTAGGGGTTCCTCCAGTTTACCAATGTATTTCGCCTGTTGACGAAGCATTTGGCTACCTTAAGAGAGTCATAGTTACTCCTATCAGTTGCTCCCCGTTAAACCACAGTCACATCTACGATTTTCCTCTGCCGCTTTCACCAGCCGCGATACGCCATTATTTGTTGAAATTATGACTTTCACAGTACTCCTGCTAGGGGTTCCTCCAGTTTACCAATGTATTTCGCCTGTTGACGAAGCATTTGGCTACCTTAAGAGAGTCATAGTTACTCCTGTCAGTTGCTCCCCGTTTTACCACAGTCACATTTTCAATCTTATTCTGGCCAGTTCACCTGATGCGATACGCTGTTATCAGTCAACCTAAAAAATATCACAGTACTCCTGCCGGAAGCTTCTCGAGTTTGCCGAAGTATTTCGCCTGTTGACGAAGCATTTGGATACCTTAAGAGAGTCATAGTTACTCCTTGCTGTTGCTCCCCATTTTACAACAGGCACATCTACAAGCTTACTCTGGCCAATTCTCCTGAAGCGATACGCTAATATCTGTAGACATAAAGACTTTCACAGTACTCCTGCTGGGAGCTTCTCTACTTTGCCGATGTATTTCGCCTATTGACGAGGCATTTGGCTACCTTAAGAGAGTCATAGTTACTCCTGTCAGTTGCTCCCCGTTAAACCACAGTCACATCTACGATTTTCCTCTGCCGCTTTCACCAGACGCGATACGCCATTATTTGTCGAAATTATGACTTTCACAGTACTCCTGCTAGGGGTTCCTCCAGTTTACCAAAGTATTTCGCCTGTTGACGAACCATTTGGCTACCTTAAGAGAGTCATAGTTACTCCTGTCAGTTGCTCCCCGTTTTACCACAGTCACATTTTCAATCTTATTCTGGCCAGTTCACCCGAAGCGATACGCCACTTGACGAGGCATTTGGCTACCTTAAGAGAGTCGTAGTTACTCCTGCCCGTGTCTCTCCGTTAAACCACAGTCACATCTACCATTTTCCTCTGTCCCTTTCACCAGACGCGATACGCCATTATTTGTAGACATCATGACTTTCAAAGTACTTCTGCTAGGGGCTCCTCCAGTTTACCAATGTATTTCGCCTGTTGACGAGGCATTTGGCTACCTTAAGAGAGTCATACTTACTCCTGTCAGTTGCTCCCCGTTTTACCACAGTCACATTTTCAATCTCATTCTGGCCAGTTCACCCGAAGCGATACGCCATTATCAGTCATCCTAAAGAATTTCACAGTACTCCTGCCGGGAGCTTCTCGAGTTTGCCGATGTATTTCGCCTGTTGACGAGGCATTTGGATACCTTAAGAGAGTCATAGTTGCACCTTGCTGTTGCTCACCATTTTACAACAGGCACATCTACAAGCTTACTCTATCCAATTCTGCTGAAGCGATACGCTAATATCTGTTGACATAAAGACTTTCACAGTTCTCCTGCCGGGAGCTTCTCGACTTTGCCGACGTATTTCGCATATTGACGAGGCACCTGGCTACCTTAAGAGAGTTATAGTTACTTCTGCCAGTGTCTCTCCGTTAAACCACATTAACATTTACAATTTTCCTCTGCCCCTTTCACCAGACACGATACGATATTATTCTTCGACATTATGACTTTCACAGTACTCCTGCTAGGGGCTCCTCCTGTTTACCAATGTATTTCGCCTGTTGACGAGGCATTTGGCTACCTTAAGAGGGTCATACTTACTCCTGTCACTTGCTCCCCGTTTTACCACAGTCACATTTTCAATCTTATTCTGGCCAGTTCACCTGAAGCGATACGCCATTATCAGTCAACCTAAAGAATATCACAGTACTCCTGCCAGGAGCTCTCGAGTTTGCCGATGTATTTCGCCTGTTGACGAGGCATTTGGATACCTTAAGAGAGTCATAGTTACCCCTTGCTGTTGCTCCCCATTTTACAACAGGCACATCTACAAGCTTACTCTGGCCAATTCCTCTGAAGCGATAGGCTAATATCTGTTGACATAAAGACTTTCACAGTACTCCTGCCGTGATCTTTTCGACTTTGCCGATGTATTTCGCCTATTGACGAGGCGTTTGGCTACCTTAAGAGAGTCGTAGTTACTCCTGCCCGTGTCTCTCCGTTAAACCACAGTCACATCTACCATTTTCCTCTGCCCCTTTCACCAGACGCGATACGCCATTATTTGTAGACATCATGACTTTCAAAGTACTTCTGCTAGGGGCTCCTCCAGTTTACCAATGTATTTCGCCTGTTGACGAGGCATTTGGCTACCTTAAGAGAGTCATACTTACTCCTGTCAGTTGCTCCCCGTTTTACCACAGTCACATTTTCAATCTCATTCTGGCCAGTTCACCTGATGCGATACGCTGTTATCAGTCAACCTAAAAAATATCACAGTACTCCTGCCGGAAGCTTCTCGAGTTTGCCGAAGTATTTCGCCTGTTGACGAAGCATTTGGATACCTTAAGAGAGTCATAGTTACTCCTTGCTGTTGCTCCCCGTTAAACCACAGTCACATCTACGATTTTCCTCTGCCGCTTTCACCAGCCGCGATACGCCATTATTTGTTGAAATTATGACTTTCACAGTACTCCTGCTAGGGGTTCCTCCAGTTTACCAATGTATTTCGCCTGTTGACGAAGCATTTGGCTACCTTAAGAGAGTCATAGTTACTCCTGTCAGTTGCTCCCCGTTTTACCACAGTCACATTTTCAATCTTATTCTGGCCAGTTCACCTGATGCGATACGCTGTTATCAGTCAACCTAAAAAATATCACAGTACTCCTGCCGGAAGCTTCTCGAGTTTGCCGAAGTATTTCGCCTGTTGACGAAGCATTTGGATACCTTAAGAGAGTCATAGTTACTCCTTGCTGTTGCTCCCCATTTTACAACAGGCACATCTACAAGCTTACTCTGGCCAATTCTCCTGAAGCGATACGCTAATATCTGTAGACATAAAGACTTTCACAGTACTCCTGCTGGGAGCTTCTCTACTTTGCCGATGTATTTCGCCTATTGACGAGGCATTTGGCTACCTTAAGAGAGTCATAGTTACTCCTGTCAGTTGCTCCCCGTTAAACCACAGTCACATCTACGATTTTCCTCTGCCGCTTTCACCAGACGCGATACGCCATTATTTGTCGAAATTATGACTTTCACAGTACTCCTGCTAGGGGTTCCTCCAGTTTACCAAAGTATTTCGCCTGTTGACGAAGCATTTGGCTACCTTAAGAGAGTCATAGTTACTCCTGTCAGTTGCTCCCCGATTTACCACAGTCACATTTTCAATCTTATTCTGGCCAGTTCACCTGAAGCGATACGCCATTATCGGTCAACCTAAAGAATTTCACAGTACTCTTGCCGGGAGCTCTCGAGTTTGCCGATGTATTTCGCCTGTTGACGAGGCATTTGGTTACCTTAAGAGAGTCATAGTTACCCCTTGCTGTTGCTCCCCATTTTACAACAGGCACATCTACAAGCTTACACTGGCCAATTCTCCTGAAGCGATACGCTAATATCTATTGACATAAAGACTTTCACAGTACTCCTGCCGGGAGCTTTTCGACTTTGCCGATGTATTTCGCCTATTGACGAGGCGTTTGGCTACCTTAAGAGAGTCATAGTTACTCCTGTCAGTTGCTCCCCGTTAAACCACAGTCACATCTACGATTTTCCTCTGCCGCTTTCACCAGCCGCGATACGCCATTATTTGTTGAAATTATGACTTTCACAGTACTCCTGCTAGGGGTTCCTCCAGTTTACCAATGTATTTCGCCTGTTGACGAAGCATTTGGCTACCTTAAGAGAGTCATAGTTACTCCTGTCAGTTGCTCCCCGTTTTACCACAGTCACATTTTCAATCTTATTCTGGCCAGTTCACCTGATGCGATACGCTGTTATCAGTCAACCTAAAAAATATCACAGTACTCCTGCCGGAAGCTTCTCGAGTTTGCCGAAGTATTTCGCCTGTTGACGAAGCATTTGGATACCTTAAGAGAGTCATAGTTACTCCTTGCTGTTGCTCCCCATTTTACAACAGGCACATCTACAAGCTTACACTGGCCAATTCTCCTGAAGCGATACGCTAATATCTATTGACATAAAGACTTTCACAGTACTCCTGCCGGGAGCTTTTCGACTTTGCCGATGTATTTCGCCTATTGACGAGTCGTTTGGCTACCTTAAGAGAGTCATAGTTACTCCTGTCAGTTGCTCCCCGTTAAACCACAGTCACATCTACGATTTTCCTCTGCCGCTTTCACCAGCCGCGATACGCCATTATTTGTTGAAATTATGACTTTCACAGTACTCCTGCTAGGGGTTCCTCCAGTTTACCAATGTATTTCGCCTGTTGACGAAGCATTTGGCTACCTTAAGAGAGTCATAGTTACTCCTGTCAGTTGCTCCCCGTTAAACCACAGTCACATCTACGATTTTCCTCTGCCGCTTTCACCAGCCGCGATACGCCATTATTTGTTGAAATTATGACTTTCACAGTACTCCTGCTAGGGGTTCCTCCAGTTTACCAATGTATTTCGCCTGTTGACGAAGCATTTGGCTACCTTAAGAGAGTCATAGTTACTCCTGTCAGTTGCTCCCCGTTAAACCACAGTCACATCTACGATTTTCCTCTGCCGCTTTCACCAGTCGCGATACGCCATTATTTGTTGAAATTATGACTTTCACAGTACTCCTGCTAGGGGTTCCTCCAGTTTACCAATGTATTTCGCCTGTTGACGAAGCATTTGGCTACCTTAAGAGAGTCATAGTTACTCCTGTCAGTTGCTCCCCGTTTTAACACAGTCACATTTTCAATCTTATTCTGGCCAGTTCACCCGAAGCGATACGCCACTTGACGAGGCATTTGGCTACCTTAAGAGAGTCATAGTTACTCCTGTCAGTTGCTCCCCGTTAAACCACAGTCACATCTACGATTTTCCTCTGCCGCTTTCACCAGCCGCGATACGCCATTATTTGTTGAAATTATGACTTTCACAGTACTCCTGCTAGGGGTTCCTCCAGTTTACCAATGTATTTCGCCTGTTGACGAAGCATTTGGCTACCTTAAGAGAGTCATAGTTACTCCTGTCAGTTGCTCCCCGTTAAACCACAGTCACATCTACGATTTTCCTCTGCCGCTTTCACCAGCCGCGATACGCCATTATTTGTTGAAATTATGACTTTCACAGTACTCCTGCTAGGGGTTCCTCCAGTTTACCAATGTATTTCGCCTGTTGACGAAGCATTTGGCTACCTTAAGAGAGTCATAGTTACTCCTGTCAGTTGCTCCCCGTTTTACCACAGTCACATTTTCAATCTTATTCTGGCCAGTTCACCTGATGCGATACGCTGTTATCAGTCAACCTAAAGAATTTCACAGTACTCTTGCCGGGAGCTCTCGAGTTTGCCGATGTATTTCGCCTGTTGACGAGGCATTTGGTTACCTTAAGAGAGTCATAGTTACCCCTTGCTGTTGCTCCCCATTTTACAACAGGCACATCTACAAGCTTACACTGGCCAATTCTCCTGAAGCGATACGCTAATATCTATTGACATAAAGACTTTCACAGTACTCCTGCCGGGAGCTTTTCGACTTTGCCGATGTATTTCGCCTATTGACGAGGCGTTTGGCTACCTTAAGAGAGTCATAGTTACTCCTGCCAGTGTCTCTCCGTTAAACCACAGTCACATCTACCATTTTCCTCTGCCCCTTTCACCAGACGCGATACGCCATTATTTGTCGACATCATGACTTTCAAAGTACTCCTGCTAGGGGCTCCTCCAGTCTACCAATGTATTTCGCCTGTTGACGAGGCATTTGGCTACCTTAAGAGAGTCATACTTACTCCTGTCAGTTGCTCCCCGTTTTACCACAGTCACATTTTCAATCTTATTCTGGCCAGTTCACCCGAAGCGATACGCCACTTGACGAGGCATTTGGCTACCTTAAGAGAGTCATAGTTACTCCTGTCAGTTGCTCCCCGTTAAACCACAGTCACATCTACGATTTTCCTCTGCCGCTTTCACCAGCCGCGATACGCCATTATTTGTTGAAATTATGACTTTCACAGTACTCCTGCTAGGGGTTCCTCCAGTTTACCAATGTATTTCGCCTGTTGACGAAGCATTTGGCTACCTTAAGAGAGTCATAGTTACTCCTATCAGTTGCTCCCCGTTAAACCACAGTCACATCTACGATTTTCCTCTGCCGCTTTCACCAGCCGCGATACGCCATTATTTGTTGAAATTATGACTTTCACAGTACTCCTGCTAGGGGTTCCTCCAGTTTACCAATGTATTTCGCCTGTTGACGAAGCATTTGGCTACCTTAAGAGAGTCATAGTTACTCCTGTCAGTTGCTCCCCGTTTTACCACAGTCACATTTTCAATCTTATTCTGGCCAGTTCACCTGATGCGATACGCTGTTATCAGTCAACCTAAAAAATATCACAGTACTCCTGCCGGAAGCTTCTCGAGTTTGCCGAAGTATTTCGCCTGTTGACGAAGCATTTGGATACCTTAAGAGAGTCATAGTTACTCCTTGCTGTTGCTCCCCATTTTACAACAGGCACATCTACAAGCTTACTCTGGCCAATTCTCCTGAAGCGATACGCTAATATCTGTAGACATAAAGACTTTCACAGTACTCCTGCTGGGAGCTTCTCTACTTTGCCGATGTATTTCGCCTATTGACGAGGCATTTGGCTACCTTAAGAGAGTCATAGTTACTCCTGTCAGTTGCTCCCCGTTAAACCACAGTCACATCTACGATTTTCCTCTGCCGCTTTCACCAGACGCGATACGCCATTATTTGTCGAAATTATGACTTTCACAGTACTCCTGCTAGGGGTTCCTCCAGTTTACCAAAGTATTTCGCCTGTTGACGAACCATTTGGCTACCTTAAGAGAGTCATAGTTACTCCTGTCAGTTGCTCCCCGTTTTACCACAGTCACATTTTCAATCTTATTCTGGCCAGTTCACCCGAAGCGATACGCCACTTGACGAGGCATTTGGCTACCTTAAGAGAGTCATAGTTACTCCTGTCAGTTGCTCCCCGTTAAACCACAGTCACATCTACGATTTTCCTCTGCCGCTTTCACCAGCCGCGATACGCCATTATTTGTTGAAATTATGACTTTCACAGTAGTCCTGCTAGATGTTCCTCCAGTTTACCAATGTATTTCGCCTGTTGACGAAGCATTTGGCTACCTTAAGAGAGTCATAGTTACTCCTGTCAGTTGCTCCCCGTTAAACCACAGTCACATCTACGATTTTCCTCTGCCGCTTTCACCAGCCGCGATACGCCATTATTTGTTGAAATTATGACTTTCACAGTACTCCTGCTAGGGGTTCCTCCAGTTTACCAATGTATTTCGCCTGTTGACGAAGCATTTGGCTACCTTAAGAGAGTCATAGTTACTCCTGTCAGTTGCTCCCCGTTTTACCACAGTCACATTTTCAATCTTATTCTGGCCAGTTCACCTGATGCGATACGCTGTTATCAGTCAACCTAAAAAATATCACAGTACTCCTCCCGGAAGCTTCTCGAGTTTGCCGAAGTATTTCGCCTGTTGACGAAGCATTTGGATACCTTAAGAGAGTCATAGTTACTCCTTGCTGTTGCTCCCCATTTTACAACAGGCACATCTACAAGCTTACTCTGGCCAATTCTCCTGAAGCGATACGCTAATATCTGTAGACATAAAGACTTTCACAGTACTCCTGCTGGGAGCTTCTCTACTTTGCCGATGTATTTCGCCTATTGACGAGGCATTTGGCTACCTTAAGAGAGTCATAGTTACTCCTGTCAGTTGCTCCCCGTTAAACCACAGTCACATCTACGATTTTCCTCTGCCGCTTTCACCAGACGCGATACGCCATTATTTGTCGAAATTATGACTTTCACAGTACTCCTGCTAGGGGTTCCTCCAGTTTACCAAAGTATTTCGCCTGTTGACGAACCATTTGGCTACCTTAAGAGAGTCATAGTTACTCCTGTCAGTTGCTCCCCGTTTTACCACAGTCACATTTTCAATCTTATTCTGGCCAGTTCACCCGAAGCGATACGCCACTTGACGAGGCATTTGGCTACCTTAAGAGAGTCATAGTTACTCCTGTCAGTTGCTCCCCGTTAAACCACAGTCACATCTACGATTTTCCTCTGCCGCTTTCACCAGCCGCGATACGCCATTATTTGTTGAAATTATGACTTTCACAGTACTCCTGCTAGGGGTTCCTCCAGTTTACCAATGTATTTCGCCTGTTGACGAAGCATTTGGCTACCTTAAGAGAGTCATAGTTACTCCTGTCAGTTGCTCCCCGTTTTACCACAGTCACATTTTCAATCTTATTCTGGCCAGTTCACCTGATGCGATACGCTGTTATCAGTCAACCTAAAAAATATCACAGTACTCCTGCCGGAAGCTTCTCGAGTTTGCCGAAGTATTTCGCCTGTTGACGAAGCATTTGGATACCTTAAGAGAGTCATAGTTACTCCTTGCTGTTGCTCCCCATTTTACAACAGGCACATCTACAAGCTTACTCTGGCCAATTCTCCTGAAGCGATACGCTAATATCTGTAGACATAAAGACTTTCACAGTACTCCTGCTGGGAGCTTCTCTACTTGGCCGATGTATTTCGCCTATTGACGAGGCATTTGGCTACCTTAAGAGAGTCATAGTTACTCCTGTCAGTTGCTCCCCGTTAAACCACAGTCACATCTACGATTTTCCTCTGCCGCTTTCACCAGACGCGATACGCCATTATTTGTCGAAATTATGACTTTCACAGTACTCCTGCTAGGGGTTCCTCCAGTTTACCAAAGTATTTCGCCTGTTGACGAACCATTTGGCTACCTTAAGAGAGTCATAGTTACTCCTGTCAGTTGCTCCCCGTTTTACCACAGTCACATTTTCAATCTTATTCTGGCCAGTTCACCTGAAGCGATACGCCATTATCGGTCAACCTAAAGAATTTCACAGTACTCTTGCCGGGAGCTCTCGAGTTTGCCGATGTATTTCGCCTGTTGACGAGGCATTTGGTTACCTTAAGAGAGTCATAGTTACCCCTTGCTGTTGCTCCCCATTTTACAACAGGCACATCTACAAGCTTACACTGGCCAATTCTCCTGAAGCGATACGCTAATATCTATTGACATAAAGACTTTCACAGTACTCCTGCCGGGAGCTTTTCGACTTTGCCGATGTATTTCGCCTATTGACGAGGCGTTTGGCTACCTTAAGAGAGTCATAGTTACTCCTGCCAGTGTCTCTCCGTTAAACCACAGTCACATCTACCATTTTCCTCTGCCCCTTTCACCAGACGCGATACGCCATTATTTGTCGACATCATGACTTTCAAAGTACTCCTGCTAGGGGCTCCTCCAGTCTACCAATGTATTTCGCCTGTTAACGAGGCATTTGGCTACCTTAAGAGAGTCATAGTTACTCCTGTCAGTTGCTCCCCGTTTTACCACAGTCACATTTTCAATCTTATTCTGGCCAGTTCACCCGAAGCGATACGCCACTTGACGAGGCATTTGGCTACCTTAAGAGAGTCATAGTTACCCCTGGCAGTTGCTCCCCGTTAAACCACAGTCACATCTACGATTTTCCTCTGCCGCTTTCACCAGCCGCGATACGCCATTATTTGTTGAAATTATGACTTTCACAGTAGTCCTGCTAGGGGTTCCTCCAGTTTACCAATGTATTTCGCCTGTTGACGAAGCATTTGGCTACCTTAAGAGAGTCATAGTTACTCCTGTCAGTTGCTCCCCGTTAAACCACAGTCACATCTACGATTTTCCTCTGCCGCTTTCACCAGCCGCGATACGCCATTATTTGTTGAAATTATGACTTTCACAGTACTCCTGCTAGGGGTTCCTCCAGTTTACCAATGTATTTCGCCTGTTGACGAAGCATTTGGCTACCTTAAGAGAGTCATAGTTACTCCTGTCAGTTGCTCCCCGTTTTACCACAGTCACATTTTCAATCTTATTCTGGCCAGTTCACCTGATGCGATACGCTGTTATCAGTCAACCTAAAAAATATCACAGTACTCCTGCCGGAAGTTTCTCGAGTTTGCCGAAGTATTTCGCCTGTTGACGAAGCATTTGGATACCTTAAGAGAGTCATAGTTACTCCTTGCTGTTGCTCCCCATTTTACAACAGGCACATCTACAAGCTTACTCTGGCCAATTCTCCTGAAGCGATACGCTAATATCTGTAGACATAAAGACTTTCACAGTACTCCTGCTGGGAGCTTCTCTACTTTGCCGATGTATTTCGCCTATTGACGAGGCATTTGGCTACCTTAAGAGAGTCATAGTTACTCCTGTCAGTTGCTCCCCGTTAAACCACAGTCACATCTACGATTTTCCTCTGCCGCTTTCACCAGACGCGATACACCATTATTTGTCGAAATTATGACTTTCACAGTACTCCTGCTAGGGGTTCCTCCAGTTTACCAAAGTATTTCGCCTGTTGACGAACCATTTGGCTACCTTAAGAGAGTCATAGTTACTCCTGTCAGTTGCTCCCCGTTTTACCACAGTCACATTTTCAATCTTATTCTGGCCAGTTCACCTGAAGCGATACGCCATTATCGGTCAACCTAAAGAATTTCACAGTACTCTTGCCGGGAGCTCTCGAGTTTGCCGATGTATTTCGCCTGTTGACGAGGCATTTGGTTACCTTAAGAGAGTCATAGTTACCCCTTGCTGTTGCTCCCCATTTTACAACAGGCACATCTACAAGCTTACACTGGCCAATTCTCCTGAAGCGATACGCTAATATCTATTGACATAAAGACTTTCACAGTACTCCTGCCGGGAGCTTTTCGACTTTGCCGATGTATTTCGCCTATTGACGAGGCGTTTGGCTACCTTAAGAGAGTCATAGTTACTCCTGCCAGTGTCTCTCCGTTAAACCACAGTCACATCTACCATTTTCCTCTGCCCCTTTCACCAGACGCGATACGCCATTATTTGTCGACATCATGACTTTCAAAGTACTCCTGCTAGGGGCTCCTCCAGTCTACCAATGTATTTCGCCTGTTGACGAGGCATTTGGCTACCTTAAGAGAGTCATACTTACTCCTGTCAGTTGCTCCCCGTTTTACCACAGTCACATTTTCAATCTTATTCTGACCAGTTCACCCGAAGCGATACGCCACTTGATGAGGCATTTGGCTACCTTAAGAGAGTCATAGTTACTCCTGTCAGTTGCTCCCCGTTAAACCACAGTCACATCTACGATTTTCCTCTGCCGCTTTCACCAGCCGCGATACGCCATTATTTGTTGAAATTATGACTTTCACAGTACTCCTGCTAGGGGTTCCTCCAGTTTACCAATGTATTTCGCCTGTTGACGAAGCATTTGGCTACCTTAAGAGAGTCATAGTTACTCCTGTCAGTTGCTCCCCGTTAAACCACAGTCACATCTACGATTTTCCTCTGCCGCTTTCACCAGCCGCGATACGCCATTATTTGTTGAAATTATGACTTTCACAGTACTCCTGCTAGGGGTTCCTCCAGTTTACCAATGTATTTCGCCTGTTGACGAAGCATTTGGCTACCTTAAGAGAGTCATAGTTACTCCTGTCAGTTGCTCCCCGTTTTACCACAGTCACATTTTCAATCTTATTCTGGCCAGTTCACCTGATGCGATACGCTGTTATCAGTCAACCTAAAAAATATCACAGTACTCCTGCCGGAAGCTTCTCGAGTTTGCCGAAGTATTTCGCCTGTTGACGAAGCATTTGGATACCTTAAGAGAGTCATAGTTACTCCTTGATGTTGCTCCCCATTTTACAACAGGCACATCTACAAGCTTACTCTGGCCAATTCTCCTGAAGCGATACGCTAATATCTGTAGACATAAAGACTTTCACAGTACTCCTGCTGGGAGCTTCTCTACTTTGCCGATGTATTTCGCCTATTGACGAGGCATTTGGCTACCTTAAGAGAGTCATAGTTACTCCTGTCAGTTGCTCCCCGTTAAACCACAGTCACATCAACGACTTTCCTCTGCCGCTTTCACCAGACGCGATACGCCATTATTTGTCGAAATTATGACTTTCACAGTACTCCTGCTAGGGGTTCCTCCAGTTTACCAAAGTATTTCGCCTGTTGACGAACCATTTGGCTACCTTAAGAGAGTCATAGTTACTCCTGTCAGTTGCTCCCCGTTTTACCACAGTCACATTTTCAATCTTATTCTGGCCAGTTCACCTGAAGCGATACGCCATTATCGGTCAACCTAAAGAATTTCACAGTACTCTTGCCGGGAGCTCTCGAGTTTGCCGATGTATTTCGCCTGTTGACGAGGCATTTGGTTACCTTAAGAGAGTCATAGTTACCCCTTGCTGTTGCTCCCCATTTTACAACAGGCACATCTACAAGCTTACACTGGCCAATTCTCCTGAAGCGATACGCTAATATCTATTGGCATAAAGACTTTCACAGTACTCCTGCCGGGAGCTTTTCGACTTTGCCGATGTATTTCGCCTATTGACGAGGCGTTTGGCTACCTTAAGAGAGTCATAGTTACTCCTGCCAGTGTCTCTCCGTTAAACCACAGTCACATCTACCATTTTCCTCTGCCCCTTTCACCAGACGCGATACGCCATTATTTGTCGACATCATGACTTTCAAAGTACTCCTGCTAGGGGCTCCTCCAGTCTACCAATGTATTTCGCCTGTTGACGAGGCATTTGGCTACCTTAAGAGAGTCATACTTACTCCTGTCAGTTGCTCCCCGTTTTACCACAGTCACATTTTCAATCTTATTCTGACCAGTTCACCCGAAGCGATACGCCACTTGACGAGGCATTTGGCTACCTTAAGAGAGTCATAGTTACTCCTGTCAGTTGCTCCCCGTTAAACCACAGTCACATCTACGATTTTCCTCTGCCGCTTTCACCAGCCGCGATACGCCATTATTTGTTGAAATTATGACTTTCACAGTAGTCCTGCTAGGGGTTCCTCCAGTTTACCAATGTATTTCGCCTGTTGACGAAGCATTTGGCTACCTTAAGAGAGTCATAGTTACTCCTGTCAGTTGCTCCCCGTTAAACCACAGTCACATCTACGATTTTCCTCTGCCGCTTTCACCAGCCGCGATACGCCATTATTTGTTGAAATTATGACTTTCACAGTACTCCTGCTAGGGGTTCCTCCAGTTTACCAATGTATTTCGCCTGTTGACGAAGCATTTGGCTACCTTAAGAGAGTCATAGTTACTCCTGTCAGTTGCTCCCCGTTTTACCACAGTCACATTTTCAATCTTATTCTGGCCAGTTCACCTGATGCGATACGCTGTTATCAGTCAACCTAAAAAATATCACAGTACTCCTGCCGGAAGCTTCTCGAGTTTGCCGAAGTATTTCGCCTGTTGACGAAGCATTTGGATACCTTAAGAGAGTCATAGTTACTCCTTGCTGTTGCTCCCCATTTTACAACAGGCACATCTACAAGCTTACTCTGGCCAATTCTCCTGAAGCGATACGCTAATATCTGTAGACATAAAGACTTTCACAGTACTCCTGCTGGGAGCTTCTCTACTTTGCCGATGTATTTCGCCTATTGACGAGGCATTTGGCTACCTTAAGAGAGTCATAGTTACTCCTGTCAGTTGCTCCCCGTTAAACCACAGTCACATCTACGATTTTCCTCTGCCGCTTTCACCAGACGCGATACGCTATTATTTGTCGAAATTATGACTTTCACAGTACTCCTGCTAGGGGTTCCTCCAGTTTACCAAAGTATTTCGCCTGTTGACGAACCATTTGGCTACCTTAAGAGAGTCATAGTTACTCCTGTCAGTTGCTCCCCGTTTTACCACAGTCACATTTCCAATCTTATTCTGGCCAGTTCACCTGAAGCGATACGCCATTATCGGTCAACCTAAAGAATTTCACAGTACTCTTGCCGGGAGCTCTCGAGTTTGCCGATGTATTTCGCCTGTTGACGAGGCATTTGGTTACCTTAAGAGAGTCATAGTTACCCCTTGCTGTTGCTCCCCATTTTACAACAGGCACATCTACAAGCTTACACTGGCCAATTCTCCTGAAGCGATACGCTAATATCTATTGACATAAAGACTTTCACAGTACTCCTGCCGGGAGCTTTTCGACTTTGCCGATGTATTTCGCCTATTGACGAGGCGTTTGGCTACCTTAAGAGAGTCATAGTTACTCCTGCCAGTGTCTCTCCGTTAAACCACAGTCACATCTACCATTTTCCTCTGCCCCTTTCACCAGACGCGATACGCCATTATTTGTCGACATCATGACTTTCAAAGTACTCCTGCTAGGGGCTCCTCCAGTCTACCAATGTATTTCGCCTGTTAACGAGGCATTTGGCTACCTTAAGAGAGTCATAGTTACTCCTGTCAGTTGCTCCCCGTTTTACCACAGTCACATTTTCAATCTTATTCTGGCCAGTTCACCCGAAGCGATACGCCACTTGACGAGGCATTTGGCTACCTTAAGAGAGTCATAGTTACCCCTGGCAGTTGCTCCCCGTTAAACCACAGTCACATCTACGATTTTCCTCTGCCGCTTTCACCAGCCGCGATACGCCATTATTTGTTGAAATTATGACTTTCACAGTAGTCCTGCTAGGGGTTCCTCCAGTTTACCAATGTATTTCGCCTGTTGACGAAGCATTTGGCTACCTTAAGAGAGTCATAGTTACTCCTGTCAGTTGCTCCCCGTTAAACCACAGTCACATCTACGATTTTCCTCTGCCGCTTTCACCAGCCGCGATACGCCATTATTTGTTGAAATTATGACTTTCACAGTACTCCTGCTAGGGGTTCCTCCAGTTTACCAATGTATTTCGCCTGTTGACGAAGCATTTGGCTACCTTAAGAGAGTCATAGTTACTCCTGTCAGTTGCTCCCCGTTTTACCACAGTCACATTTTCAATCTTATTCTGGCCAGTTCACCTGATGCGATACGCTGTTATCAGTCAACCTAAAAAATATCACAGTACTCCTGCCGGAAGCTTCTCGAGTTTGCCGAAGTATTTCGCCTGTTGACGAAGCATTTGGATACCTTAAGAGAGTCATAGTTACTCCTTGCTGTTGCTCCCCATTTTACAACAGGCACATCTACAAGCTTACTCTGGCCAATTCTCCTGAAGCGATACGCTAATATCTGTAGACATAAAGACTTTCACAGTACTCCTGCTGGGAGCTTCTCTACTTTGCCGATGTATTTCGCCTATTGACGAGGCATTTGGCTACCTTAAGAGAGTCATAGTTACTCCTGTCAGTTGCTCCCCGTTAAACCACAGTCACATCTACGATTTTCCTCTGCCGCTTTCACCAGACGCGATACGCCATTATTTGTCGAAATTATGACTTTCACAGTACTCCTGCTAGGGGTTCCTCCAGTTTACCAAAGTATTTCGCCTGTTGACGAACCATTTGGCTACCTTAAGAGAGTCATAGTTACTCCTGTCAGTTGCTCCCCGTTTTACCACAGTCACATTTTCAATCTTATTCTGGCCAGTTCACCTGAAGCGATACGCCATTATCGGTCAACCTAAAGAATTTCACAGTACTCTTGCCGGGAGCTCTCGAGTTTGCCGATGTATTTCGCCTGTTGACGAGGCATTTGGTTACCTTAAGAGAGTCATAGTTACCCCTTGCTGTTGCTCCCCATTTTACAACAGGCACATCTACAAGCTTACACTGGCCAATTCTCCTGAAGCGATACGCTAATATCTATTGGCATAAAGACTTTCACAGTACTCCTGCCGGGAGCTTTTCGACTTTGCCGATGTATTTCGCCTATTGACGAGGCGTTTGGCTACCTTAAGAGAGTCATAGTTACTCCTGCCAGTGTCTCTCCGTTAAACCACAGTCACATCTACCATTTTCCTCTGCCCCTTTCACCAGACGCGATACGCCATTATTTGTCGACATCATGACTTTCAAAGTACTCCTGCTAGGGGCTCCTCCAGTCTACCAATGTATTTCGCCTGTTGACGAGGCATTTGGCTACCTTAAGAGAGTCATACTTACTCCTGTCAGTTGCTCCCCGTTTTACCACAGTCACATTTTCAATCTTATTCTGACCAGTTCACCCGAGGCGATACGCCACTTGACGAGGCATTTGGCTACCTTAAGAGAGTCATAGTTACTCCTGTCAGTTGCTCCCCGTTAAACCACAGTCACATCTACGATTTTCCTCTGCCGCTTTCACCAGCCGCGATACGCCATTATTTGTTGAAATTATGACTTTCACAGTACTCCTGCTAGGGGTTCCTCCAGTTTACCAATGTATTTCGCCTGTTGACGAAGCATTTGGCTACCTTAAGAGAGTCATAGTTACTCCTGTCAGTTGCTCCCCGTTAAACCACAGTCACATCTACGATTTTCCTCTGCCGCTTTCACCAGCAGCGATACGCCATTATTTGTTGAAATTATGACTTTCACAGTACTCCTGCTAGGGGTTCCTCCAGTTTACCAATGTATTTCGCCTGTTGACGAAGCATTTGGCTACCTTAAGAGAGTCATAGTTACTCCTGTCAGTTGCTCCCCGTTTTACCACAGTCACATTTTCAATCTTATTCTGGCCAGTTCACCTGATGCGATACGCTGTTATCAGTCAACCTAAAAAATATCACAGTACTCCTGCCGGAAGCTTCTCGAGTTTGCCGAAGTATTTCGCCTGTTGACGAAGCATTTGGATACCTTAGGAGAGTCATAGTTACTCCTTGCTGTTGCTCCCCATTTTACAACAGGCACATCTACAAGCTTACTCTGGCCAATTCTCCTGAAGCGATACGCTAATATCTGTAGACATAAAGACTTTCACAGTACTCCTGCTGGGAGCTTCTCTACTTTGCCGATGTATTTCGCCTATTGACGAGGCATTTGGCTACCTTAAGAGAGTCATAGTTACTCCTGTCAGTTGCTCCCCGTTAAACCACAGTCACATCAACGATTTTCCTCTGCCGCTTTCACCAGACGCGATACGCCATTATTTGTCGAAATTATGACTTTCACAGTACTCCTGCTAGGGGTTCCTCCAGTTTACCAAAGTATTTCGCCTGTTGACGAACCATTTGGCTACCTTAAGAGAGTCATAGTTACTCCTGTCAGTTGCTCCCCGTTTTACCACAGTCACATTTTCAATCTTATTCTGGCCAGTTCACCTGAAGCGATACGCCATTATCGGTCAACCTAAAGAATTTCACAGTACTCTTGCCGGGAGCTCTCGAGTTTGCCGATGTATTTCGCCTGTTGACGAGGCATTTGGTTACCTTAAGAGAGTCATAGTTACCCCTTGCTGTTGCTCCCCATTTTACAACAGGCACATCTACAAGCTTACACTGGCCAATTCTCCTGAAGCGATACGCTAATATCTATTGACATAAAGACTTTCACAGTACTCCTGCCGGGAGCTTTTCGACTTTGCCGATGTATTTCGCCTATTGACGAGGCGTTTGGCTACCTTAAGAGAGTCATAGTTACTCCTGCCAGTGTCTCTCCGTTAAACCACAGTCACATCTACCATTTTCCTCTGCCCCTTTCACCAGACGCGATACGCCATTATTTGTCGACATCATGACTTTCAAAGTACTCCTGCTAGGGGCTCCTCCAGTCTACCAATGTATTTCGCCTGTTGACGAGGCATTTGGCTACCTTAAGAGAGTCATACTTACTCCTGTCAGTTGCTCCCCGTTTTACCACAGTCACATTTTCAATCTTATTCTGACCAGTTCACCCGAAGCGATACGCCACTTGACGAGGCATTTGGCTACCTTAAGAGAGTCATAGTTACTCCTGTCAGTTGCTCCCCGTTAAACCACAGTCACATCTACGATTTTCCTCTGCCGCTTTCACCAGCCGCGATACGCCATTATTTGTTGAAATTATGACTTTCACAGTACTCCTGCTAGGGGTTCCTCCAGTTTACCAATGTATTTCGCCTGTTGACGAAGCATTTGGCTACTTTAAGAGAGTCATAGTTACTCCTGTCAGTTGCTCCCCGTTAAACCACAGTCACATCTACGATTTTCCTCTGCCGCTTTCACCAGCCGCGATACGCCATTATTTGTTGAAATTATGACTTTCACAGTACTCCTGCTAGGGGTTCCTCCAGTTTACCAATGTATTTCGCCTGTTGACGAAGCATTTGGCTACCTTAAGAGAGTCATAGTTACTCCTGTCAGTTGCTCCCCGTTTTACCACAGTCACATTTTCAATCTTATTCTGGCCAGTTCACCTGATGCGATACGCTGTTATCAGTCAACCTAAAAAATATCACAGTACTCCTGCCGGAAGCTTCTCGAGTTTGCCGAAGTATTTCGCCTGTTGACGAAGCATTTGGATACCTTAAGAGAGTCATAGTTACTCCTTGCTGTTGCTCCCCATTTTACAACAGGCACATCTACAAGCTTACTCTGGCCAATTCTCCTGAAGCGATACGCTAATATCTGTAGACATAAAGACTTTCACAGTACTCCTGCTGGGAGCTTCTCTACTTTGCCGATGTATTTCGCCTATTGACGAGGCATTTGGCTACCTTAAGAGAGTCATAGTTACTCCTGTCAGTTGCTCCCCGTTAAACCACAGTCACATCTACGATTTTCCTCTGCCGCTTTCACCAGACGCGATACGCCATTATTTGTCGAAATTATGACTTTTACAGTACTCCTGCTAGGGGTTCCTCCAGTTTACCAAAGTATTTCGCCTGTTGACGAACCATTTGGCTACCTTAAGAGAGTCATAGTTACTCCTGTCAGTTGCTCCCCGTTTTACCACAGTCACATTTTCAATCTTATTCTGGCCAGTTCACCTGAAGCGATACGCCATTATCGGTCAACCTAAAGAATTTCACAGTACTCTTGCCGGGAGCTCTCGAGTTTGCCGATGTATTTCGCCTGTTGACGAGGCATTTGGTTACCTTAAGAGAGTCATAGTTACCCCTTGCTGTTGCTCCCCATTTTACAACAGGCACATCTACAAGCTTACTCTGGCCAATTCTCCTGAAGCGATACGCTAATATCCATTGACATAAAGACTTTCACAATACTCCTGCCGGGAGCTTTTCGATTTTGCCGATGTATTTCGCCTATTGACGAGGCGTTTGTCTACCTTAAGAGAGTCATAGTTACTCCTGCCAGTGTCTCTCCGTTAAACCACAGTCACATCTACCATTTTCCTCTGCCCCTTTCACCAGACGCGATACGCCATTATTTGTCGACATCATGACTTTCAAAGTACTCCTGCTAGGGGCTCCTCCAGTCTACCAATGTATTTCGCCTGTTGACGAGGCATTTGGCTACCTTAAGAGAGTCATACTTACTCCTGTCAGTTGCTCCCCGTTTTACCACAGTCACATTTTCAATCTTATTCTGGCCAGTTCACCCGAAGCGATACGCCACTTGACGAGGCATTTGGCTACCTTAAGAGAGTCATAGTTACTCCTGTCAGTTGCTCCCCGTTAAACCACAGTCACATCTACGATTTTCCTCTGCCGCTTTCACCAGCCGCGATACGCCATTATTTGTTGAAATTAGGACTTTCACAGTACTCCTGCTAGGGGTTCCTCCAGTTTACCAATGTATTTCGCCTGTTGACGAAGCATTTGGCTACCTTAAGAGAGTCATAGTTACTCCTGTCAGTTGCTCCCCGTTAAACCACAGTCACATCTACGATTTTCCTCTGCCGCTTTCACCAGCCGCGATACGCCATTATTTGTTGAAATTATGACTTTCACAGTACTCCTGCTAGGGGTTCCTCCAGTTTACCAATGTATTTCGCCTGTTGACGAAGCATTTGGCTACCTTAAGAGAGTCATAGTTACTCCTGTCAGTTGCTCCCCGTTTTACCACAGTCACATTTTCAATCTTTTTCTGGCCAGTTCACCTGAAGCGATACGCCATTATCAGTCAACCTAAAGAATATCACAGTACTCCTGCCGGAAGCTTCTCGAGTTTGCCGAAGTACTTCGCCTGTTGACGAAGCATTTGGATACCTTAAGAGAGTCATAGTTACTCCTTGCTGTTGCTCCCCATTTTACAACAGGCACATCTACAAGCTTACTCTGGCCAATTCTCCTGAAGCGATACGCTAATATCTGTAGACATAAAGACTTTCACAGTACTCCTGCTGGGAGCTTCTCTACTTTGCCGATGTATTTCGCCTATTGACGAGGCATTTGGCTACCTTAAGAGAGTCATAGTTACTCCTGTCAGTTGCTCCCCGTTAAACCACAGTCACATCTACGATTTTCCTCTGCCGCTTTCACCAGACGCGATACGCCATTATTTGTCGAAATTATGACTTTCACAGTACTCCTGCTAGTGGTTCCTCCAGTTTACCAAAGTATTTCGCCTGTTGACGAACCATTTGGCTACCTTAAGAGAGTCATAGTTACTCCTGTCAGTTGCTCCCCGTTTTACCACAGTCACATTTTCAATCTTATTCTGGCCTGTTCACCCGAAGCGATACGCCACTTGACGAGGCATTTGGCTACCTTAAGAGAGTCATAGTTACTGCTGTCAGTTGCTCCCCGTTAAACCACAGTCACATCTACGATTTTCCTCTGTCGCTTTCACCAGCCGCGATACGCCATTATTTGTTGAAATTACGACTTTCACAGTACTCCTGCTAGGGGTTCCTCCAGTTTACCAATGTATTTCGCCTGTTGACGAAGCATTTGGCTACCTTAAGAGAGTCATAGTTACTCCTGTCAGTTGCTCCCCGTTAAACCACAGTCACATCTACGATTTTCCTCTGCCGCTTTCAACAGCCGCGATACGCCATTATTTGTTGAAATTATGACTTTCACAGTACTCCTGCTAGGGGTTCCTCCAGTTTACCAATGTATTTCGCCTGTTGACGAAGCATTTGGCTACCTTAAGAGAGTCATAGTTACTCCTGTCAGTTGCTCCCCGTTTTACCACAGTCACATTTTCAATCTTATTCTGGCCAGTTCACCTGAAGCGATACGCCATTATCGGTCAACCTAAAGAATTTCACAGTACTCTTGCCGGGAGCTCTCGAGTTTGCCGATGTATTTCGCCTGTTGACGAGGCATTTGGTTACCTTAAGAGAGTCATAGTTACCCCTTGCTGTTGCTCCCCATTTTACAACAGGCACATCTACAAGCTTACTCTGGCCAATTCTCCTGAAGCGATACGCTAATATCTATTGACATAAAGACTTTCACAGTACTCCTGCCGGGAGCTTTTCGACTTTGCCGATGTATTTCGCCTATTGACGAGGCGTTTGGCTACCTTAAGAGAGTCATAGTTACTCCTGTCAGTGTCTCTCCGTTAAACCACAGTCACATCTACCATTTTCCTCTGCCCCTTTCACCAGACGCGATACGCCATTATTTGTCGACATCATGACTTTCAAAGTACTCCTGCTAGGGGCTCCTCCAGTCTACCAATGTATTTCGCCTGTTGACGAGGCATTTGGCTACCTTAAGAGAGTCATACTTACTCCTGTCAGTTGCTCCCCGTTTTACCACAGTCACATTTTCAATCTTATTCTGGCCAGTTCACCCGAAGCGATACGCCACTTGACGAGGCATTTGGCTACCTTAAGAGAGTCATAGTTACTCCTGTCAGTTGCTCCCCGTTAAACCACAGTCACATCTACGATTTTCCTCTGCCTCTTTCACCAGCCGCGATACGCCATTATTTGTTGAAATTACGACTTTCACAGTACTCCTGCTATGGGTTCCTCCAGTTTACCAATGTATTTCGCCTGTTGACGAAGCATTTGGCTACCTTAAGAGAGTCATAGTTACTCCTGTCAGTTGCTCCCCGTTTTACCACAGTCACATTTTCAATCTTATTCTGGCCAGTTCACCTGATGCGATACGCCGTTATCAGTCAACCTAAGAAATATCACAGTACTCCTGCCGGAAGCTTCTCGAGTTTGCCGAAGTATTTCGCCTGTTGACGAAGCATTTGGATACCTTAAGAGAGTCATAGTTACTCCTTGCTGTTGCTCCCCATTTTACAACAGGCACATCTACAAGCTTACTCTGGCCAATTCTCCTGAAGCGATACGCTAATATCTGTAGACATAAAGACTTTCACAGTACTCCTGCTGGGAGCTTCTCTACTTTGCCGATGTATTTCGCCTATTGACGAGGCATTTGGCTACCTTAAGAGAGTCATAGTTACTCCTGTCAGTTGCTCCCCGTTAAACCACAGTCACATCTACGATTTTCCTCTGCCGCTTTCACCAGACGCGATACGCCATTATTTGTCGAAATTATGACTTTCACAGTACTCCTGCTAGTGGTTCCTCCAGTTTACCAAAGTATTTCGCCTGTTGACGAACCATTTGGCTACCTTAAGAGAGTCATAGTTACTCCTGTCAGTTGCTCCCCGTTTTACCACAGTCACATTTTCAATCTTATTCTGGCCAGTTCACCCGAAGCGATACGCCACTTGACGAGGCATTTGGCTACCTTAAGAGAGTCATAGTTACTGCTGTCAGTTGCTCCCCGTTAAACCACAGTCACATCTACGATTTTCCTCTGTCGCTTTCACCAGCCGCGATACGCCATTATTTGTTGAAATTATGACTTTCACAGTACTCCTGCTAGGGGTTCCTCCAGTTTACCAATGTATTTCGCCTGTTGACGAAGCATTTGGCTACCTTAAGAGAGTCATAGTTACTCCTGTCAGTTGCTCCCCGTTAAACCACAGTCACATCTACGATTTTCCTCTGCCGCTTTCAACAGCCGCGATACGCCATTATTTGTTGAAATTATGACTTTCACAGTACTCCTGCTAGGGGTTCCTCCAGTTTACCAATGTATTTCGCCTGTTGACGAAGCATTTGGCTACCTTAAGAGAGTCATAGTTACTCCTGTCAGTTGCTCCCCGTTTTACCACAGTCACATTTTCAATCTTATTCTGGCCAGTTCACCTGAAGCGATACGCCATTATCGGTCAACCTAAAGAATTTCACAGTACTCTTGCCGGGAGCTCTCGAGTTTGCCGATGTATTTCGCCTGTTGACGAGGCATTTGGTTACCTTAAGAGAGTCATAGTTACCCCTTGCTGTTGCTCCCCATTTTACAACAGGCACATCTACAAGCTTACTCTGGCCAATTCTCCTGAAGCGATACGCTAATATCTATTGACATAAAGACTTTCACAGTACTCCTGCCGGGAGCTTTTCGAATTTGCCGATGTATTTCGCCTATTGACGAGGCGTTTGGCTACCTTAAGAGAGTCATAGTTACTCCTGTCAGTGTCTCTCCGTTAAACCACAGTCACATCTACCATTTTCCTCTGCCCCTTTCACCAGACGCGATACGCCATTATTTGTCGACATCATGACTTTCAAAGTACTCCTGCTAGGGGCTCCTCCAGTCTACCAATGTATTTCGCCTGTTGACGAGGCATTTGGCTACCTTAAGAGAGTCATACTTACTCCTGTCAGTTGCTCCCCGTTTTACCACAGTCACATTTTCAATCTTAATCTGGCCAGTTCACCCGAAGCGATACGCCACTTGACGAGGCATTTGGCTACCTTAAGAGAGTCATAGTTACTCCTGTCAGTTGCTCCCCGTTAAACCACAGTCACATCTACGATTTTCCTCTGCCGCTTTCACTAGCCGCGATACGCCATTATTTGTTGAAATTATGACTTTCACAGTACTCCTGCTAGGGGTTCCTCCAGTTTACCAATGTATTTCGCCTGTTGACGAAGCATTTGGCTACCTTAAGAGAGTCATAGTTACTCCTGTCAGTTGCTCCCCGTTAAACCACAGTCACATCTACGATTTTCCTCTGCCGCTTTCACCAGCCGCGATACGCCATTATTTGTTGAAATTATGACTTTCACAGTACTCCTGCTAGGGGTTCCTCCAGTTTACCAATGTATTTCGCCTGTTGACGAAGCATTTGGCTACCTTAAGAGAGTCATAGTTACTCCTGTCAGTTGCTCCCCGTTTTACCACAGTCACATTTTCAATCTTATTCTGGCCAGTTCACCTGATGCGATACGCTGTTATCAGTCAACCTAAAAAATATCACAGTACTCCTGCCGGAAGCTTCTCGAGTTTGCCGAAGTATTTCGCCTGTTGACGAAGCATTTGGATACCTTAAGAGAGTCATAGTTACTCCTTGCTGTTGCTCCCCATTTTACAACAGGCACATCTACAAGCTTACTCTGGCCAATTCTCCTGAAGCGATACGCTAATATCTGTAGACATAAAGACTTTCACAGTACTCCTGCTGGGAGCTTCTCTACTTTGCCGATGTATTTCGCCTATTGACGAGGCATTTGGCTACCTTAAGAGAGTCATAGTTACTCCTGTCAGTTGCTCCCCGTTAAACCACAGTCACATCTACGATTTTCCTCTGCCGCTTTCACCAGACGCGATACGCCATTATTTGTCGAAATTATGACTTTTACAGTACTCCTGCTAGGGGTTCCTCCAGTTTACCAAAGTATTTCGCCTGTTGACGAACCATTTGGCTACCTTAAGAGAGTCATAGTTACTCCTGTCAGTTGCTCCCCGTTTTACCACAGTCACATTTTCAATCTTATTCTGGCCAGTTCACCTGAAGCGATACGCCATTATCGGTGAACCTAAAGAATTTCACAGTACTCTTGCCGGGAGCTCTCGAGTTTGCCGATGTATTTCGCCTGTTGACGAGGCATTTGGTTACCTTAAGAGAGTCATAGTTACCCCTTGCTGTTGCTCCCCATTTTACAACAGGCACATCTACAAGCTTACTCTGGCCAATTCTCCTGAAGCGATACGCTAATATCTATTGACATAAAGACTTTGACAGTACTCCTGCCGGGAGCTTTTCGATTTTGCCGATGTATTTCGCCTATTGACGAGGCGTTTGGCTACCTTAAGAGAGTCATAGTTACTCCTGCCAGTGTCTCTCCGTTAAACCACAGTCACATCTACCATTTTCCTCTGCCCCTTTCACCAGACGCGATACGCCATTATTTGTCGACATCATGACTTTCAAAGTACTCCTGCTAGGGGCTCCTCCAGTCTACCAATGTATTTCGCCTGTTGACGAGGCATTTGGCTACCTTAAGAGAGTCATACTTACTCCTGTCAGTTGCTCCCCGTTTTACCACAGTCACATTTTCAATCTTATTCTGGCCAGTTCACCCGAAGCGATACGCCACTTGACGAGGCATTTGGCTACCTTAAGAGAGTCATAGTTACTCCTGTCAGTTGCTCCCCGTTAAACCACAGTCACATCTACGATTTTCCTCTGCCGCTTTCACCAGCCGCGATACGCCATTATTTGTTGAAATTATGACTTTCACAGTACTCCTGCTAGGGGTTCCTCCAGTTTACCAATGTATTTCGCCTGTTGACGAAGCATTTGGCTACCTTAAGAGAGTCATAGTTACTCCTGTCAGTTGCTCCCCGTTAAACCACAGTCACATCTACGATTTTCCTCTGCCGCTTTCACCAGCAGCGATACGCCATTATTTGTTGAAATTATGACTTTCACAGTACTCCTGCTAGGGGTTCCTCCAGTTTACCAATGTATTTCGCCTGTTGACGAAGCATTTGGCTACCTTAAGAGAGTCATAGTTACTCCTGTCAGTTGCTCCCCGTTTTACCACAGTCACATTTTCAATCTTATTCTGGCCAGTTCACCTGATGCGATACGCTGTTATCAGTCAACCTAAAAAATATCACAGTACTCCTGCCGGAAACTTCTCGAGTTTGCCGAAGTATTTCGCCTGTTGACGAAGCATTTGGATACCTTAGGAGAGTCATAGTTACTCCTTGCTGTTGCTCCCCATTTTACAACAGGCACATCTACAAGCTTACTCTGGCCAATTCTCCTGAAGCGATACGCTAATATCTGTAGACATAAAGACTTTCACAGTACTCCTGCTGGGAGCTTCTCTACTTTGCCGATGTATTTCGCCTATTGACGAGGCATTTGGCTACCTTAAGAGAGTCATAGTTACTCCTGTCAGTTGCTCCCCGTTAAACCACAGTCACATCAACGATTTTCCTCTGCCGCTTTCACCAGACGCGATACGCCATTATTTGTCGAAATTATGACTTTCACAGTACTCCTGCTAGGGGTTCCTCCAGTTTACCAAAGTATTTCGCCTGTTGACGAACCATTTGGCTACCTTAAGAGAGTCATAGTTACTCCTGTCAGTTGCTCCCCGTTTTACCACAGTCACATTTTCAATCTTATTCTGGCCAGTTCACCTGAAGCGATACGCCATTATCGGTCAACCTAAAGAATTTCACAGTACTCTTGCCGGGAGCTCTCGAGTTTGCCGATGTATTTCGCCTGTTGACGAGGCATTTGGTTACCTTAAGAGAGTCATAGTTACCCCTTGCTGTTGCTCCCCATTTTACAACAGGCACATCTACAAGCTTACACTGGCCAATTCTCCTGAAGCGATACGCTAATATCTATTGACATAAAGACTTTCACAGTACTCCTGCCGGGAGCTTTTCGACTTTGCCGATGTATTTCGCCTATTGACGAGGCGTTTGGCTACCTTAAGAGAGTCATAGTTACTCCTGCCAGTGTCTCTCCGTTAAACCACAGTCACATCTACCATTTTCCTCTGCCCCTTTCACCAGACGCGATACGCCATTATTTGTCGACATCATGACTTTCAAAGTACTCCTGCTAGGGGCTCCTCCAGTCTACCAATGTATTTCGCCTGTTGACGAGGCATTTGGCTACCTTAAGAGAGTCATACTTACTCCTGTCAGTTGCTCCCCGTTTTACCACAGTCACATTTTCAATCTTAATCTGGCCAGTTCACCCGAAGCGATACGCCACTTGACGAGGCATTTGGCTACCTTAAGAGAGTCATAGTTACTCCTGTCAGTTGCTCCCCGTTAAACCACAGTCACATCTACGATTTTCCTCTGCCGCTTTCACTAGCCGCGATACGCCATTATTTGTTGAAATTATGACTTTCACAGTACTCCTGCTAGGGGTTCCTCCAGTTTACCAATGTATTTCGCCTGTTGACGAAGCATTTGGCTACCTTAAGAGAGTCATAGTTACTCCTGTCAGTTGCTCCCCGTTAAACCACAGTCACATCTACGATTTTCCTCTGCCGCTTTCACCAGCCGCGATACGCCATTATTTGTTGAAATTATGACTTTCACAGTACTCCTGCTAGGGGTTCCTCCAGTTTACCAATGTATTTCGCCTGTTGACGAAGCATTTGGCTACCTTAAGAGAGTCATAGTTACTCCTGTCAGTTGCTCCCCGTTTTACCACAGTCACATTTTCAATCTTATTCTGGCCAGTTCACCTGATGCGATACGCTGTTATCAGTCAACCTAAAAAATATCACAGTACTCCTGCCGGAAGCTTCTCGAGTTTGCCGAAGTATTTCGCCTGTTGACGAAGCATTTGGATACCTTAAGAGAGTCATAGTTACTCCTTGCTGTTGCTCCCCATTTTACAACAGGCACATCTACAAGCTTACTCTGGCCAATTCTCCTGAAGCGATACGCTAATATCTGTAGACATAAAGACTTTCACAGTACTCCTGCTGGGAGCTTCTCTACTTTGCCGATGTATTTCGCCTATTGACGAGGCATTTGGCTACCTTAAGAGAGTCATAGTTACTCCTGTCAGTTGCTCCCCGTTAAACCACAGTCACATCTACGATTTTCCTCTGCCGCTTTCACCAGACGCGATACGCCATTATTTGTCGAAATTATGACTTTTACAGTACTCCTGCTAGGGGTTCCTCCAGTTTACCAAAGTATTTCGCCTGTTGACGAACCATTTGGCTACCTTAAGAGAGTCATAGTTACTCCTGTCAGTTGCTCCCCGTTTTACCACAGTCACATTTTCAATCTTATTCTGGCCAGTTCACCTGAAGCGATACGCCATTATCGGTGAACCTAAAGAATTTCACAGTACTCTTGCCGGGAGCTCTCGAGTTTGCCGATGTATTTCGCCTGTTGACGAGGCATTTGGTTACCTTAAGAGAGTCATAGTTACCCCTTGCTGTTGCTCCCCATTTTACAACAGGCACATCTACAAGCTTACTCTGGCCAATTCTCCTGAAGCGATACGCTAATATCTATTGACATAAAGACTTTGACAGTACTCCTGCCGGGAGCTTTTCGATTTTGCCGATGTATTTCGCCTATTGACGAGGCGTTTGGCTACCTTAAGAGAGTCATAGTTACTCCTGCCAGTGTCTCTCCGTTAAACCACAGTCACATCTACCATTTTCCTCTGCCCCTTTCACCAGACGCGATACGCCATTATTTGTCGACATCATGACTTTCAAAGTACTCCTGCTAGGGGCTCCTCCAGTCTACCAATGTATTTCGCCTGTTGACGAGGCATTTGGCTACCTTAAGAGAGTCATACTTACTCCTGTCAGTTGCTCCCCGTTTTACCACAGTCACATTTTCAATCTTATTCTGGCCAGTTCACCCGAAGCGATACGCCACTTGACGAGGCATTTGGCTACCTTAAGAGAGTCATAGTTACTCCTGTCAGTTGCTCCCCGTTAAACCACAGTCACATCTACGATTTTCCTCTGCCGCTTTCACCAGCCGCGATACGCCATTATTTGTTGAAATTATGACTTTCACAGTACTCCTGCTAGGGGTTCCTCCAGTTTACCAATGTATTTCGCCTGTTGACGAAGCATTTGGCTACCTTAAGAGAGTCATAGTTACTCCTGTCAGTTGCTCCCCGTTAAACCACAGTCACATCTACGATTTTCCTCTGCCGCTTTCACCAGCAGCGATACGCCATTATTTGTTGAAATTATGACTTTCACAGTACTCCTGCTAGGGGTTCCTCCAGTTTACCAATGTATTTCGCCTGTTGACGAAGCATTTGGCTACCTTAAGAGAGTCATAGTTACTCCTGTCAGTTGCTCCCCGTTTTACCACAGTCACATTTTCAATCTTATTCTGGCCAGTTCACCTGATGCGATACGCTGTTATCAGTCAACCTAAAAAATATCACAGTACTCCTGCCGGAAACTTCTCGAGTTTGCCGAAGTATTTCGCCTGTTGACGAAGCATTTGGATACCTTAGGAGAGTCATAGTTACTCCTTGCTGTTGCTCCCCATTTTACAACAGGCACATCTACAAGCTTACTCTGGCCAATTCTCCTGAAGCGATACGCTAATATCTGTAGACATAAAGACTTTCACAGTACTCCTGCTGGGAGCTTCTCTACTTTGCCGATGTATTTCGCCTATTGACGAGGCATTTGGCTACCTTAAGAGAGTCATAGTTACTCCTGTCAGTTGCTCCCCGTTAAACCACAGTCACATCAACGATTTTCCTCTGCCGCTTTCACCAGACGCGATACGCCATTATTTGTCGAAATTATGACTTTCACAGTACTCCTGCTAGGGGTTCCTCCAGTTTACCAAAGTATTTCGCCTGTTGACGAACCATTTGGCTACCTTAAGAGAGTCATAGTTACTCCTGTCAGTTGCTCCCCGTTTTACCACAGTCACATTTTCAATCTTATTCTGGCCAGTTCACCTGAAGCGATACGCCATTATCGGTCAACCTAAAGAATTTCACAGTACTCTTGCCGGGAGCTCTCGAGTTTGCCGATGTATTTCGCCTGTTGACGAGGCATTTGGTTACCTTAAGAGAGTCATAGTTACCCCTTGCTGTTGCTCCCCATTTTACAACAGGCACATCTACAAGCTTACACTGGCCAATTCTCCTGAAGCGATACGCTAATATCTATTGACATAAAGACTTTCACAGTACTCCTGCCGGGAGCTTTTCGACTTTGCCGATGTATTTCGCCTATTGACGAGGCGTTTGGCTACCTTAAGAGAGTCATAGTTACTCCTGCCAGTGTCTCTCCGTTAAACCACAGTCACATCTACCATTTTCCTCTGCCCCTTTCACCAGACGCGATACGCCATTATTTGTCGACATCATGACTTTCAAAGTACTCCTGCTAGGGGCTCCTCCAGTCTACCAATGTATTTCGCCTGTTGACGAGGCATTTGGCTACCTTAAGAGAGTCATACTTACTCCTGTCAGTTGCTCCCCGTTTTACCACAGTCACATTTTCAATCTTATTCTGACCAGTTCACCCGAAGCGATACGCCACTTGACGAGGCATTTGGCTACCTTAAGAGAGTCATAGTTACTCCTGTCAGTTGCTCCCCGTTAAACCACAGTCACATCTACGATTTTCCTCTGCCGCTTTCACCAGCCGCGATACGCCATTATTTGTTGAAATTATGACTTTCACAGTACTCCTGCTAGGGGTTCCTCCAGTTTACCAATGTATTTCGCCTGTTGACGAAGCATTTGGCTACTTTAAGAGAGTCATAGTTACTCCTGTCAGTTGCTCCCCGTTAAACCACAGTCACATCTACGATTTTCCTCTGCCGCTTTCACCAGCCGCGATACGCCATTATTTGTTGAAATTATGACTTTCACAGTACTCCTGCTAGGGGTTCCTCCAGTTTACCAATGTATTTCGCCTGTTGACGAAGCATTTGGCTACCTTAAGAGAGTCATAGTTACTCCTGTCAGTTGCTCCCCGTTTTACCACAGTCACATTTTCAATCTTATTCTGGCCAGTTCACCTGATGCGATACGCTGTTATCAGTCAACCTAAAAAATATCACAGTACTCCTGCCGGAAGCTTCTCGAGTTTGCCGAAGTATTTCGCCTGTTGACGAAGCATTTGGATACCTTAAGAGAGTCATAGTTACTCCTTGCTGTTGCTCCCCATTTTACAACAGGCACATCTACAAGCTTACTCTGGCCAATTCTCCTGAAGCGATACGCTAATATCTGTAGACATAAAGACTTTCACAGTACTCCTGCTGGGAGCTTCTCTACTTTGCCGATGTATTTCGCCTATTGACGAGGCATTTGGCTACCTTAAGAGAGTCATAGTTACTCCTGTCAGTTGCTCCCCGTTAAACCACAGTCACATCTACGATTTTCCTCTGCCGCTTTCACCAGACGCGATACGCCATTATTTGTCGAAATTATGACTTTTACAGTACTCCTGCTAGGGGTTCCTCCAGTTTACCAAAGTATTTCGCCTGTTGACGAACCATTTGGCTACCTTAAGAGAGTCATAGTTACTCCTGTCAGTTGCTCCCCGTTTTACCACAGTCACATTTTCAATCTTATTCTGGCCAGTTCACCTGAAGCGATACGCCATTATCGGTCAACCTAAAGAATTTCACAGTACTCTTGCCGGGAGCTCTCGAGTTTGCCGATGTATTTCGCCTGTTGACGAGGCATTTGGTTACCTTAAGAGAGTCATAGTTACCCCTTGCTGTTGCTCCCCATTTTACAACAGGCACATCTACAAGCTTACTCTGGCCAATTCTCCTGAAGCGATACGCTAATATCCATTGACATAAAGACTTTCACAGTACTCCTGCCGGGAGCTTTTCGATTTTGCCGATGTATTTCGCCTATTGACGAGGCGTTTGTCTACCTTAAGAGAGTCATAGTTACTCCTGCCAGTGTCTCTCCGTTAAACCACAGTCACATCTACCATTTTCCTCTGCCCCTTTCACCAGACGCGATACGCCATTATTTGTCGACATCATGACTTTCAAAGTACTCCTGCTAGGGGCTCCTCCAGTCTACCAATGTATTTCGCCTGTTGACGAGGCATTTGGCTACCTTAAGAGAGTCATACTTACTCCTGTCAGTTGCTCCCCGTTTTACCACAGTCACATTTTCAATCTTATTCTGGCCAGTTCACCCGAAGCGATACGCCACTTGACGAGGCATTTGGCTACCTTAAGAGAGTCATAGTTACTCCTGTCAGTTGCTCCCCGTTAAACCACAGTCACATCTACGATTTTCCTCTGCCGCTTTCACCAGCCGCGATACGCCATTATTTGTTGAAATTAGGACTTTCACAGTACTCCTGCTAGGGGTTCCTCCAGTTTACCAATGTATTTCGCCTGTTGACGAAGCATTTGGCTACCTTAAGAGAGTCATAGTTACTCCTGTCAGTTGCTCCCCGTTAAACCACAGTCACATCTACGATTTTCCTCTGCCGCTTTCACCAGCCGCGATACGCCATTATTTGTTGAAATTATGACTTTCACAGTACTCCTGCTAGGGGTTCCTCCAGTTTACCAATGTATTTCGCCTGTTGACGAAGCATTTGGCTACCTTAAGAGAGTCATAGTTACTCCTGTCAGTTGCTCCCCGTTTTACCACAGTCACATTTTCAATCTTTTTCTGGCCAGTTCACCTGAAGCGATACGCCATTATCAGTCAACCTAAAGAATATCACAGTACTCCTGCCGGAAGCTTCTCGAGTTTGCCGAAGTATTTCGCCTGTTGACGAAGCATTTGGATACCTTAAGAGAGTCATAGTTACTCCTTGCTGTTGCTCCCCATTTTACAACAGGCACATCTACAAGCTTACTCTGGCCAATTCTCCTGAAGCGATACGCTAATATCTGTAGACATAAAGACTTTCACAGTACTCCTGCTGGGAGCTTCTCTACTTTGCCGATGTATTTCGCCTATTGACGAGGCATTTGGCTACCTTAAGAGAGTCATAGTTATTCCTGTCAGTTGCTCCCCGTTAAACCACAGTCACATCTACGATTTTCCTCTGCCGCTTTCACCAGACGCGATACGCCATTATTTGTCGAAATTATGACTTTCACAGTACTCCTGCTAGTGGTTCCTCCAGTTTACCAAAGTATTTCGCCTGTTGACGAACCATTTGGCTACCTTAAGAGAGTCATAGTTACTCCTGTCAGTTGCTCCCCGTTTTACCACAGTCACATTTTCAATCTTATTCTGGCCTGTTCACCCGAAGCGATACGCCACTTGACGAGGCATTTGGCTACCTTAAGAGAGTCATAGTTACTGCTGTCAGTTGCTCCCCGTTAAACCACAGTCACATCTACGATTTTCCTCTGTCGCTTTCACCAGCCGCGATACGCCATTATTTGTTGAAATTACGACTTTCACAGTACTCCTGCTAGGGGTTCCTCCAGTTTACCAATGTATTTCGCCTGTTGACGAAGCATTTGGCTACCTTAAGAGAGTCATAGTTACTCCTGTCAGTTGCTCCCCGTTAAACCACAGTCACATCTACGATTTTCCTCTGCCGCTTTCAACAGCCGCGATACGCCATTATTTGTTGAAATTATGACTTTCACAGTACTCCTGCTAGGGGTTCCTCCAGTTTACCAATGTATTTCGCCTGTTGACGAAGCATTTGGCTACCTTAAGAGAGTCATAGTTACTCCTGTCAGTTGCTCCCCGTTTTACCACAGTCACATTTTCAATCTTATTCTGGCCAGTTCACCTGAAGCGATACGCCATTATCGGTCAACCTAAAGAATTTCACAGTACTCTTGCCGGGAGCTCTCGAGTTTGCCGATGTATTTCGCCTGTTGACGAGGCATTTGGTTACCTTAAGAGAGTCATAGTTACCCCTTGCTGTTGCTCCCCATTTTACAACAGGCACATCTACAAGCTTACTCTGGCCAATTCTCCTGAAGCGATACGCTAATATCTATTGACATAAAGACTTTCACAGTACTCCTGCCGGGAGCTTTTCGACTTTGCCGATGTATTTCGCCTATTGACGAGGCGTTTGGCTACCTTAAGAGAGTCATAGTTACTCCTGTCAGTGTCTCTCCGTTAAACCACAGTCACATCTACCATTTTCCTCTGCCCCTTTCACCAGACGCGATACGCCATTATTTGTCGACATCATGACTTTCAAAGTACTCCTGCTAGGGGCTCCTCCAGTCTACCAATGTATTTCGCCTGTTGACGAGGCATTTGGCTACCTTAAGAGAGTCATACTTACTCCTGTCAGTTGCTCCCCGTTTTACCACAGTCACATTTTCAATCTTATTCTGGCCAGTTCACCCGAAGCGATACGCCACTTGACGAGGCATTTGGCTACCTTAAGAGAGTCATAGTTACTCCTGTCAGTTGCTCCCCGTTAAACCACAGTCACATCTACGATTTTCCTCTGCCTCTTTCACCAGCCGCGATACGCCATTATTTGTTGAAATTACGACTTTCACAGTACTCCTGCTATGGGTTCCTCCAGTTTACCAATGTATTTCGCCTGTTGACGAAGCATTTGGCTACCTTAAGAGAGTCATAGTTACTCCTGTCAGTTGCTCCCCGTTTTACCACAGTCACATTTTCAATCTTATTCTGGCCAGTTCACCTGATGCGATACGCCGTTATCAGTCAACCTAAGAAATATCACAGTACTCCTGCCGGAAGCTTCTCGAGTTTGCCGAAGTATTTCGCCTGTTGACGAAGCATTTGGATACCTTAAGAGAGTCATAGTTACTCCTTGCTGTTGCTCCCCATTTTACAACAGGCACATCTACAAGCTTACTCTGGCCAATTCTCCTGAAGCGATACGCTAATATCTGTAGACATAAAGACTTTCACAGTACTCCTGCTGGGAGCTTCTCTACTTTGCCGATGTATTTCGCCTATTGACGAGGCATTTGGCTACCTTAAGAGAGTCATAGTTACTCCTGTCAGTTGCTCCCCGTTAAACCACAGTCACATCTACGATTTTCCTCTGCCGCTTTCACCAGACGCGATACGCCATTATTTGTCGAAATTATGACTTTCACAGTACTCCTGCTAGTGGTTCCTCCAGTTTACCAAAGTATTTCGCCTGTTGACGAACCATTTGGCTACCTTAAGAGAGTCATAGTTACTCCTGTCAGTTGCTCCCCGTTTCACCACAGTCACATTTTCAATCTTATTCTGGCCAGTTCACCCGAAGCGATACGCCACTTGACGAGGCATTTGGCTACCTTAAGAGAGTCATAGTTACTGCTGTCAGTTGCTCCCCGTTAAACCACAGTCACATCTACGATTTTCCTCTGTCGCTTTCACCAGCCGCGATACGCCATTATTTGTTGAAATTATGACTTTCACAGTACTCCTGCTAGGGGTTCCTCCAGTTTACCAATGTATTTCGCCTGTTGACGAAGCATTTGGCTACCTTAAGAGAGTCATAGTTACTCCTGTCAGTTGCTCCCCGTTAAACCACAGTCACATCTACGATTTTCCTCTGCCGCTTTCAACAGCCGCGATACGCCATTATTTGTTGAAATTATGACTTTCACAGTACTCCTGCTAGGGGTTCCTCCAGTTTACCAATGTATTTCGCCTGTTGACGAAGCATTTGGCTACCTTAAGAGAGTCATAGTTACTCCTGTCAGTTGCTCCCCGTTTTACCACAGTCACATTTTCAATCTTATTCTGGCCAGTTCACCTGAAGCGATACGCCATTATCGGTCAACCTAAAGAATTTCACAGTACTCTTGCCGGGAGCTCTCGAGTTTGCCGATGTATTTCGCCTGTTGACGAGGCATTTGGTTACCTTAAGAGAGTCATAGTTACCCCTTGCTGTTGCTCCCCATTTTACAACAGGCACATCTACAAGCTTACTCTGGCCAATTCTCCTGAAGCGATACGCTAATATCTATTGACATAAAGACTTTCACAGTACTCCTGCCGGGAGCTTTTCGAATTTGCCGATGTATTTCGCCTATTGACGAGGCGTTTGGCTACCTTAAGAGAGTCATAGTTACTCCTGTCAGTGTCTCTCCGTTAAACCACAGTCACATCTACCATTTTCCTCTGCCCCTTTCACCAGACGCGATACGCCATTATTTGTCGACATCATGACTTTCAAAGTACTCCTGCTAGGGGCTCCTCCAGTCTACCAATGTATTTCGCCTGTTGACGAGGCATTTGGCTACCTTAAGAGAGTCATACTTACTCCTGTCAGTTGCTCCCCGTTTTACCACAGTCACATTTTCAATCTTAATCTGGCCAGTTCACCCGAAGCGATACGCCACTTGACGAGGCATTTGGCTACCTTAAGAGAGTCATAGTTACTCCTGTCAGTTGCTCCCCGTTAAACCACAGTCACATCTACGATTTTCCTCTGCCGCTTTCACTAGCCGCGATACGCCATTATTTGTTGAAATTATGACTTTCACAGTACTCCTGCTAGGGGTTCCTCCAGTTTACCAATGTATTTCGCCTGTTGACGAAGCATTTGGCTACCTTAAGAGAGTCATAGTTACTCCTGTCAGTTGCTCCCCGTTAAACCACAGTCACATCTACGATTTTCCTCTGCCGCTTTCACCAGCCGCGATACGCCATTATTTGTTGAAATTATGACTTTCACAGTACTCCTGCTAGGGGTTCCTCCAGTTTACCAATGTATTTCGCCTGTTGACGAAGCATTTGGCTACCTTAAGAGAGTCATAGTTACTCCTGTCAGTTGCTCCCCGTTTTACCACAGTCACATTTTCAATCTTATTCTGGCCAGTTCACCTGATGCGATACGCTGTTATCAGTCAACCTAAAAAATATCACAGTACTCCTGCCGGAAGCTTCTCGAGTTTGCCGAAGTATTTCGCCTGTTGACGAAGCATTTGGATACCTTAAGAGAGTCATAGTTACTCCTTGCTGTTGCTCCCCATTTTACAACAGGCACATCTACAAGCTTACTCTGGCCAATTCTCCTGAAGCGATACGCTAATATCTGTAGACATAAAGACTTTCACAGTACTCCTGCTGGGAGCTTCTCTACTTTGCCGATGTATTTCGCCTATTGACGAGGCATTTGGCTACCTTAAGAGAGTCATAGTTACTCCTGTCAGTTGCTCCCCGTTAAACCACAGTCACATCTACGATTTTCCTCTGCCGCTTTCACCAGACGCGATACGCCATTATTTGTCGAAATTATGACTTTTACAGTACTCCTGCTAGGGGTTCCTCCAGTTTACCAAAGTATTTCGCCTGTTGACGAACCATTTGGCTACCTTAAGAGAGTCATAGTTACTCCTGTCAGTTGCTCCCCGTTTTACCACAGTCACATTTTCAATCTTATTCTGGCCAGTTCACCTGAAGCGATACGCCATTATCGGTGAACCTAAAGAATTTCACAGTACTCTTGCCGGGAGCTCTCGAGTTTGCCGATGTATTTCGCCTGTTGACGAGGCATTTGGTAACCTTAAGAGAGTCATAGTTACCCCTTGCTGTTGCTCCCCATTTTACAACAGGCACATCTACAAGCTTACTCTGGCCAATTCTCCTGAAGCGATACGCTAATATCTATTGACATAAAGACTTTGACAGTACTCCTGCCGGGAGCTTTTCGATTTTGCCGATGTATTTCGCCTATTGACGAGGCGTTTGGCTACCTTAAGAGAGTCATAGTTACTCCTGCCAGTGTCTCTCCGTTAAACCACAGTCACATCTACCATTTTCCTCTGCCCCTTTCACCAGACGCGATACGCCATTATTTGTCGACATCATGACTTTCAAAGTACTCCTGCTAGGGGCTCCTCCAGTCTACCAATGTATTTCGCCTGTTGACGAGGCATTTGGCTACCTTAAGAGAGTCATACTTACTCCTGTCAGTTGCTCCCCGTTTTACCACAGTCACATTTTCAATCTTATTCTGGCCAGTTCACCCGAAGCGATACGCCACTTGACGAGGCATTTGGCTACCTTAAGAGAGTCATAGTTACTCCTGTCAGTTGCTCCCCGTTAAACCACAGTCACATCTACGATTTTCCTCTGCCGCTTTCACCAGCCGCGATACGCCATTATTTGTTGAAATTATGACTTTCACAGTACTCCTGCTAGGGGTTCCTCCAGTTTACCAATGTATTTCGCCTGTTGACGAAGCATTTGGCTACCTTAAGAGAGTCATAGTTACTCCTGTCAGTTGCTCCCCGTTAAACCACAGTCACATCTACGATTTTCCTCTGCCGCTTTCAACAGCCGCGATACGCCATTATTTGTTGAAATTATGACTTTCACAGTACTCCTGCTAGGGGTTCCTCCAGTTTACCAATGTATTTCGCCTGTTGACGAAGCATTTGGCTACCTTAAGAGAGTCATAGTTACTCCTGTCAGTTGCTCCCCGTTTTACCACAGTCACATTTTCAATCTTATTCTGGCCAGTTCACCTGATGCGATACGCTGTTATCAGTCAACCTAAAAAATATCACAGTACTCCTGCCGGAAGCTTCTCGAGTTTGCCGAAGTATTTCGCCTGTTGACGAAGCATTTGGATACCTTAAGAGAGTCATAGTTACTCCTTGCTGTTGCTCCCCATTTTACAACAGGCACATCTACAAGCTTACTCTGGCCAATTCTCCTGAAGCGATACGCTAATATCTGTAGACATAAAGACTTTCACAGTACTCCTGCTGGGAGCTTCTCTACTTTGCCGATGTATTTCGCCTATTGACGAGGCATTTGGCTACCTTAAGAGAGTCATAGTTACTCCTGTCAGTTGCTCCCCGTTAAACCACAGTCACATCTACGATTTTCCTCTGCCGCTTTCACCAGACGCGATACGCCATTATTTGTCGAAATTATGACTTTTACAGTACTCCTGCTAGGGGTTCCTCCAGTTTACCAAAGTATTTCGCCTGTTGACGAACCATTTGGCTACCTTAAGAGAGTCATAGTTACTCCTGTCAGTTGCTCCCCGTTTTACCACAGTCACATTTTCAATCTTATTCTGGCCAGTTCACCTGAAGCGATACGCCATTATCGGTGAACCTAAAGAATTTCACAGTACTCTTGCCGGGAGCTCTCGAGTTTGCCGATGTATTTCGCCTGTTGACGAGGCATTTGGTTACCTTAAGAGAGTCATAGTTACCCCTTGCTGTTGCTCCCCATTTTACAACAGGCACATCTACAAGCTTACTCTGGCCAATTCTCCTGAAGCGATACGCTAATATCTATTGACATAAAGACTTTGACAGTACTCCTGCCGGGAGCTTTTCGATTTTGCCGATGTATTTCGCCTATTGACGAGGCGTTTGGCTACCTTAAGAGAGTCATAGTTACTCCTGCCAGTGTCTCTCCGTTAAACCACAGTCACATCTACCATTTTCCTCTGCCCCTTTCACCAGACGCGATACGCCATTATTTGTCGACATCATGACTTTCAAAGTACTCCTGCTAGGGGCTCCTCCAGTCTACCAATGTATTTCGCCTGTTGACGAGGCATTTGGCTACCTTAAGAGAGTCATACTTACTCCTGTCAGTTGCTCCCCGTTTTACCACAGTCACATTTTCAATCTTATTCTGGCCAGTTCACCCGAAGCGATACGCCACTTGACGAGGCATTTGGCTACCTTAAGAGAGTCATAGTTACTCCTGTCAGTTGCTCCCCGTTAAACCACAGTCACATCTACGATTTTCCTCTGCCGCTTTCACCAGCCGCGATACGCCATTATTTGTTGAAATTATGACTTTCACAGTACTCCTGCTAGGGGTTCCTCCAGTTTACCAATGTATTTCGCCTGTTGACGAAGCATTTGGCTACCTTAAGAGAGTCATAGTTACTCCTGTCAGTTGCTCCCCGTTAAACCACAGTCACATCTACGATTTTCCTCTGCCGCTTTCAACAGCCGCGATACGCCATTATTTGTTGAAATTATGACTTTCACAGTACTCCTGCTAGGGGTTCCTCCAGTTTACCAATGTATTTCGCCTGTTGACGAAGCATTTGGCTACCTTAAGAGAGTCATAGTTACTCCTGTCAGTTGCTCCCCGTTTTACCACAGTCACATTTTCAATCTTATTCTGGCCAGTTCACCTGATGCGATACGCTGTTATCCGTCAACCTAAAAAATATCACAGTACTCCTGCCGGAAGCTTCTCGAGTTTGCCGAAGTATTTCGCCTGTTGACGAAGCATTTGGATACCTTAAGAGAGTCATAGTTACTCCTTGCTGTTGCTCATGATTTTACAACAGGCACATCTACAATCTTACTCTGGCCAATTCTCCTGAAGCGATACGCTAATATCTGTAGACATAAAGACTTTCACAGTACTCCTGCTGGGAGCTTCTCTACTTTGCCGATGTATTTCGCCTATTGACGAGGCATTTGGCTACCTTAAGAGAGTCATAGTTACTCCTGTCAGTTGCTCCCCGTTAAACCACAGTCACATCTACGATTTTCCTCTGCCGCTTTCACCAGACGCGATACGCCATTATTTGTCGAAATTATGACTTTCACAGTACTCCTGCTAGGGGTTCCTCCAGTTTACCAAAGTATTTCGCCTGTTGACGAACCATTTGGCTACCTTAAGAGAGTCATAGTTACTCCTGTCAGTTGCTCCCCGTTTTACCACAGTCACATTTTCAATCTTATTCTGGCCAGTTCACCTGAAGCGATACGCCATTATCGGTCAACCTAAAGAATTTCACAGTACTCTTGCCGGGAGCTCTCGAGTTTGCCGATGTATTTCGCCTGTTGACGAGGCATTTGGTTACCTTAAGAGAGTCATAGTTACCCCTTGCTGTTGCTCCCCATTTTACAACAGGCACATCTACAAGCTTACTCTGGCCAATTCTCCTGAAGCGATACGCTAATATCTATTGACATAAAGACTTTCACAGTACTCCTGCCGGGAGCTTTTCGATTTTGCCGATGTATTTCGCCTATTGACGAGGCGTTTGGCTACCTTAAGAGAGTCATAGTTACTCCTGCCAGTGTCTCTCCGTTAAACCACAGTCACATCTACCATTTTCCTCTGCCCCTTTCACCAGACGCGATACGCCATTATTTGTCGACATCATGACTTTCAAAGTACTCCTGCTAGGGGCTCCTCCAGTCTACCAATGTATTTCGCCTGTTGACGAGGCATTTGGCTACCTTAAGAGAGTCATACTTACTCCTGTCAGTTGCTCCCCGTTTTACCACAGTCACATTTTCAATCTTATTCTGGCCAGTTCACCCGAAGCGATACGCCACTTGACGAGGCATTTGGCTACCTTAAGAGAGTCATAGTTACTCCTGTCAGTTGCTCCCCGTTAAACCACAGTCACATCTACGATTTTCCTCTGCCGCTTTCACCAGCCGCGATACGCCATTATTTGTTGAAATTATGACTTTCACAGTACTCCTGCTAGGGGTTCCTCCAGTTTACCAATGTATTTCGCCTGTTGACGAAGCATTTGGCTACCTTAAGAGAGTCATAGTTACTCCTGTCAGTTGCTCCCCGTTAAACCACAGTCACATCTACGATTTTCCTCTGCCGCTTTCAACAGCCGCGATACGCCATTATTTGTTGAAATTATGACTTTCACAGTACTCCTGCTAGGGGTTCCTCCAGTTTACCAATGTATTTCGCCTGTTGACGAAGCATTTGGCTACCTTAAGAGAGTCATAGTTACTCCTGTCAGTTGCTCCCCGTTTTACCACAGTCACATTTTCAATCTTATTCTGGCCAGTTCACCTGATGCGATACGCTGTTATCCGTCAACCTAAAAAATATCACAGTACTCCTGCCGGAAGCTTCTCGAGTTTGCCGAAGTATTTCGCCTGTTGACGAAGCATTTGGATACCTTAAGAGAGTCATAGTTACTCCTTGCTGTTGCTCCCAATTTTACAACAGGCACATCTACAATCTTACTCTGGCCAATTCTCCTGAAGCGATACGCTAATATCTGTAGACATAAAGACTTTCACAGTACTCCTGCTGGGAGCTTCTCTACTTTGCCGATGTATTTCGCCTATTGACGAGGCATTTGGCTACCTTAAGAGAGTCATAGTTACTCCTGTCAGTTGCTCCCCGTTAAACCACAGTCACATCTACGATTTTCCTCTGCCGCTTTCACCAGACGCGATACGCCATTATTTGTCGAAATTATGACTTTCACAGTACTCCTGCTAGGGGTTCCTCCAGTTTACCAAAGTATTTCGCCTGTTGACGAACCATTTGGCTACCTTAAGAGAGTCATAGTTACTCCTGTCAGTTGCTCCCCGTTTTACCACAGTCACATTTTCAATCTTATTCTGGCCAGTTCACCTGAAGCGATACGCCATTATCGGTCAACCTAAAGAATTTCACAGTACTCTTGCCGGGAGCTCTCGAGTTTGCCGATGTATTTCGCCTGTTGACGAGGCATTTGGTTACCTTAAGAGAGTCATAGTTACCCCTTGCTGTTGCTCCCCATTTTACAACAGGCACATCTACAAGCTTACTCTGGCCAATTCTCCTGAAGCGATACGCTAATATCTATTGACATAAAGACTTTCACAGTACTCCTGCCGGGAGCTTTTCGACTTTGCCGATGTATTTCGCCTATTGACGAGGCGTTTGGCTACCTTAAGAGAGTCATAGTTACTCCTGCCAGTGTCTCTCCGTTAAACCACAGTCACACCTACCATTTTCCTCTGCCCCTTTCAGCAGACGCGATACGCCATTATTTGTCGACATCATGACTTTCAAAGTACTCCTGCTAGGGGCTCCTCCAGTCTACCAGTGTATTTCGCCTGTTGACGAGGCATTTGGCTACCTTAAGAGAGTCATACTTACTCCTGTCAGTTGCTCCCCGTTTTACCACAGTCACATTTTCAATCTTATTCTGGCCAGTTCACCCGAAGCGATACGCCACTTGACGAGGCATTTGGCTACCTTAAGAGAGTCATAGTTACTCCTGTCAGTTGCTCCCCGTTAAACCACAGTCACATCTACGATTTTCCTCTGCCGCTTTCACCAGCCGCGATACGCCATTATTTGTTGAAATTATGACTTTCACAGTACTCCTGCTAGGGGTTCCTCCAGTTTACCAATGTATTTCGCCTGTTGACGAAGCATTTGGCTACCTTAAGAGAGTCATAGTTACTCCTGTCAGTTGCTCCCCGTTAAACCACAGTCACATCTACGATTTTCCTCTGCCGCTTTCAACAGCCGCGATACGCCATTATTTGTTGAAATTATGACTTTCACAGTACTCCTGCTAGGGGTTCCTCCAGTTTACCAATGTATTTCGCCTGTTGACGAAGCATTTGGCTACCTTAAGAGAGTCATAGTTACTCCTGTCAGTTGCTCCCCGTTTTACCACAGTCACATTTTCAATCTTATTCTGGCCAGTTCACCTGATGCGATACGCTGTTATCAGTCAACCTAAAAAATATCACAGTACTCCTGCCGGAAGCTTCTCGAGTTTGCCGAAGTATTTCGCCTGTTGACGAAGCATTTGGATACCTTAAGAGAGTCATAGTTACTCCTTGCTGTTGCTCCCAATTTTACAACAGGCACATCTACAATCTTACTCTGGCCAATTCTCCTGAAGCGATACGCTAATATCTGTAGACATAAAGACTTTCACAGTACTCCTGCTGGGAGCTTCTCTACTTTGCCGATGTATTTCGCCTATTGACGAGGCATTTGGCTACCTTAAGAGAGTCATAGTTACTCCTGTCAGTTGCTCCCCGTTAAACCACAGTCACATCTACGATTTTCCTCTGCCGCTTTCACCAGACGCGATACGCCATTATTTGTCGAAATTATGACTTTCACAGTACTCCTGCTAGGGGTTCCTCCAGTTTACCAAAGTATTTCGCCTGTTGACGAACCATTTGGCTACCTTAAGAGAGTCATAGTTACTCCTGTCAGTTGCTCCCCGTTTTACCACAGTCACATTTTCAATCTTATTCTGGCCAGTTCACCTGAAGCGATACGCCATTATCGGTCAACCTAAAGAATTTCACAGTACTCTTGCCGGGAGCTCTCGAGTTTGCCGATGTATTTCGCCTGTTGACGAGGCATTTGGTTACCTTAAGAGAGTCATAGTTACCCCTTGCTGTTGCTCCCCATTTTACAACAGGCACATCTACAAGCTTACTCTGGCCAATTCTCCTGAAGCGATACGCTAATATCTATTGACATAAAGACTTTCACAGTACTCCTGCCGGGAGCTTTTCGACTTTGCCGATGTATTTCGCCTATTGACGAGGCGTTTGGCTACCTTAAGAGAGTCATAGTTACTCCTGCCAGTGTCTCTCCGTTAAACCACAGTCACATCTACCATTTTCCTCTGCCCCTTTCACCAGACGCGATACGCCATTATTTGTCGACATCATGACTTTCAAAGTACTCCTGCTAGGGGCTCCTCCAGTCTACCAATGTATTTCGCCTGTTGACGAGGCATTTCGCTACCTTAAGAGAGTCATACTTACTCCTGTCAGTTGCTCCCCGTTTTACCACAGTCACATTTTCAATCTTATTCTGGCCAGTTCACCCGAAGCGATACGCCACTTGACGAGGCATTTTGCTACCTTAAGAGAGTCATAGTTACTCCTGTCAGTTGCTCCCCGTTAAACCACAGTCACATCTACGATTTTCCTCTGCCGCTTTCACCAGCCGCGATACGCCATTATTTGTTGAAATTATGACTTTCACAGTACTCTTGCTAGGGGTTCCTCCAGTTTACCAATGTATTTCGCCTGTTGACGAAGCATTTGGCTACCTTAAGAGAGTCATAGTTACTCCTGTCAGTTGCTCCCCGTTAAACCACAGTCACATCTACGATTTTCCTCTGCCGCTTTCACCAGCCGCGATACGCCATTATTTGTTGAAATTATGACTTTCACAGTACTCCTTCTAGGGGTTCCTCCAGTTTACCAATGTATTTCGCCTGTTGACGAAGCATTTGGCTACCTTAAGAGAGTCATAGTTACTCCTGTCAGTTGCTCCCCGTTTTACCACAGTCACATTTTCAATCTTATTCTGGCCAGTTCACCTGATGCGATACGCTGTTATCAGTCAACCTAAAAAATATCACAGTACTCCTGCCGGAAGCTTCTCGAGTTTGCCGAAGTATTTCGCCTGTTGACGAAGCATTTGGATACCTTAAGAGAGTCATAGTTACTCCTTGCTGTTGCTCCCCATTTTACAACAGGCACATCTACAAGCTTACTCTGGCCAATTCTCCTGAAGCGATACGCTAATATCTGTAGACATAAAGACTTTCACAGTACTCCTGCTGGGAGCTTCTCTACTTTGCCGATGTATTTCGCCTATTGACGAGGCATTTGGCTACCTTAAGAGAGTCATAGTTACTCCTGTCAGTTGCTCCCCGTTAAACCACAGTCACATCTACGATTTTCCTCTGCCGCTTTCACCAGACGCGATACGCCATTATTTGTGGAAATTATGACTTTTACAGTACTCCTGCTAGGGGTTCCTCCAGTTTACCAAAGTATTTCGCCTGTTGACGAACCATTTGGCTACCTTAAGAGAGTCATAGTTACTCCTGTCAGTTGCTCCCCGTTTTACCACAGTCACATTTTCAATCTTATTCTGGCCAGTTCACCTGAAGCGATACGCCATTATCGGTGAACCTAAAGAATTTCACAGTACTCTTGCCGGGAGCTCTCGAGTTTGCCGATGTATTTCGCCTGTTGACGAGGCATTTGGTTACCTTAGGAGAGTCATAGTTACCCCTTGCTGTTGCTCCCCATTTTACAACAGGCACATCTACAAGCTTACTCTGGCCAATTCTCCTGAAGCGATACGCTAATATCTATTGACATAAAGACTTTGACAGTACTCCTGCCGGGAGCTTTTCGATTTTGCCGATGTATTTCGCCTATTGACGAGGCGTTTGGCTACCTTAAGAGAGTCATAGTTACTCCTGCCAGTGTCTCTCCGTTAAACCACAGTCACATCTACCATTTTCCTCTGCCCCTTTCACCAGACGCGATACGCCATTATTTGTCGACATCATGACTTTCAAAGTACTCCTGCTAGGGGCTCCTCCAGTCTACCAATGTATTTCGCCTGTTGACGAGGCATTTGGCTACCTTAAGAGAGTCATACTTACTCCTTTCAGTTGCTCCCCGTTTTACCACAGTCACATTTTCAATCTTATTCTGGCCAGTTCACCCGAAGCGATACGCCACTTGACGAGGCATTTGGCTACCTTAAGAGAGTCATAGTTACTCCTGTCAGTTGCTCCCCGTTAAACCACAGTCACATCTACGATTTTCCTCTGCCGCTTTCACCAGCCGCGATACGCCATTATTTGTTGAAATTATGACTTTCACAGTACTCCTGCTAGGGGTTCCTCCAGTTTACCAATGTATTTCGCCTGTTGACGAAGCATTTGGCTACCTTAAGAGAGTCATAGTTACTCCTGTCAGTTGCTCCCCGTTAAACCACAGTCACATCTACGATTTTCCTCTGCCGCTTTCACCAGCCGCGATACGCCATTATTTGTTGAAATTATGACTTTCACAGTACTCCTGCTAGGGGTTCCTCCAGTTTACCAATGTATTTCGCCTGTTGACGAAGCATTTGGCTACCTTAAGAGAGTCATAGTTACTCCTGTCAGTTGCTCCCCGTTTTACCACAGTCACATTTTCAATCTTATTCTGGCCAGTTCACCTGATGCGATACGCTGTTATCAGTCAACCTAAAAAATATCACAGTACTCCTGCCGGAAGCTTCTCGAGTTTGCCGAAGTATTTCGCCTGTTGACGAAGCATTTGGATACCTTAAGAGAGTCATAGTTACTCCTTGCTGTTGCTCCCCATTTTACAACAGGCACATCTACAAGCTTACTCTGGCCAATTCTCCTGAAGCGATACGCTAATATCTGTAGACATAAAGACTCACAGTACTCCTGCTGGGAGCTTCTCTACTTTGCCGATGTATTTCGCCTATTGACGAGGCATTTGGCTACCTTAAGAGAGTCATAGTTACTCCTGTCAGTTGCTCCCCGTTAAACCACAGTCACATCTACGATTTTCCTCTGCCGCTTTCACCAGACGCGATACGCCATTATTTGTCGAAATTATGACTTTTACAGTACTCCTGCTAGGGGTTCCTCCAGTTTACCAAAGTATTTCGCCTGTTGACGAACCATTTGGCTACCTTAAGAGAGTCATAGTTACTCCTGTCAGTTGCTCCCCGTTAAACCACAGTCACATTTTCAATCTTATTCTGGCCAGTTCACCTGATGCGATACGCCGTTATCAGTCAACCTAAAAAATATCACAGTACTCCTGCCGGAAGCTTCTCGAGTTTGCCGAAGTACTTCGCCTGTTGACGAAGCATTTGGATACCTTAAGAGAGTCATAGCTACTCCTTGCTGTTGCTCCCCATTTTACAACAGGCACATCTACAAGCTTACTCTGGCCAATTCTCCTGTAGCGATACGCTAATATCTGTTGACATAAAGACTTTCACAGTACTCCTGCTGGGAGCTTCTCAACTTTGCCGATGTATTTCGCCTATTGACGAGGCATTTGGCTACCTTAAGAGAGTCATAGTTACTCCTGTCAGTTGCTCCCCGTTAAACCACAGTCACATCTACGATTTTCCTCTGCCGCTTTCACCAGCCGCGATACGCCATTATTTGTTGAAATTATGACTTTCACAATACTCCTGCTAGGGGTTCCTCCAGTTTACCAATGTATTTCGCCTGTTGACGAAGCATTTGGCTACCTTAAGAGAGTCATAGTTACTCCTGTCAGTTGCTCCCCGTTAAACCACAGTCACATCTACGATTTTCCTCTGCCGCTTTCACCAGCCGCGATACGCCATTATTTGTTGAAATTATGACTTTCACAGTACTCCTGCTAGGGGTTCCTCCAGTTTACCAATGTATTTCGCCTGTTGACGAAGCATTTGGCTACCTTAAGAGAGTCACAGTTACACCTGTCAGTTGCTCCCCGTTTTACCACAGTCACATTTTCAATCTTATTCTGGCCAGTTCACCTGATGCGATACGCTGTTATCAGTCAACCTATAAAATATCACAGTACTCCTGCCGGAAGCTTCTCGAGTTTGCCGAAGTATTTCGCCTGTTGACGAAGCATTTGGATACCTTAAGAGAGTCATAGTTACTCCTTGCTGTTGCTCCCCATTTTACAACAGGCACATCTACAAGCTTACTCTGGCCAATTCTCCTGAAGCGATACGCTAATATCTGTAGACATAAAGACTTTCACAGTACTCCTGCTGGGAGCTTCTCTACTTTGCCGATGTATTTCGCCTATTGACGAGGCATTTGGCTACCTTAAGAGAGTCATAGTTACTCCTGTCAGTTGCTCCCCGTTAAACCACAGTCACATCTACGATTTTCCTCTGCCGCTTTCACCAGACGCGATACGCCATTATTTGTCGAAATTATGACTTTTACAGTACTCCTGCTAGGGGTTCCTCCAGTTTACCAAAGTATTTCGCCTGTTGACGAACCATTTGGCTACCTTAAGAGAGTCATAGTTACTCCTGTCAGTTGCTCCTCGTTTTACCACAGTCACATTTTCAATCTTATTCTGGCCAGTTCACCTGAAGCGATACGCCATTATCGGTGAACCTAAAGAATTTCACAGTACTCTTGCCGGGAGCTCTCGAGTTTGCCGATGTATTTCGCCTGTTGACGAGGCATTTGGTTACCTTAAGAGAGTCATAGTTACCCCTTGCTGTTGCTCCCCATTTTACAACAGGCACATCTACAAGCTTACTCTGGCCAATTCTCCTGAAGCGATACGCTAATATCTATTGACATAAAGACTTTCACAGTACTCCTGCCGGGAGCTTTTCGACTTTGCCGATGTATTTCGCCTATTGACGAGGCGTTTGGCTACCTTAAGAGAGTCATAGTTACTCCTGCCAGTGTCTCTCCGTTAAACCACTGTCACATCTACCACTTTCCTCTGCCCCTTTCACCAGACGCGATACGCCATTATTTGTCGACATCATGACTTTCAAAGTACTCCTGCTAGGGGCTCCTCCAGTTTACCAATGTATTTCGCCTGTTGACGAGGCATTTGGCTACCTTAAGAGAGTCATACTTACTCCTGTCAGTTGCTCCCCGTTTTACCACAGTCACATTTTCAATCTTATTCTGGCCAGTTCACCTGATGCGATACGCCGTTATCAGTCAACCTAAAAAATATCACAGTACTCCTGGCGGAAGCTTCTCGAGTTTGCCGAAGTATTTCGCCTGTTGACGAAGCATTTGGATACCTTAAGAGAGTCATAGTTACTCCTTGCTGTTGCTCCCCATTTTACAACAGGCACATCTACAAGCTTACTCTGGCCAATTCTCCTGAAGCGATACGCTAATATCTGTTGACATAAAGACTTTCACAGTACTCCTGCTGGGAGCTTCTCAACTTTGCCGATGTATTTCGCCTATTGGCGAGGCATTTGGCTACCTTAAGAGAGTCATAGTTACTCCTGTCAGTTGCTCCCCGTTAAACCACAGTCACATCTACGATTTTCCTCTGCCGCTTTCACCAGCCGCGATACGCCATTATTTGTTGAAATTATGACTTTCACAGTACTCCTGCTAGGGGTTCCTCCAGTTTACCAATGTATTTCGCCTGTTGACGAAGCATTTGGCTACCTTAAGAGAGTCATAGTTACTCCTGTCAGTTGCTCCCCGTTTTACCACAGTCACATTTTCAATCTTATTCTGGCCAGTTCACCTGATGCGATACGCCGTTATCAGTCAACCTAAAAAATATCACTGTACTCCTGCCGGAAGCTTCTCCAGTTTGCCGAAGTATTTCGCCTGTTGACGAAGCATTTGGATACCTTAAGAGAGTCATAGTTACTCCTTGCTGTTGCTCCCCATTTTACAACAGGCACATCTACAAGCTTACTCTGGCCAATTCTCCTGAAGCGATACGCTAATATCTGTAGACATAAAGACTTTCACAGTACTCCTGCTGGGAGCTTCTCAACTTTGCCGATGTATTTCGCCTATTGACGAGGCGTTTGGCTACCTTAAGAGAGTCATAGTTACTCCTGCCAGTGTCTCTCCGTTAAACCACAGTCACATCTACCACTTTCCTCTGCCCCTTTCACCAGACGCGATACGCCATTATTTGTCGACATCATGACTTTCAAAGTACTCCTGCTAGGGGCTCCTCCAGTTTACCAATGTATTTCGCCTGTTGACGAGGCATTTGGCTACCTTAAGAGAGTCATACTTACTCCTGTCAGTTGCTCCCCGTTTTACCACAGTCACATTTTCAATCTTATTCTGGCCAGTTCACCCGAAGCGATACGCCACTTGACGAGGCATTTGGCTACCTTAAGAGAGTCATAGTTACTCCTGTCAGTTGCTCCCCGTTAAACCACAGTCACATCTACGATTTTCCTCTGCCGCTTTCACCAGACGCGATACGCCATTATTTGTCGAAATTATGACTTTTACAGTACTCCTGCTAGGGGTTCCTCCAGTTTACCAAAGTATTTCGCCTGTTGACGAACCATTTGGCTACCTTAAGAGAGTCATAGTTACTCCTGTCAGTTGCTCCTCGTTTTACCACAGTCACATTTTCAATCTTATTCTGGCCAGTTCACCTGAAGCGATACGCCATTATCGGTCAACCTAAAGAATTTCACAGTACTCTTGCCGGGAGCTCTCGAGTTTGCCGATGTATTTCGCCTGTTGACGAGGCATTTGGTTACCTTAAGAGAGTCATAGTTACCCCTTGCTGTTGCTCCCCATTTTACAACAGGCACATCTACAAGCTTACTCTGGCCAATTCTCCTGAAGCGATACGCTAATATCTATTGACATAAAGACTTTCACAGTACTCCTGCCGGGAGCTTTTCGACTTTGCCGATGTATTTCGCCTATTGACGAGGCGTTTGGCTACCTTAAGAGAGTCATAGTTACTCCTGCCAGTGTCTCTCCGTTAAACCACTGTCACATCTACCACTTTCCTCTGCCCCTTTCACCAGACGCGATACGCCATTATTTGTCGACATCATGACTTTCAAAGTACTCCTGCTAGGGGCTCCTCCAGTTTACCAATGTATTTCGCCTGTTGACGAGGCATTTGGCTACCTTAAGAGAGTCATACTTACTCCTGTCAGTTGCTCCCCGTTTTACCACAGTCACATTTTCAATCTTATTCTGGCCAGTTCACCTGATGCGATACGCCGTTATCAGTCAACCTAAAAAATATCACAGTACTCCTGGCGGAAGCTTCTCGAGTTTGCCGAAGTATTTCGCCTGTTGACGAAGCATTTGGATACCTTAAGAGAGTCATAGTTACTCCTTGCTGTTGCTCCCCATTTTACAACAGGCACATCTACAAGCTTACTCTGGCCAATTCTCCTGAAGCGATACGCTAATATCTGTTGACATAAAGACTTTCACAGTACTCCTGCTGGGAGCTTCTCAACTTTGCCGATGTATTTCGCCTATTGACGAGGCATTTGGCTACCTTAAGAGAGTCATAGTTACTCCTGTCAGTTGCTCCCCGTTAAACCACAGTCACATCTACGATTTTCCTCTGCCGCTTTCACCAGCCGCGATACGCCATTATTTGTTGAAATTATGACTTTCACAGTACTCCTGCTAGGGGTTCCTCCAGTTTACCAATGTATTTCGCCTGTTGACGAAGCATTTGGCTACCTTAAGAGAGTCATAGTTACTCCTGTCAGTTGCTCCCCGTTTTACCACAGTCACATTTTCAATCTTATTCTGGCCAGTTCACCTGATGCGATACGCCGTTATCAGTCAACCTAAAAAATATCACTGTACTCCTGCCGGAAGCTTCTCCAGTTTGCCGAAGTATTTCGCCTGTTGACGAAGCATTTGGATACCTTAAGAGAGTCATAGTTACTCCTTGCTGTTGCTCCCCATTTTACAACAGGCACATCTACAAGCTTACTCTGGCCAATTCTCCTGAAGCGATACGCTAATATCTGTAGACATAAAGACTTTCACAGTACTCCTGCTGGGAGCTTCTCAACTTTGCCGATGTATTTCGCCTATTGACGAGGCGTTTGGCTACCTTAAGAGAGTCATAGTTACTCCTGCCAGTGTCTCTCCGTTAAACCACAGTCACATCTACCACTTTCCTCTGCCCCTTTCACCAGACGCGATACGCCATTATTTGTCGACATCATGACTTTCAAAGTACTCCTGCTAGGGGCTCCTCCAGTTTACCAATGTATTTCGCCTGTTGACGAGGCATTTGGCTACCTTAAGAGAGTCATACTTACTCCTGTCAGTTGCTCCCCGTTTTACCACAGTCACATTTTCAATCTTATTCTGGCCAGTTCACCCGAAGCGATACGCCACTTGACGAGGCATTTGGCTACCTTAAGAGAGTCATAGTTACTCCTGTCAGTTGCTCCCCGTTAAACCACAGTCACATCTACGATTTTCCTCTGCCGCTTTCACCAGCCGCGATACGCCATTATTTGTTGAAATTATGACTTTCACAGTACTCCTGCTAGGGGTTCCTCCAGTTTACCAATGTATTTCGCCTGTTGACGAAGCATTTGGCTACCTTAAGAGAGTCATAGTTACTCCTGTCAGTTGCTCCCCGTTAAACCACAGTCACATCTACGATTTTCCTCTGCCGCTTTCAACAGCCGCGATACGCCATTATTTGTTGAAATTATGACTTTCACAGTACTCCTGCTAGGGGTTCCTCCAGTTTACCAATGTATTTCGCCTGTTGACGAAGCATTTGGCTACCTTAAGAGAGTCATAGTTACTCCTGTCAGTTGCTCCCCGTTTTACCACAGTCACATTTTCAATCTTATTCTGGCCAGTTCACCTGATGCGATACGCTGTTATCAGTCAACCTAAAAAATATCACAGTACTCCTGCCGGAAGCTTCTCGAGTTTGCCGAAGTATTTCGCCTGTTGACGAAGCATTTGGATACCTTAAGAGAGTCATAGTTACTCCTTGCTGTTGCTCCCAATTTTACAACAGGCACATCTACAATCTTACTCTGGCCAATTCTCCTGAAGCGATACGCTAATATCTGTAGACATAAAGACTTTCACAGTACTCCTGCTGGGAGCTTCTCTACTTTGCCGATGTATTTCGCCTATTGACGAGGCATTTGGCTACCTTAAGAGAGTCATAGTTACTCCTGTCAGTTGCTCCCCGTTAAACCACAGTCACATCTACGATTTTCCTCTGCCGCTTTCACCAGACGCGATACGCCATTATTTGTCGAAATTATGACTTTCACAGTACTCCTGCTAGGGGTTCCTCCAGTTTACCAAAGTATTTCGCCTGTTGACGAACCATTTGGCTACCTTAAGAGAGTCATAGTTACTCCTGTCAGTTGCTCCCCGTTTTACCACAGTCACATTTTCAATCTTATTCTGGCCAGTTCACCTGAAGCGATACGCCATTATCGGTCAACCTAAAGAATTTCACAGTACTCTTGCCGGGAGCTCTCGAGTTTGCCGATGTATTTCGCCTGTTGACGAGGCATTTGGTTAATTTAAGAGAGTCATAGTTACCCCTTGCTGTTGCTCCCCATTTTACAACAGGCACATCTACAAGCTTGCTCTGGCCAATTCTCCTGAAGCGATACGCTAATATCTATTGACATAAAGACTTTCACAGTACTCCTGCCGGGAGCTTTTCGACTTTGCCGATGTATTTCGCCTATTGACGAGGCGTTTGGCTACCTTAAGAGAGTCATAGTTACTCCTGCCAGTGTCTCTCCGTTAAACCACAGTCACATCTACCATTTTCCTCTGCCCCTTTCACCAGACGCGATACGCCATTATTTGTCGACATCATGACTTTCAAAGTACTCCTGCTAGGGGCTCCTCCAGTCTACCAATGTATTTCGCCTGTTGACGAGGCATTTGGCTACCTTAAGAGAGTCATACTTACTCCTGTCAGTTGCTCCCCGTTTTACCACAGTCACATTTTCAATCTTATTCTGGCCAGTTCACCCGAAGCGATACGCCACTTGACGAGGCATTTTGCTACCTTAAGAGAGTCATAGTTACTCCTGTCAGTTGCTCCCCGTTAAACCACAGTCACATCTACGATTTTCCTCTGCCGCTTTCACCAGCCGCGATACGCCATTATTTGTTGAAATTATGACTTTCACAGTACTCTTGCTAGGGGTTCCTCCAGTTTACCAATGTATTTCGCCTGTTGACGAAGCATTTGGCTACCTTAAGAGAGTCATAGTTACTCCTGTCAGTTGCTCCCCGTTAAACCACAGTCACATCTACGATTTTCCTCTGCCGCTTTCACCAGCCGCGATACGCCATTATTTGTTGAAATTATGACTTTCACAGTACTCCTTCTAGGGGTTCCTCCAGTTTACCAATGTATTTCGCCTGTTGACGAAGCATTTGGCTACCTTAAGAGAGTCATAGTTACTCCTGTCAGTTGCTCCCCGTTTTACCACAGTCACATTTTCAATCTTATTCTGGCCAGTTCACCTGATGCGATACGCTGTTATCAGTCAACCTAAAAAATATCACAGTACTCCTGCCGGAAGCTTCTCGAGTTTGCCGAAGTATTTCGCCTGTTGACGAAGCATTTGGATACCTTAAGAGAGTCATAGTTACTCCTTGCTGTTGCTCCCCATTTTACAACAGGCACATCTACAAGCTTACTCTGGCCAATTCTCCTGAAGCGATACGCTAATATCTGTAGACATAAAGACTTTCACAGTACTCCTGCTGGGAGCTTCTCTACTTTGCCGATGTATTTCGCCTATTGACGAGGCATTTGGCTACCTTAAGAGAGTCATAGTTACTCCTGTCAGTTGCTCCCCGTTAAACCACAGTCACATCTACGATTTTCCTCTGCCGCTTTCACCAGACGCGATACGCCATTATTTGTCGAAATTATGACTTTTACAGTACTCCTGCTACGGGTTCCTCCAGTTTACCAAAGTATTTCGCCTGTTGACGAACCATTTGGCTACCTTAAGAGAGTCATAGTTACTCCTGTCAGTTGCTCCCCGTTTTACCACAGTCACATTTTCAATCTTATTCTGGCCAGTTCACCTGAAGCGATACGCCATTATCGGTGAACCTAAAGAATTTCACAGTACTCTTGCCGGGAGCTCTCGAGTTTGCCGATGTATTTCGCCTGTTGACGAGGCATTTGGTTACCTTAAGAGAGTCATAGTTACCCCTTGCTGTTGCTCCCCATTTTACAACAGGCACATCTACAAGCTTACTCTGGCCAATTCTCCTGAAGCGATACGCTAATATCTATTGACATAAAGACTTTGACAGTACTCCTGCCGGGAGCTTTTCGATTTTGCCGATGTATTTCGCCTATTGACGAGGCGTTTGGCTACCTTAAGAGAGTCATAGTTACTCCTGCCAGTGTCTCTCCGTTAAACCACAGTCACATCTACCATTTTCCTCTGCCCCTTTCACCAGACGCGATACGCCATTATTTGTCGACATCATGACTTTCAAAGTACTCCTGCTAGGGGCTCCTCCAGTCTACCAATGTATTTCGCCTGTTGACGAGGCATTTGGCTACCTTAAGAGAGTCATACTTACTCCTGTCAGTTGCTCCCCGTTTTACCACAGTCACATTTTCAATCTTATTCTGGCCAGTTCACCCGAAGCGATACGCCACTTGACGAGGCATTTGGCTACCTTAAGAGAGTCATAGTTACTCCTGTCAGTTGCTCCCCGTTAAACCACAGTCACATCTATGATTTTCCTCTGCCGCTTTCACCAGCCGCGATACGCCATTATTTGTTGAAATTATGACTTTCACAGTACTCCTGCTAGGGGTTCCTCCAGTTTACCAATGTATTTCGCCTGTTGACGAAGCATTTGGCTACCTTAAGAGAGTCATAGTTACTCCTGTCAGTTGCTCCCCGTTAAACCACAGTCACATCTACGATTTTCCTCTGCCGCTTTCACCAGCCGCGATACGCCATTATTTGTTGAAATTATGACTTTCACAGTACTCCTGCTAGGGGTTCCTCCAGTTTACCAATGTATTTCGCCTGTTGACGAAGCATTTGGCTACCTTAAGAGAGTCATAGTTACTCCTGTCAGTTGCTCCCCGTTTTACCACAGTCACATTTTCAATCTTATTCTGGCCAGTTCACCTGATGCGATACGCTGTTATCAGTCAACCTAAAAAATATCACAGTACTCCTGCCGGAAGCTTCTCGAGTTTGCCGAAGTATTTCGCCTGTTGACGAAGCATTTGGATACCTTAAGAGAGTCATAGTTACTCCTTGCTGTTGCTCCCCATTTTACAACAGGCACATCTACAAGCTTACTCTGGCCAATTCTCCTGAAGCGATACGCTAATATCTGTAGACATAAAGACTCACAGTACTCCTGCTGGGAGCTTCTCTACTTTGCCGATGTATTTCGCCTATTGACGAGGCATTTGGCTACCTTAAGAGAGTCATAGTTACTCCTGTCAGTTGCTCCCCGTTAAACCACAGTCACATCTACGATTTTCCTCTGCCGCTTTCACCAGACGCGATACGCCATTATTTGTCGAAATTATGACTTTTACAGTACTCCTGCTAGGGGTTCCTCCAGTTTACCAAAGTATTTCGCCTGTTGACGAACCATTTGGCTACCTTAAGAGAGTCATAGTTACTCCTGTCAGTTGCTCCCCGTTTTACCACAGTCACATTTTCAATCTTATTCTGGCCAGTTCACCTGATGCGATACGCCGTTATCAGTCAACCTAAAAAATATCACAGTACTCCTGCCGGAAGCTTCTCGAGTTTGCCGAAGTATTTCGCCTGTTGACGAAGCATTTGGATACCTTAAGAGAGTCATAGTTACTCCTTGCTGTTGCTCCCCATTTTACAACAGGCACATCTACAAGCTTACTCTGGCCAATTCTCCTGAAGCGATACGCTAATATCTGTTGACATAAAGACTTTCACAGTACTCCTGCTGGGAGCTTCTCAACTTTGCCGATGTATTTCGCCTATTGACGAGGCATTTGGCTACCTTAAGAGAGTCATAGTTACTCCTGTCAGTTGCTCCCCGTTAAACCACAGTCACATCTACGATTTTCCTCTGCCGCTTTCACCAGCCGCGATACGCCATTATTTGTTGAAATTATGACTTTCACAATACTCCTGCTAGGGGTTCCTCCAGTTTACCAATGTATTTCGCCTGTTGACGAAGCATTTGGCTACCTTAAGAGAGTCATAGTTACTCCTGTCAGTTGCTCCCCGTTAAACCACAGTCACATCTACGATTTTCCTCTGCCGCTTTCACCAGCCGCGATACGCCATTATTTGTTGAAATTATGACTTTCACAGTACTCCTGCTAGGGGTTCCTCCAGTTTACCAATGTATTTCGCCTGTTGACGAAGCATTTGGCTACCTTAAGAGAGTCACAGTTACACCTGTCAGTTGCTCCCCGTTTTACCACAGTCACATTTTCAATCTTATTCTGGCCAGTTCACCTGATGCGATACGCTGTTATCAGTCAACCTATAAAATATCACAGTACTCCTGCCGGAAGCTTCTCGAGTTTGCCGAAGTATTTCGCCTGTTGACGAAGCATTTGGATACCTTAAGAGAGTCATAGTTACTCCTTGCTGTTGCTCCCCATTTTACAACAGGCACATCTACAAGCTTACTCTGGCCAATTCTCCTGAAGCGATACGCTAATATCTGTAGACATAAAGACTTTCACAGTACTCCTGCTGGGAGCTTCTCTACTTTGCCGATGTATTTCGCCTATTGACGAGGCATTTGGCTACCTTAAGAGAGTCATAGTTACTCCTGTCAGTTGCTCCCCGTTAAACCACAGTCACATCTACGATTTTCCTCTGCCGCTTTCACCAGACGCGATACGCCATTATTTGTCGAAATTATGACTTTTACAGTACTCCTGCTAGGGGTTCCTCCAGTTTACCAAAGTATTTCGCCTGTTGACGAACCATTTGGCTACCTTAAGAGAGTCATAGTTACTCCTGTCAGTTGCTCCTCGTTTTACCACAGTCACATTTTCAATCTTATTCTGGCCAGTTCACCTGAAGCGATACGCCATTATCGGTCAACCTAAAGAATTTCACAGTACTCTTGCCGGGAGCTCTCGAGTTTGCCGATGTATTTCGCCTGTTGACGAGGCATTTGGTTACCTTAAGAGAGTCATAGTTACCCCTTGCTGTTGCTCCCCATTTTACAACAGGCACATCTACAAGCTTACTCTGGCCAATTCTCCTGAAGCGATACGCTAATATCTATTGACATAAAGACTTTCACAGTACTCCTGCCGGGAGCTTTTCGACTTTGCCGATGTATTTCGCCTATTGACGAGGCGTTTGGCTACCTTAAGAGAGTCATAGTTACTCCTGCCAGTGTCTCTCCGTTAAACCACTGTCACATCTACCACTTTCCTCTGCCCCTTTCACCAGACGCGATACGCCATTATTTGTCGACATCATGACTTTCAAAGTACTCCTGCTAGGGGCTCCTCCAGTTTACCAATGTATTTCGCCTGTTGACGAGGCATTTGGCTACCTTAAGAGAGTCATACTTACTCCTGTCAGTTGCTCCCCGTTTTACCACAGTCACATTTTCAATCTTATTCTGGCCAGTTCACCTGATGCGATACGCCGTTATCAGTCAACCTAAAAAATATCACAGTACTCCTGGCGGAAGCTTCTCGAGTTTGCCGAAGTATTTCGCCTGTTGACGAAGCATTTGGATACCTTAAGAGAGTCATAGTTACTCCTTGCTGTTGCTCCCCATTTTACAACAGGCACATCTACAAGCTTACTCTGGCCAATTCTCCTGAAGCGATACGCTAATATCTGTTGACATAAAGACTTTCACAGTACTCCTGCTGGGAGCTTCTCAACTTTGCCGATGTATTTCGCCTATTGACGAGGCATTTGGCTACCTTAAGAGAGTCATAGTTACTCCTGTCAGTTGCTCCCCGTTAAACCACAGTCACATCTACGATTTTCCTCTGCCGCTTTCACCAGCCGCGATACGCCATTATTTGTTGAAATTATGACTTTCACAGTACTCCTGCTAGGGGTTCCTCCAGTTTACCAATGTATTTCGCCTGTTGACGAAGCATTTGGCTACCTTAAGAGAGTCATAGTTACTCCTGTCAGTTGCTCCCCGTTTTACCACAGTCACATTTTCAATCTTATTCTGGCCAGTTCACCTGATGCGATACGCCGTTATCAGTCAACCTAAAAAATATCACAGTACTCCTGCCGGAAGCTTCTCCAGTTTGCCGAAGTATTTCGCCTGTTGACGAAGCATTTGGATACCTTAAGAGAGTCATAGTTACTCCTTGCTGTTGCTCCCCATTTTACAACAGGCACATCTACAAGCTTACTCTGGCCAATTCTCCTGAAGCGATACGCTAATATCTGTAGACATAAAGACTTTCACAGTACTCCTGCTGGGAGCTTCTCAACTTTGCCGATGTATTTCGCCTATTGACGAGGCGTTTGGCTACCTTAAGAGAGTCATAGTTACTCCTGCCAGTGTCTCTCCGTTAAACCACAGTCACATCTACCACTTTCCTCTGCCCCTTTCACCAGACGCGATACGCCATTATTTGTCGACATCATGACTTTCAAAGTACTCCTGCTAGGGGCTCCTCCAGTTTACCAATGTATTTCGCCTGTTGACGAGGCATTTGGCTACCTTAAGAGAGTCATACTTACTCCTGTCAGTTGCTCCCCGTTTTACCACAGTCACATTTTCAATCTTATTCTGGCCAGTTCACCTGATGCGATACGCCGTTATCAGTCAACCTAAAAAATATCACAGTACTCCTGCCGGAAGCTTCTCGAGTTTGCCGAAGTATTTCGCCTGTTGACGAAGCATTTGGATACCTTAAGAGAGTCATAGTTACTCCTTGCTGTTGCTCCCCATTTTACAACAGGCACATCTACAAGCTTACTCTGGCCAATTCTCCTGAAGCGATACGCTAATATCTGTTGACATAAAGACTTTCACAGTACTCCTGCTGGGAGCTTCTCAACTTTGCCGATGTATTTCGCCTATTGACGAGGCATTTGGCTACCTTAAGAGAGTCATAGTTACTCCTGTCAGTTGCTCCCCGTTAAACCACAGTCACATCTACGATTTTCCTCTGCCGCTTTCACCAGCCGCGATACGCCATTATTTGTTGAAATTATGACTTTCACAATACTCCTGCTAGGGGTTCCTCCAGTTTACCAATGTATTTCGCCTGTTGACGAAGCATTTGGCTACCTTAAGAGAGTCATAGTTACTCCTGTCAGTTGCTCCCCGTTAAACCACAGTCACATCTACGATTTTCCTCTGCCGCTTTCACCAGCCGCGATACGCCATTATTTGTTGAAATTATGACTTTCACAGTACTCCTGCTAGGGGTTCCTCCAGTTTACCAATGTATTTCGCCTGTTGACGAAGCATTTGGCTACCTTAAGAGAGTCACAGTTACACCTGTCAGTTGCTCCCCGTTTTACCACAGTCACATTTTCAATCTTATTCTGGCCAGTTCACCTGATGCGATACGCTGTTATCAGTCAACCTATAAAATATCACAGTACTCCTGCCGGAAGCTTCTCGAGTTTGCCGAAGTATTTCGCCTGTTGACGAAGCATTTGGATACCTTAAGAGAGTCATAGTTACTCCTTGCTGTTGCTCCCCATTTTACAACAGGCACATCTACAAGCTTACTCTGGCCAATTCTCCTGAAGCGATACGCTAATATCTGTAGACATAAAGACTTTCACAGTACTCCTGCTGGGAGCTTCTCTACTTTGCCGATGTATTTCGCCTATTGACGAGGCATTTGGCTACCTTAAGAGAGTCATAGTTACTCCTGTCAGTTGCTCCCCGTTAAACCACAGTCACATCTACGATTTTCCTCTGCCGCTTTCACCAGACGCGATACGCCATTATTTGTCGAAATTATGACTTTTACAGTACTCCTGCTAGGGGTTCCTCCAGTTTACCAAAGTATTTCGCCTGTTGACGAACCATTTGGCTACCTTAAGAGAGTCATAGTTACTCCTGTCAGTTGCTCCTCGTTTTACCACAGTCACATTTTCAATCTTATTCTGGCCAGTTCACCTGAAGCGATACGCCATTATCGGTCAACCTAAAGAATTTCACAGTACTCTTGCCGGGAGCTCTCGAGTTTGCCGATGTATTTCGCCTGTTGACGAGGCATTTGGTTACCTTAAGAGAGTCATAGTTACCCCTTGCTGTTGCTCCCCATTTTACAACAGGCACATCTACAAGCTTACTCTGGCCAATTCTCCTGAAGCGATACGCTAATATCTATTGACATAAAGACTTTCACAGTACTCCTGCCGGGAGCTTTTCGACTTTGCCGATGTATTTCGCCTATTGACGAGGCGTTTGGCTACCTTAAGAGAGTCATAGTTACTCCTGCCAGTGTCTCTCCGTTAAACCACTGTCACATCTACCACTTTCCTCTGCCCCTTTCACCAGACGCGATACGCCATTATTTGTCGACATCATGACTTTCAAAGTACTCCTGCTAGGGGCTCCTCCAGTTTACCAATGTATTTCGCCTGTTGACGAGGCATTTGGCTACCTTAAGAGAGTCATACTTACTCCTGTCAGTTGCTCCCCGTTTTACCACAGTCACATTTTCAATCTTATTCTGGCCAGTTCACCTGATGCGATACGCCGTTATCAGTCAACCTAAAAAATATCACAGTACTCCTGGCGGAAGCTTCTCGAGTTTGCCGAAGTATTTCGCCTGTTGACGAAGCATTTGGATACCTTAAGAGAGTCATAGTTACTCCTTGCTGTTGCTCCCCATTTTACAACAGGCACATCTACAAGCTTACTCTGGCCAATTCTCCTGAAGCGATACGCTAATATCTGTTGACATAAAGACTTTCACAGTACTCCTGCTGGGAGCTTCTCAACTTTGCCGATGTATTTCGCCTATTGACGAGGCATTTGGCTACCTTAAGAGAGTCATAGTTACTCCTGTCAGTTGCTCCCCGTTAAACCACAGTCACATCTACGATTTTCCTCTGCCGCTTTCACCAGCCGCGATACGCCATTATTTGTTGAAATTATGACTTTCACAGTACTCCTGCTAGGGGTTCCTCCAGTTTACCAATGTATTTCGCCTGTTGACGAAGCATTTGGCTACCTTAAGAGAGTCATAGTTACTCCTGTCAGTTGCTCCCCGTTAAACCACAGTCACATCTACGATTTTCCTCTGCCGCTTTCACCAGCCGCGATACGCCATTATTTGTTGAAATTATGACTTTCACAGTACTCCTGCTAGGGGTTCCTCCAGTTTACCAATGTATTTCGCCTGTTGACGAAGCATTTGGCTACCTTAAGAGAGTCATAGTTACTCCTGTCAGTTGCTCCCCGTTTTACCACAGTCACATTTTCAATCTTATTCTGGCCAGTTCACCTGATGCGATACGCCGTTATCAGTCAACCTAAAAAATATCACAGTACTCCTGCCGGAAGCTTCTCGAGTTTGCCGAAGTATTTCGCCTGTTGACGAAGCATTTGGATACCTTAAGAGAGTCATAGTTACTCCTTGCTGTTGCTCCCCATTTTACAACAGGCACATCTACAAGCTTACTCTGGCCAATTCTCCTGAAGCGATACGCTAATATCTGTTGACATAAAGACTTTCACAGTACTCCTGCTGGGAGCTTCTCAACTTTGCCGATGTATTTCGCCTATTGACGAGGCATTTGGCTACCTTAAGAGAGTCATAGTTACTCCTGTCAGTTGCTCCCCGTTAAACCACAGTCACATCTACGATTTTCCTCTGCCGCTTTCACCAGCCGCGATACGCCATTATTTGTTGAAATTATGACTTTCACAGTACTCCTGCTAGGGGTTCCTCCAGTTTACCAATGTATTTCGCCTGTTGACGAAGCATTTGGCTACCTTAAGAGAGTCATAGTTACTCCTGTCAGTTGCTCCCCGTTAAACCACAGTCACATCTACGATTTTCCTCTGCCGCTTTCACCAGCCGCGATACGCCATTATTTGTTGAAATTATGACTTTCACAGTACTCCTGCTAGGGGTTCCTCCAGTTTACCAATGTATTTCGCCTGTTGACGAAGCATTTGGCTACCTTAAGAGAGTCATAGTTACTCCTGTCAGTTGCTCCCCGTTTTACCACAGTCACATTTTCAATCTTATTCTGGCCAGTTCACCTGATGCGATACGCTGTTATCAGTCAACCTAAAAAATATCACAGTACTCCTGCCGGAAGCTTCTCGAGTTTGCCAAAGTATTTCGCCTGTTGACGAAGCATTTGGATACCTTAAGAGAGTCATAGTTACTCCTTGCTGTTGCTCACCATTTTACAACAGGCACATCTACAAGCTTACTCTGGCCAATTCTCCTGAAGCGATACGCTAATATCTGTAGACATAAAGACTTTCACAGTACTCATGCTGGGAGCTTCTCTACTTTGCCGATGTATTTCGCCTATTGACGAGGCATTTGGCTACCTTAAGAGAGTCATAGTTACTCCTGTCAGTTGCTCCCCGTTAAACCACAGTCACATCTACGATTTTCCTCTGCCGCTTTCACCAGACGCGATACGCCATTATTTGTCGAAATTATGACTTTCACAGTACTCCTGCTAGGGGTTCCTCCAGTTTACCAAAGTATTTCGCCTGTTGACGAACCATTTGGCTACCTTAAGAGAGTCATAGTTACTCCTGTCAGTTGCTCCCCGTTTTACCACAGTCACATTTTCAATCTTATTCTGGCCGGTTCACCTGAAGCGATACGCCATTATCGGTCAACCTAAAGAATTTCACAGTACTCTTGCCGGGAGCTCTCGAGTTTGCCGATGTATTTCGCCTGTTGACGAGGCATTTGGTTACCTTAAGAGAGTCATAGTTACCCCTTGCTGTTGCTCCCCATTTTACAACAGGCACATCTACAAGCTTACTCTGGCCAATTCTCCTGAAGCGATACGCTAATATCTATTGACATAAAGACTTTCACAATACTCCTGCCGGGAGCTTTTCGACTTTGCCGATGTATTACGCCTATTGACGAGGCGTTTGGCTACCTTAAGAGAGTCATAGTTACTCCTGCCAGTGTCTCTCCGTTAAACCACAGTCACATCTACCATTTTCCTCTGCCCCTTTCACCAGACGCGATACGCCATTATTTGTCGACATCATGACTTTCAAAGTACTCCTGCTAGGGGCTCCTCCAGTCTACCAATGTATTTCGCCTGTTGACGAGGCATTTGGCTACCTTAAGAGAGTCATACTTACTCCTGTCAGTTGCTCCCCGTTTTACCACAGTCACATTTTCAATCTTATTCTGGCCAGTTCACCCGAAGCGATACGCCACTTGACGAGGCATTTGGCTACCTTAAGAGAGTCATAGTTACTCCTGTCAGTTGCTCCCCGTTAAACCACAGTCACATCTACGATTTTCCTCTGCCGCTTTCACCAGCCGCGATACGCCATTATTTGTTGAAATTATGACTTTCACAGTACTCCTGCTAGGGGTTCCTCCAGTTTACCAATGTATTTCGCCTGTTGACGAAGCATTTGGCTACCTTAAGAGAGTCATAGTTACTCCTGTCAGTTGCTCCCCGTTTTACCACAGTCACATTTTCAATCTTATTCTGGCCAGTTCACCTGATGCGATACGCCGTTAACAGTCAACCTAAAAAATATCACAGTACTCCTGCGGGAAGCTTCTCGAGTTTGCCGAAGTATTTCGCCTGTTGACGAAGCATTTGGATACCTTAAGAGAGTCATAGTTACTCCTTGCTGTTGCTCCCCATTTTACAACAGGCACATCTACAAGCTTACTCTGGCCAATTCTCCTGAAGCGATACGCTAATATCTGTAGACATAAAGACTTTCACAGTACTCCTGCTGGGAGCTTCTCAACTTTGCCGATGTATTTCGCCTATTGACGAGGCGTTTGGCTACCTTAAGAGAGTCATAGTTACTCCTGCCAGTGTCTCTCCGTTAAACCACAGTCACATCTACCACTTTCCTCTGCCCCTTTCACCAGACGCGATACGCCATTATTTGTCGACATCATGACTTTCAAAGTACTCCTGCTAGGGGCTCCTCCAGTTTACCAATGTATTTCGCCTGTTGACGAGGCATTTGGCTACCTTAAGAGAGTCATACTTACTCCTGTCAGTTGCTCCCCGTTTTACCACAGTCACATTTTCAATCTTATTCTGGCCAGTTCACCTGATGCGATACGCCGTTATCAGTCAACCTAAAAAATATCACAGTACTCCTGCCGGAAGCTTCTCGAGTTTGCCGAAGTATTTCGCCTGTTGACGAAGCATTTGGATACCTTAAGAGAGTCATTGTTACTCCTTGCTGTTGCTCCCCATTTTACAACAGGCACATCTACAAGCTTACTCTGGCCAATTCTCCTGAAGCGATACGCTAATATCTGTTGACATAAAGACTTTCACAGTACTCCTGCTGGGAGCTTCTCAACTTTGCCGATGTATTTCGCCTATTGACGAGGCATTTGGCTACCTTAAGAGAGTCATAGTTACTCCTGTCAGTTGCTCCCCGTTAAACCACAGTCACATCTACGATTTTCCTCTGCCGCTTTCACCAGACGCGATACGCCATTATTTGTCGAAATTATGACTTTCACAGTACTCCTGCTAGGGGTTCCTCCAGTTTACCAATGTATTTCGCCTGTTGACGAACCATTTGGCTACCTTAAGAGAGTCATAGTTACTCCTGTCAGTTGCTCCCCGTTTTACCACAGTCACATTTTCAATCTTATTCTGGCCAGTTCACCTGAAGTGATACGCCATTATCGGTCAACCTAAAGAATTTCACAGTACTCTTGCCGGGAGCTCTCGAGTTTGCCGATGTATTTCGCCTGTTGACGAGGCATATGGTTACCTTAAGAGAGTCATAGTTACCCCTTGCGGTTGCTCCCCATTTTACAACAGGCACATCTACAAGCTTACTCTGGCCAATTCTCCTGAAGCGATACGCTAATATCTATTGACATAAAGACTTTCACAGTACTCCTGCCGGGAGCTTTTCGACTTTGCCGATGTATTTCGCCTATTGACGAGGCGTTTGGCTACCTTAAGAGAGTCATAGTTACTCCTGTCAGTTGCTCCCCGTTAAACCACAGTCACATCTACGATTTTCCTCTGCCGCTTTCACCAGCCGCGATACGCCATTATTTGTTGAAATTATGACTTTCACACTACTCCTTCTAGGGGTTCCTCCAGTTTACCAATGTATTTCGCCTGTTGACGAAGCATTTGGCTACCTTAAGAGAGTCATAGTTACTCCTGTCAGTTGCTCCCCGTTTTACCACAGTCACATTTTCAATCTTATTCTGGCCAGTTCACCTGATGCGATACGCTGTTATCAGTCAACCTAAAAAATATCACAGTACTCCTGCCGGAAGCTTCTCGAGTTTGCCGAAGTATTTCGCCTGTTGACGAAGCATTTGGATACCTTAAGAGACTCATAGTTACTCCTTGCTGTTGCTCCCCATTTTACAACAGGCACATCTACAAGCTTACTCTGGCCAATTCTCCTGAAGCGATACGCTAATATCTGTAGACATAAAGACTTTCACAGTACTCCTGCTGGGAGCTTCTCTACTTTGCCGATATATTTCGCCTATTGACGAGGCATTTGGCTACCTTAAGAGAGTCATAGTTACTCCTGTCAGTTTCTCCCCGTTAAACCACAGTCACATCTACGATTTTCCTCTGAGGCTTTCACCAGACGCGATACGCCATTATTTGTCGAAATTATGACTTTCACAGTACTCCTGCTAGGGGTTCCTCCAGTTTACCAAAGTATTTCGCCTGTTGACGAACCATTTGGCTACCTTAAGAGAGTCATAGTTACTCCTGTCAGTTGCTCCCCGTTTTACCACAGTCACATTTTCAATCTTATTCTGGCCAGTTCACCTGAAGCGATACGCCATTATCGGTCAACCTAAAGAACTTCACAGTACTCTTGCCGGGAGCTCTCGAGTTTGCCGATGTATTTCGCCTGTTGACGAGGCATTTGGTTACCTTAAGAGAGTCATAGTTACCCCTTGCTGTTGCTCCCCATTTTACAACAGGCACATCTACAAGCTTACTCTGGCCAATTCTCCTGAAGCGATACGCTAATATCTATTGACATAAAGACTTTCACAGTACTATTGCCGGGAGCTTTTCGACTTTGCCGATGTATTTCGCCTATTGACGAGGCGTTTGGCTACCTTAAGAGAGTCATAGTTACTCCTGCCAGTGTCTCTCCGTTAAACCACTGTCACATCTACCACTTTCCTCTGCCCCTTTCACCAGACGCGATACGCCATTATTTGTCGACATCATGACTTTCAAAGTACTCCTGCTAGGGGCTCCTCCAGTTTACCAATGTATTTCGCCTGTTGACGAGGCATTTGGCTACCTTAAGAGAGTCATACTTACTCCTGTCAGTTGCTCCCCGTTTTACCACAGTCACATTTTCAATCTTATTCTGGCCAGTTCACCCGAAGCGATACGCCACTTGACGAGGCATTTGGCTACCTTAAGAGAGTCATAGTTACTCCTGTCAGTTGCTCCCCGTTAAACCACAGTCACATCTACGATTTTCCTCTGCCGCTTTCACCAGCCGCGATACGCCATTATTTGTTGAAATTATGACTTTCACAGTACTCCTGCTAGGGGTTCCTCCAGTTTACCAATGTATTTCGCCTGTTGACGAAGCATTTGGCTACCTTAAGAGAGTCATAGTTACTCCTGTCAGTTGCTCCCCGTTTTACCACAGTCACATTTTCAATCTTATTCTGGCCAGTTCACCTGATGCGATACGCCGTTAACAGTCAACCTAAAAAATATCACAGTACTCCTGCCGGAAGCTTCTCGAGTTTGCCGAAGTATTTCGCCTGTTGACGAAGCATTTGGATACCTTAAGAGAGTCATAGTTACTCCTTGCTGTTGCTCCCCATTTTACAACAGGCACATCTACAAGCTTACTCTGGCCAATTCTCCTGAAGCGATACGCTAATATCTGTAGACATAAAGACTTTCACAGTACTCCTGCTGGGAGCTTCTCAACTTTGCCGATGTATTTCGCCTATTGACGAGGCGTTTGGCTACCTTAAGAGAGTCATAGTTACTCCTGCCAGTGTCTCTCCGTTAAACCACAGTCACATCTACCACTTTCCTCTGCCCCTTTCACCAGACGCGATACGCCATTATTTGTCGACATCATGACTTTCAAAGTACTCCTGCTAGGGGCTCCTCCAGTTTACCAATGTATTTCGCCTGTTGACGAGGCATTTGGCTACCTTAAGAGAGTCATACTTACTCCTGTCAGTTGCTCCCCGTTTTACCACAGTCACATTTTCAATCTTATTCTGGCCAGTTCACCTGATGCGATACGCCGTTATCAGTCAACCTAAAAAATATCACAGTACTCCTGCCGGAAGCTTCTCGAGTTTGCCGAAGTATTTCGCCTGTTGACGAAGCATTTGGATACCTTAAGAGAGTCATTGTTACTCCTTGCTGTTGCTCCCCATTTTACAACAGGCACATCTACAAGCTTACTCTGGCCAATTCTCCTGAAGCGATACGCTAATATCTGTTGACATAAAGACTTTCACAGTACTCCTGCTGGGAGCTTCTCAACTTTGCCGATGTATTTCGCCTATTGACGAGGCATTTGGCTACCTTAAGAGAGTCATAGTTACTCCTGTCAGTTGCTCCCCGTTAAACCACAGTCACATCTACGATTTTCCTCTGCCGCTTTCACCAGACGCGATACGCCATTATTTGTCGAAATTATGACTTTCACAGTACTCCTGCTAGGGGTTCCTCCAGTTTACCAATGTATTTCGCCTGTTGACGAACCATTTGGCTACCTTAAGAGAGTCATAGTTACTCCTGTCAGTTGCTCCCCGTTTTACCACAGTCACATTTTCAATCTTATTCTGGCCAGTTCACCTGAAGTGATACGCCATTATCGGTCAACCTAAAGAATTTCACAGTACTCTTGCCGGGAGCTCTCGAGTTTGCCGATGTATTTCGCCTGTTGACGAGGCATATGGTTACCTTAAGAGAGTCATAGTTACCCCTTGCGGTTGCTCCCCATTTTACAACAGGCACATCTACAAGCTTACTCTGGCCAATTCTCCTGAAGCGATACGCTAATATCTATTGACATAAAGACTTTCACAGTACTCCTGCCGGGAGCTTTTCGACTTTGCCGATGTATTTCGCCTATTGACGAGGCGTTTGGCTACCTTAAGAGAGTCATAGTTACTCCTGTCAGTTGCTCCCCGTTAAACCACAGTCACATCTACGATTTTCCTCTGCCGCTTTCACCAGCCGCGATACGCCATTATTTGTTGAAATTATGACTTTCACACTACTCCTTCTAGGGGTTCCTCCAGTTTACCAATGTATTTCGCCTGTTGACGAAGCATTTGGCTACCTTAAGAGAGTCATAGTTACTCCTGTCAGTTGCTCCCCGTTTTACCACAGTCACATTTTCAATCTTATTCTGGCCAGTTCACCTGATGCGATACGCTGTTATCAGTCAACCTAAAAAATATCACAGTACTCCTGCCGGAAGCTTCTCGAGTTTGCCGAAGTATTTCGCCTGTTGACGAAGCATTTGGATACCTTAAGAGACTCATAGTTACTCCTTGCTGTTGCTCCCCATTTTACAACAGGCACATCTACAAGCTTACTCTGGCCAATTCTCCTGAAGCGATACGCTAATATCTGTAGACATAAAGACTTTCACAGTACTCCTGCTGGGAGCTTCTCTACTTTGCCGATATATTTCGCCTATTGACGAGGCATTTGGCTACCTTAAGAGAGTCATAGTTACTCCTGTCAGTTTCTCCCCGTTAAACCACAGTCACTTCTACGATTTTCCTCTGAGGCTTTCACCAGACGCGATACGCCATTATTTGTCGAAATTATGACTTTCACAGTACTCCTGCTAGGGGTTCCTCCAGTTTACCAAAGTATTTCGCCTGTTGACGAACCATTTGGCTACCTTAAGAGAGTCATAGTTACTCCTGTCAGTTGCTCCCCGTTTTACCACAGTCACATTTTCAATCTTATTCTGGCCAGTTCACCTGAAGCGATACGCCATTATCGGTCAACCTAAAGAACTTCACAGTACTCTTGCCGGGAGCTCTCGAGTTTGCCGATGTATTTCGCCTGTTGACGAGGCATTTGGTTACCTTAAGAGAGTCATAGTTACCCCTTGCTGTTGCTCCCCATTTTACAACAGGCACATCTACAAGCTTACTCTGGCCAATTCTCCTGAAGCGATACGCTAATATCTATTGACATAAAGACTTTCACAGTACTCCTGCCGGGAGCTTTTCGACTTTGCCGATGTATTTCGCCTATTGACGAGGCGTTTGGCTACCTTAAGAGAGTCATAGTTACTCCTGCCAGTGTCTCTCCGTTAAACCACTGTCACATCTACCACTTTTCTCTGCCCCTTTCACCAGACGCGATACGCCATTATTTCTCGACATCATGACTTTCAAAGTACTCCTGCTAGGGGCTCCTCCAGTTTACCAATGTATTTCGCCTGTTGACGAGGCATTTGGCTACCTTAAGAGAGTCATACTTACTCCTGTCAGTTGCTCCCCGTTTTACCACAGTCACATTTTCAATCTTATTCTGGCCAGTTCACCTGATGCGATACGCCGTTATCAGTCAACCTAAAAAATATCACAGTACTCCTGGCGGAAGCTTCTCGAGTTTGCCGAAGTATTTCGCCTGTTGACGAAGCATTTGGATACCTTAAGAGAGTCATAGTTACTCCTTGCTGTTGCTCCCCATTTTACAACAGGCACATCTACAAGCTTACTCTGGCCAATTCTCCTGAAGCGATACGCTAATATCTGTTGACATAAAGACTTTCACAGTACTCCTGCTGGGAGCTTCTCAACTTTGCCGATGTATTTCGCCTATTGACGAGGCATTTGGCTACCTTAAGAGAGTCATAGTTACTCCTGTCAGTTGCTCCCCGTTAAACCACAGTCACATCTACGATTTTCCTCTGCCGCTTTCACCAGCCGCGATACGCCATTATTTGTTGAAATTATGACTTTCACAGTACTCCTGCTAGGGGTTCCTCCAGTTTACCAATGTATTTCGCCTGTTGACGAAGCATTTGGCTACCTTAAGAGAGTCATAGTTACTCCTGTCAGTTGCTCCCCGTTAAACCACAGTCACATCTACGATTTTCCTCTGCCGCTTTCACCAGCCGCGATACGCCATTATTTGTTGAAATTATGACTTTCACAGTACTCCTGCTAGGGGTTCCTCCAGTTTACCAATGTATTTCGCCTGTTGACGAAGCATTTGGCTACCTTAAGAGAGTCATAGTTACTCCTGTCAGTTGCTCCCCGTTTTACCACAGTCACATTTTCAATCTTATTCTGGCCAGTTCACCTGATGCGATACGCCGCTATCAGTCAACCTAAAAAATATCACAGTACTCCTGCCGGAAGCTTCTCGAGTTTGCCGAAGTATTTCGCCTGTTGACGAAGCATTTGGATACCTTAAGAGAGTCATAGTTACTCCTTGCTGTTGCTCCCCATTTTACAACAGGCACATCTACAAGCTTACTCTGGCCAATTCTCCTGAAGCGATACGCTAATATCTGTTGACATAAAGACTTTCACAGTACTCCTGCTGGGAGCTTCTCAACTTTGCCGATGTATTTCGCCTATTGACGAGGCATTTGGCTACCTTAAGAGAGTCATAGTTACTCCTGTCAGTTGCTCCCCGTTAAACCACAGTCACATCTACGATTTTCCTCTGCCGCTTTCACCAGCCGCGATACGCCATTATTTGTTGAAATTATGACTTTCACAGTACTCCTGCTAGGGGTTCCTCCAGTTTACCAATGTATTTCGCCTGTTGACGAAGCATTTGGCTACCTTAAGAGAGTCATAGTTACTCCTGTCAGTTGCTCCCCGTTAAACCACAGTCACATCTACGATTTTCCTCTGCCGCTTTCACCAGCCGCGATACGCCATTATTTGTTGAAATTATGACTTTCACAGTACTCCTGCTAGGGGTTCCTCCAGTTTACCAATGTATTTCGCCTGTTGACGAAGCATTTGGCTACCTTAAGAGAGTCATAGTTACTCCTGTCAGTTGCTCCCCGTTTTACCACAGTCACATTTTCAATCTTATTCTGGCCAGTTCACCTGATGCGATACGCTGTTATCAGTCAACCTAAAAAATATCACAGTACTCCTGCCGGAAGCTTCTCGAGTTTGCCAAAGTATTTCGCCTGTTGACGAAGCATTTGGATACCTTAAGAGAGTCATAGTTACTCCTTGCTGTTGCTCACCATTTTACAACAGGCACATCTACAAGCTTACTCTGGCCAATTCTCCTGAAGCGATACGCTAATATCTGTAGACATAAAGACTTTCACAGTACTCATGCTGGGAGCTTCTCTACTTTGCCGATGTATTTCGCCTATTGACGAGGCATTTGGCTACCTTAAGAGAGTCATAGTTACTCCTGTCAGTTGCTACCCGTTAAACCACAGTCACATCTACGATTTTCCTCTGCCGCTTTCACCAGACGCGATACGCCATTATTTGTCGAAATTATGACTTTCACAGTACTCCTGCTAGGGGTTCCTCCAGTTTACCAAAGTATTTCGCCTGTTGACGAACCATTTGGCTACCTTAAGAGAGTCATAGTTACTCCTGTCAGTTGCTCCCCGTTTTACCACAGTCACATTTTCAATCTTATTCTGGCCGGTTCACCTGAAGCGATACGCCATTATCGGTCAACCTAAAGAATTTCACAGTACTCTTGCCGGGAGCTCTCGAGTTTGCCGATGTATTTCGCCTGTTGACGAGGCATTTGGTTACCTTAAGAGAGTCATAGTTACCCCTTGCTGTTGCTCCCCATTTTACAACAGGCACATCTACAAGCTTACTCTGGCCAATTCTCCTGAAGCGATACGCTAATATCTATTGACATAAAGACTTTCACAATACTCCTGCCGGGAGCTTTTCGACTTTGCCGATGTATTTCGCCTATTGACGAGGCGTTTGGCTACCTTAAGAGAGTCATAGTTACTCCTGCCAGTGTCTCTCCGTTAAACCACAGTCACATCTACCATTTTCCTCTGCCCCTTTCACCAGACGCGATACGCCATTATTTGTCGACATCATGACTTTCAAAGTACTCCTGCTAGGGGCTCCTCCAGTCTACCAATGTATTTCGCCTGTTGACGAGGCATTTGGCTACCTTAAGAGAGTCATAGTTACTCCTGTCAGTTGCTCCCCGTTAAACCACAGTCACATCTACGATTTTCCTCTGCCGCTTTCACCAGCCGCGATACGCCATTATTTGTTGAAATTATGACTTTCACAGTACTCCTGCTAGGGGTTCCTCCAGTTTACCAATGTATTTCGCCTGTTGACGAAGCATTTGGCTACCTTAAGAGAGTCATAGTTACTCCTGTCAGTTGCTCCCCGTTTTACCACAGTCACATTTTCAATCTTATTCTGGCCAGTTCACCTGATGCGATACGCCGTTAACAGTCAACCTAAAAAATATCACAGTACTCCTGCCGGAAGCTTCTCGAGTTTGCCGAAGTATTTCGCCTGTTGACGAAGCATTTGGATACCTTAAGAGAGTCATAGTTACTCCTTGCTGTTGCTCCCCATTTTACAACAGGCACATCTACAAGCTTACTCTGGCCAATTCTCCTGAAGCGATACGCTAATATCTGTAGACATAAAGACTTTCACAGTACTCCTGCTGGGAGCTTCTCAACTTTGCCGATGTATTTCGCCTATTGACGAGGCGTTTGGCTACCTTAAGAGAGTCATAGTTACTCCTGCCAGTGTCTCTCCGTTAAACCACAGTCACATCTACCACTTTCCTCTGCCCCTTTCACCAGACGCGATACGCCATTATTTGTCGACATCATGACTTTCAAAGTACTCCTGCTAGGGGCTCCTCCAGTTTACCAATGTATTTCGCCTGTTGACGAGGCATTTGGCTACCTTAAGAGAGTCATACTTACTCCTGTCAGTTGCTCCTCGTTTTACCACAGTCACATTTTCAATCTTATTCTGGCCAGTTCACCTGATGCGATACGCCGTTATCAGTCAACCTAAAAAATATCACAGTACTCCTGCCGGAAGCTTCTCGAGTTTGCCGAAGTATTTCGCCTGTTGACGAAGCATTTGGATACCTTAAGAGAGTCATTGTTACTCCTTGCTGTTGCTCCCCATTTTACAACAGGCACATCTACAAGCTTACTCTGGCCAATTCTCCTGAAGCGATACGCTAATATCTGTTGAAATAAAGACTTTCACAGTACTCCTGCTGGGAGCTTCTCAACTTTGCCGATGTATTTCGCCTATTGACGAGGCATTTGGCTACCTTAAGAGAGTCATAGTTACTCCTGTCAGTTGCTCCCCGTTAAACCACAGTCACATCTACGATTTTCCTCTGCCGCTTTCACCAGCCGCGATACGCCATTATTTGTTGAAATTATGACTTTCACAGTACTCCTGCTAGGGGTTCCTCCAGTTTACCAATGTATTTCGCCTGTTGACGAAGCATTTGGCTACCTTAAGAGAGTCATAGTTACTCCTGTCAGTTGCTCCCCGTTTTACCACAGTCACATTTTCAATCTTATTCTGGCCAGTTCACCTGATGCGATACGCCGTTATCAGTCAACCTAAAAAATATCACAGTACTCCTGCCGGAAGCTTCTCGAGTTTGCCGAAGTATTTCCCCTGTTGACGAAGCATTTGGATACCTTAAGAGAGTCATAGTTACTCCTTGCTGTTGCTCCCCATTTTACAACAGGCACATCTACAAGCTTACTCTGGCCAATTCTCCTGAAGCGATACGCTAATATCTGTTGACATAAAGACTTTCACAGTACTCCTGCTGGGAGCTTCTCAACTTTGCCGATGTATTTCGCCTATTGACGAGGCATTTGGCTACCTTAAGAGAGTCATAGTTACTCCTGTCAGTTGCTCCCCGTTAAACCACAGTCACATCTACGATTTTCCTCTGCCGCTTTCACCAGACGCGATACGCCATTATTTGTCGAAATTATGACTTTCACAGTACTCCTGCTAGGGGTTCCTCCAGTTTACCAATGTATTTCGCCTGTTGACGAACCATTTGGCTACCTTAAGAGAGTCATAGTTACTCCTGTCAGTTGCTCCCCGTTTTACCACAGTCACATTTTCAATCTTATTCTGGCCAGTTCACCTGAAGTGATACGCCATTATCGGTCAACCTAAAGAATTTCACAGTACTCTTGCCGGGAGCTCTCGAGTTTGCCGATGTATTTCCCCTGTTGACGAAGCATTTGGATACCTTAAGAGAGTCATAGTTACTCCTTGCTGTTGCTCCCCATTTTACAACAGGCACATCTACAAGCTTACTCTGGCCAATTCTCCTGAAGCGATACGCTAATATCTGTTGACATAAAGACTTTCACAGTACTCCTGCTGGGAGCTTCTCAACTTTGCCGATGTATTTCGCCTATTGACGAGGCATTTGGCTACCTTAAGAGAGTCATAGTTACTCCTGTCAGTTGCTCCCCGTTAAACCACAGTCACATCTACGATTTTCCTCTGCCGCTTTCACCAGACGCGATACGCCATTATTTGTCGAAATTATGACTTTCACAGTACTCCTGCTAGGGGTTCCTCCAGTTTACCAATGTATTTCGCCTGTTGACGAACCATTTGGCTACCTTAAGAGAGTCATAGTTACTCCTGTCAGTTGCTCCCCGTTTTACCACAGTCACATTTTCAATCTTATTCTGGCCAGTTCACCTGAAGTGATACGCCATTATCGGTCAACCTAAAGAATTTCACAGTACTCTTGCCGGGAGCTCTCGAGTTTGCCGATGTATTTCGCCTGTTGACGAGGCATATGGTTACCTTAAGAGAGTTATAGTTACCCCTTGCGGTTGCTCCCCATTTTACAACAGGCACATCTACAAGCTTACTCTGGCCAATTCTCCTGAAGCGATACGCTAATATCTATTGACATAAAGACTTTCACAGTACTCCTGCCGGGAGCTTTTCGACTTTGCCGATGTATTTCGCCTATTGACGAGGCGTTTGGCTACCTTAAGAGAGTCATAGTTACTCCTGTCAGTTGCTCCCCGTTAAACCACAGTCACATCTACGATTTTCCTCTGCCGCTTTCACCAGCCGCGATACGCCATTATTTGTTGAAATTATGACTTTCACAGTACTCCTGCTAGGGGTTCCTCCAGTTTACCAATGTATTTCGCCTGTTGACGAAGCATTTGGCTACCTTAAGAGAGTCATAGTTACTCCTGTCAGTTGCTCCCCGTTTTACCACAGTCACATTTTCAATCTTATTCTGGCCAGTTCACCTGATGCGATACGCCGTTATCAGTCAACCTAAAAAATATCACAGTACTCCTGCCGGAAGCTTCTCGAGTTTGCCGAAGTATTTCCCCTGTTGACGAAGCATTTGGATACCTTAAGAGAGTCATAGTTACTCCTTGCTGTTGCTCCCCATTTTACAACAGGCACATCTACAAGCTTACTCTGGCCAATTCTCCTGAAGCGATACGCTAATATCTGTTGACATAAAGACTTTCACAGTACTCCTGCTGGGAGCTTCTCAACTTTGCCGATGTATTTCGCCTATTGACGAGGCATTTGGCTACCTTAAGAGAGTCATAGTTACTCCTGTCAGTTGCTCCCCGTTAAACCACAGTCACATCTACGATTTTCCTCTGCCGCTTTCACCAGACGCGATACGCCATTATTTGTCGAAATTATGACTTTCACAGTACTCCTGCTAGGGGTTCCTCCAGTTTACCAATGTATTTCGCCTGTTGACGAACCATTTGGCTACCTTAAGAGAGTCATAGTTACTCCTGTCAGTTGCTCCCCGTTTTACCACAGTCACATTTTCAATCTTATTCTGGCCAGTTCACCTGAAGTGATACGCCATTATCGGTCAACCTAAAGAATTTCACAGTACTCTTGCCGGGAGCTCTCGAGTTTGCCGATGTATTTCCCCTGTTGACGAAGCATTTGGATACCTTAAGAGAGTCATAGTTACTCCTTGCTGTTGCTCCCCATTTTACAACAGGCACATCTACAAGCTTACTCTGGCCAATTCTCCTGAAGCGATACGCTAATATCTGTTGACATAAAGACTTTCACAGTACTCCTGCTGGGAGCTTCTCAACTTTGCCGATGTATTTCGCCTATTGACGAGGCATTTGGCTACCTTAAGAGAGTCATAGTTACTCCTGTCAGTTGCTCCCCGTTAAACCACAGTCACATCTACGATTTTCCTCTGCCGCTTTCACCAGACGCGATACGCCATTATTTGTCGAAATTATGACTTTCACAGTACTCCTGCTAGGGGTTCCTCCAGTTTACCAATGTATTTCGCCTGTTGACGAACCATTTGGCTACCTTAAGAGAGTCATAGTTACTCCTGTCAGTTGCTCCCCGTTTTACCACAGTCACATTTTCAATCTTATTCTGGCCAGTTCACCTGAAGTGATACGCCATTATCGGTCAACCTAAAGAATTTCACAGTACTCTTGCCGGGAGCTCTCGAGTTTGCCGATGTATTTCGCCTGTTGACGAGGCATATGGTTACCTTAAGAGAGTTATAGTTACCCCTTGCGGTTGCTCCCCATTTTACAACAGGCACATCTACAAGCTTACTCTGGCCAATTCTCCTGAAGCGATACGCTAATATCTATTGACATAAAGACTTTCACAGTACTCCTGCCGGGAGCTTTTCGACTTTGCCGATGTATTTCGCCTATTGACGAGGCGTTTGGCTACCTTAAGAGAGTCATAGTTACTCCTGTCAGTTGCTCCCCGTTAAACCACAGTCACATCTACGATTTTCCTCTGCCGCTTTCACCAGCCGCGATACGCCATTATTTGTTGAAATTATGACTTTCACAGTACTCCTGCTAGGGGTTCCTCCAGTTTACCAATGTATTTCGCCTGTTGACGAAGCATTTGGCTACCTTAAGAGAGTCATAGTTACTCCTGTCAGTTGCTCCCCGTTTTACCACAGTCACATTTTCAATCTTATTCTGGCCAGTTCACCTGATGCGATACGCCGTTATCAGTCAACCTAAAAAATATCACAGTACTCCTGCCGGAAGCTTCTCGAGTTTGCCGAAGTATTTCGCCTGTTGACGAAGCATTTGGATACCTTAAGAGAGTCATAGTTACTCCTTGCTGTTGCTCCCCATTTTACAACAGGCACATCTACAAGCTTACTCTGGCCAATTCTCCTGAAGCGATACGCTAATATCTGTTGACATAAAGACTTTCACAGTACTCCTGCTGGGAGCTTCTCAACTTTGCCGATGTATTTCGCCTATTGACGAGGCATTTGGCTACCTTAAGAGAGTCATAGTTACTCCTGTCAGTTGCTCCCCGTTAAACCACAGTCACATCTACGATTTTCCTCTGCCGCTTTCACCAGACGCGATACGCCATTATTTGTCGAAATTATGACTTTCACAGTACTCCTGCTAGGGGTTCCTCCAGTTTACCAATGTATTTCGCCTGTTGACGAACCATTTGGCTACCTTAAGAGAGTCATAGTTACTCCTGTCAGTTGCTCCCCGTTTTACCACAGTCACATTTTCAATCTTATTCTGGCCAGTTCACCTGAAGTGATACGCCATTATCGGTCAACCTAAAGAATTTCACAGTACTCTTGCCGGGAGCTCTCGAGTTTGCCGATGTATTTCGCCTGTTGACGAGGCATATGGTTACCTTAAGAGAGTTATAGTTACCCCTTGCGGTTGCTCCCCATTTTACAACAGGCACATCTACAAGCTTACTCTGGCCAATTCTCCTGAAGCGATACGCTAATATCTATTGACATAAAGACTTTCACAGTACTCCTGCCGGGAGCTTTTCGACTTTGCCGATGTATTTCGCCTATTGACGAGGCGTTTGGCTACCTTAAGAGAGTCATAGTTACTCCTGTCAGTTGCTCCCCGTTAAACCACAGTCACATCTACGATTTTCCTCTGCCGCTTTCACCAGCCGCGATACGCCATTATTTGTTGAAATTATGACTTTCACAGTACTCCTGCTAGGGGTTCCTCCAGTTTACCAATGTATTTCGCCTGTTGACGAAGCATTTGGCTACCTTAAGAGAGTCATAGTTACTCCTGTCAGTTGCTCCCCGTTTTACCACAGTCACATTTTCAATCTTATTCTGGCCAGTTCACCTGATGCGATACGCCGTTATCAGTCAACCTAAAAAATATCACAGTACTCCTGCCGGAAGCTTCTCGAGTTTGCCGAAGTATTTCGCCTGTTGACGAAGCATTTGGATACCTTAAGAGAGTCATAGTTACTCCTTGCTGTTGCTCCCCATTTTACAACAGGCACATCTACAAGCTTACTCTGGCCAATTCTCCTGAAGCGATACGCTAATATCTGTTGACATAAAGACTTTCACAGTACTCCTGCTGGGAGCTTCTCAACTTTGCCGATGTATTTCGCCTATTGACGAGGCATTTGGCTACCTTAAGAGAGTCATAGTTACTCCTGTCAGTTGCTCCCCGTTAAACCACAGTCACATCTACGATTTTCCTCTGCCGCTTTCACCAGACGCGATACGCCATTATTTGTCGAAATTATGACTTTCACAGTACTCCTGCTAGGGGTTCCTCCAGTTTACCAATGTATTTCGCCTGTTGACGAACCATTTGGCTACCTTAAGAGAGTCATAGTTACTCCTGTCAGTTGCTCCCCGTTTTACCACAGTCACATTTTCAATCTTATTCTGGCCAGTTCACCTGAAGTGATACGCCATTATCGGTCAACCTAAAGAATTTCACAGTACTCTTGCCGGGAGCTCTCGAGTTTGCCGATGTATTTCGCCTGTTGACGAAGCATTTGGATACCTTATGAGAGTCATAGTTACTCCTTGCTGTTGCTCCCCATTTTACAACAGGCACATCTACAAGCTTACTCTGGCCAATTCTCCTGAAGCGATACGCTAATATCTGTAGACATAAAGACTTTCACAGTACTCCTGCTGGGAGCTTCTCAACTTTGCCGATGTATTTCGCCTATTGACGAGGCGTTTGGCTACCTTAAGAGAGTCATAGTTACTCCTGCCAGTGTCTCTCCGTTAAACCACAGTCACATCTACCACTTTCCTCTGCCCCTTTCACCAGACGCGATACGCCATTATTTGTCGACATCATGACTTTCAAAGTACTCCTGCTAGGGGCTCCTCCAGTTTACCAATGTATTTCGCCTGTTGACGAGGCATTTGGCTACCTTAAGAGAGTCATACTTACTCCTGTCAGTTGCTCTCCGTTTTACCACAGTCACATTTTCAATCTTATTCTGGCCAGTTCACCTGATGCGATACGCCGTTATCAGTCAACCTAAAAAATATCACAGTACTCCTGCCGGAAGCTTCTCGAGTTTGCCGAAGTATTTCGCCTGATGACGAAGCATTTGGATACCTTAAGAGAGTCATAGTTACTCCTTGCTGTTGCTCCCCATTTTACAACAGGCACATCTACAAGCTTACTCTGGCCAATTCTCCTGAAGCGATACGCTAATATCTGTTGACATAAAGACTTTCACAGTACTCCTGCTGGGAGCTTCTCAACTTTGCCGATGTATTTCGCCTATTGACGAGGCATTTGGCTACCTTAAGAGAGTCATAGTTACTCCTGTCAGTTGCTCCCCGTTAAACCACAGTCACATCTACGATTTTCCTCTGCCGCTTTCACCAGACGCGATACGCCATTATTTGTCGAAATTATGACTTTCACAGTACTCCTGCTAGGGGTTCCTCCAGTTTACCAATGTATTTCGCCTGTTGACGAACCATTTGGCTACCTTAAGAGAGTCATAGTTACTCCTGTCAGTTGCTCCCCGTTTTACCACAGTCACATTTTCAATCTTATTCTGGCCAGTTCACCTGAAGTGATACGCCATTATCGGTCAACCTAAAGAATTTCACAGTACTCTTGCCGGGAGCTCTCGAGTTTGCCGATGTATTTCGTCTGTTGACGAGGCATATGGTTACCTTAAGAGAGCCATAGTTACCCCTTGCGGTTGCTCCCCATTTTACAACAGGCACATCTACAAGCTTACTCTGGCCAATTCTCCTGAAGCGATACGCTAGCATCTATTGACATAAAGACTTTCACAGTACTCCTGCCGGGAGCTTTTCGACTTTGCCGATGTATTTCGCCTATTGACGAGGCGTTTGGCTACCTTAAGAGAGTCATAGTTACTCCTGTCAGTTGCTCCCCGTTAAACCACAGTCACATCTACGATTTTCCTCTGCCGCTTTCACCAGCCGCGATACGCCATTATTTGTTGAAATTATGACTTTCACAGTACTCCTTCTAGGGGTTCCTCCAGTTTACCAATGTATTGCGCCTGTTGACGAAGCATTTGGCTACCTTAAGAGAGTCATAGTTACTCCTGTCAGTTGCTCCCCGTTTTACCACAGTCACATTTTCAATCTTATTCTGGCCAGTTCACCTGATGCGATACGCTGTTATCAGTCAACCTAAAAAATATCACAGTACTCCTGCCGGAAGCTTCTCGAGTTTGCCGAAGTATTTCGCCTGTTGACGAAGCATTTGGATACCTTAAGAGACTCATAGTTACTCCTTGCTGTTGCTCCCCATTTTACAACAGGCACATCTACAAGCTTACTCTGGCCAATTCTTCTGAAGCGATACGCTAATATCTGTAGACATAAAGACTTTCACAGTACTCCTGCTGGGAGCTTCTCTACTTTGCCGATATATTTCGCCTATTGACGAGGCATTTGGCTACCTTAAGAGAGTCATAGTTACTCCTGTCAGTTGCTCCCCGTTAAACCACAGTCACATCTACGATTTTCCTCTGCCGCTTTCACGAGACGCGATACGCCATTATTTGTCGAAATTATGACTTTCACAGTACTCCTGCTAGGGGTTCCTCCAGTTTACCAAAGTATTTCGCCTGTTGACGAACCATTTGGCTACCTTAAGAGAGTCATAGTTACTCCTGTCAGTTGCTCCCCGTTTTACCACAGTCACATTTTCAATCTTATTCTGGCCAGTTCACCTGAAGCGATACGCCATTATCGGTCAACCTAAAGAACTTCACAGTACTCTTGCCGGGAGCTCTCGAGTTTGCCGATGTATTTCGCCTGTTGACGAGGCATTTGGTTACCTTAAGAGAGTCATAGTTACCCCTTGCTGTTGCTCCCCATTTTACAACAGGCACATCTACAAGCTTACTCTGGCCAATTCTCCTGAAGCGATACGCTAATATCTATTGACATAAAGACTTTCACAGTACTCCTGCCGGGAGCTTTTCGACTTTGCCGATGTATTTCGCCTATTGACGAGGCGTTTGGCTACCTTAAGAGAGTCATAGTTACTCCTGCCAGTGTCTCTCCGTTAAACCACAGTCACATCTACCATTTTCCTCTGCCCCTTTCACCAGACGCGATACGCCATTATTTGTCGACATCATGACTTTCAAAGTACTCCTGCTAGGGGCTCCTCCAGTCTACCAATGTATTTCGCCTGTTGACGAGGCATTTGGCTACCTTAAGAGAGTCATACTTACTCCTGTCAGTTGCTCCCCGTTTTACCACAGTCACATTTTCAATCTTATTCTGGCCAGTTCACCCGAAGCGATACGCCACTTGACGAGGCATTTGGCTACCTTAAGAGAGTCATAGTTACTCCTGTCAGTTGCTCCCCGTTAAACCACAGTCACATCTACGATTTTCCTCTGCCGCTTTCACCAGCCGCGATACGCCATTATTTGTTGAAATTATGACTTTCACAGTACTCCTGCTAGGGGTTCCTCCAGTTTACCAATGTATTTCGCCTGTTGACGAAGCATTTGGCTACCTTAAGAGAGTCATAGTTACTCCTGTCAGTTGCTCCCCGTTTTACCACAGTCACATTTTCAATCTTATTCTGGCCAGTTCACCTGATGCGATACGCCGTTATCAGTCAACCTAAAAAATATCACAGTACTCCTGCCGGAAGCTTCTCGAGTTTGCCGAAGTATTTCGCCTGTTGACGAAGCATTTGGATACCTTAAGAGAGTCATAGTTACTCCTTGCTGTTGCTCCCCATTTTACAACAGGCACATCTACAAGCTTACTCTGGCCAATTCTCCTGAAGCGATACGCTAATATCTGTTGACATAAAGACTTTCACAGTCCTCCTGCTGGGAGCTTCTCAACTTTGCCGATGTATTTCGCCTATTGACGAGGCATTTGGCTACCTTAAGAGAGTCATAGTTACTCCTGTCAGTTGCTCCCCGTTAAACCACAGTCACATCTACGATTTTCCTCTGCCGCTTTCACCAGCCGCGATACGCCATTATTTGTTGAAATTATGACTTTCACAGTACTCCTGCTAGGGGTTCCTCCAGTTTACCAATGTATTTCGCCTGTTGACGAAGCATTTGGCTACCTTAAGAGAGTCATAGTTACTCCTGTCAGTTGCTCCCCGTTTTACCACAGTCACATTTTCAATCTTATTCTGGCCAGTTCACCTGATGCGATACGCCGTTATCAGTCAACCTAAAAAATATCACAGTACTCCTGCCGGAAGCTTCTCGAGTTTGCCGAAGTATTTCGCCTGTTGACGAAGCATTTGGATACCTTAAGAGAGTCATAGTTACTCCTTGCTGTTGCTCCCCATTTTACAACAGGCACATCTACAAGCTTACTCTGGCCAATTCTCCTGAAGCGATACGCTAATATCTGTTGACATAAAGACTTTCACAGTACTCCTGCTGGGAGCTTCTCAACTTTGCCGATGTATTTCGCCTATTGACGAGGCATTTGGCTACCTTAAGAGAGTCATAGTTACTCCTGTCAGTTGCTCCCCATTAAACCACAGTCACATCTACGATTTTCCTCTGCCGCTTTCACCAGACGCGATACGCCATTATTTGTCGAAATTATGACTTTCACAGTACTCCTGCTAGGGGTTCCTCCAGTTTACCAATGTATTTCGCCTGTTGACGAACCATTTGGCTACCTTAAGAGAGTCATAGTTACTCCTGTCAGTTGCTCCCCGTTTTACCACAGTCACATTTTCAATCTTATTCTGGCCAGTTCACCTGAAGTGATACGCCATTATCGGTCAACCTAAAGAATTTCACAGTACTCTTGCCGGGAGCTCTCGAGTTTGCCGATGTATTTCGCCTGTTGACGAAGCATTTGGATACCTTAAGAGAGTCATAGTTACTCCTTGCTGTTGCTCCCCATTTTACAACAGGCACATCTACAAGCTTACTCTGGCCAATTCTCCTGAAGCGATACGCTAATATCTGTAGACATAAAGACTTTCACAGTACTCCTGCTGGGAGCTTCTCAACTTTGCCGATGTATTTCGCCTATTGACGAGGCGTTTGGCTACCTTAAGAGAGTCATAGTTACTCCTGCCAGTGTCTCTCCGTTAAACCACAGTCACATCTACCACTTTCCTCTGCCCCTTTCACCAGACGCGATACGCCATTATTTGTCGACATCATGACTTTCAAAGTACTCCTGCTAGGGGCTCCTCCAGTTTACCAATGTATTTCGCCTGTTGACGAGGCATTTGGCTACCTTAAGAGAGTCATACTTACTCCTGTCAGTTGCTCCCCGTTTTACCACAGTCACATTTTCAATCTTATTCTGGCCAGTTCACCTGATGCGATACGCCGTTATCAGTCAACCTAAAAAATATCACAGTACTCCTGCCGGAAGCTTCTCGAGTTTGCCGAAGTATTTCGCCTGTTGACGAAGCATTTGGATACCTTAAGAGAGTCATAGTTACTCCTTGCTGTTGCTCCCCATTTTACAACAGGCACATCTACAAGCTTACTCTGGCCAATTCTCCTGAAGCGATACGCTAATATCTGTTGACATAAAGACTTTCACAGTACTCCTGCTGGGAGCTTCTCAACTTTGCCGATGTATTTCGCCTATTGACGAGGCATTTGGCTACCTTAAGAGAGTCATAGTTACTCCTGTCAGTTGCTCCCCGTTAAACCACAGTCACATCTACGATTTTCCTCTGCCGCTTTCACCAGACGCGATACGCCATTATTTGTCGAAATTATGACTTTCACAGTACTCCTGCTAGGGGTTCCTCCAGTTTACCAATGTATTTCGCCTGTTGACGAACCATTTGGCTACCTTAAGAGAGTCATAGTTACTCCTGTCAGTTGCTCCCCGTTTTACCACAGTCACATTTTCAATCTTATTCTGGCCAGTTCACCTGAAGTGATACGCCATTATCGGTCAACCTAAAGAATTTCACAGTACTCTTGCCGGGAGCTCTCGAGTTTGCCGATGTATTTCGCCTGTTGACGAGGCATATGGTTACCTTAAGAGAGTCATAGTTACCCCTTGCGGTTGCTCCCCATTTTACAACAGGCACATCTACAAGCTTACTCTGGCCAATTCTCCTGAAGCGATACGCTAGCATCTATTGACATAAAGACTTTCACAGTACTCCTGCCGGGAGCTTTTCGACTTTGCCGATGTATTTCGCCTATTGACGAGGCGTTTGGCTACCTTAAGAGAGTCATAGTTACTCCTGTCAGTTGCTCCCCGTTAAACCACAGTCACATCTACGATTTTCCTCTGCCGCTTTCACCAGCCGCGATACGCCATTATTTGTTGAAATTATGACTTTCACAGTACTCCTTCTAGGGGTTCCTCCAGTTTACCAATGTATTTCGCCTGTTGACGAAGCATTTGGCTACCTTAAGAGAGTCATAGTTACTCCTGTCAGTTGCTCCCCGTTTTACCACAGTCACATTTTCAATCTTATTCTGGCCAGCTCACCTGATGCGATACGCTGTTATCAGTCAACCTAAAAAATATCACAGTACTCCTGCCGGAAGCTTCTCGAGTTTGCCGAAGTATTTCGCCTGTTGACGAAGCATTTGGATACCTTAAGAGACTCATAGTTACTCCTTGCTGTTGCTCCCCATTTTACAACAGGCACATCTACAAGCTTACTCTGGCCAATTCTCCTGAAGCGATACGCTAATATCTGTAGACATAAAGACTTTCACAGTACTCCTGCTGGGAGCTTCTCTACTTTGCCGATATATTTCGCCTATTGACGAGGCATTTGGCTACCTTAAGAGAGTCATAGTTACTCCTGTCAGTTGCTCCCCGTTAAACCACAGTCACATCTACGATTTTCCTCTGCCGCTTTCACCAGACGCGATACGCCATTATTTGTCGAAATTATGACTTTCACAGTACTCCTGCTAGGGGTTCCTCCAGTTTACCAAAGTATTTCGCCTGTTGACGAACCATTTGGCTACCTTAAGAGAGTCATAGTTACTCCTGTCAGTTGCTCCCCGTTTTACCACAGTCACATTTTCAATCTTATTCTGGCCAGTTCATCTGAAGCGATACGCCATTATCGGTCAACCTAAAGAACTTCACAGTACTCTTGCCGGGAGCTCTCGAGTTTGCCGATGTATTTCGCCTGTTGACGAGGCATTTGGTTACCTTAAGAGAGTCATAGTTACCCCTTGCTGTTGCTCCCCATTTTACAACAGGCACATCTACAAGCTTACTCTGGCCAATTCTCCTGAAGCGATACGCTAATATCTATTGACATAAAGACTTTCACAGTACTCCTGCCGGGAGCTTTTCGACTTTGCCGATGTATTTCGCCTATTGACGAGGCGTTTGGCTACCTTAAGAGAGTCATAGTTACTCCTGCCAGTGTCTCTCCGTTAAACCACAGTCACATCTACCATTTTCCTCTGCCCCTTTCACCAGACGCGATACGCCATTATTTGTCGACATCATGACTTTCAAAGTACTCCTGCTAGGGGCTCCTCCAGTCTACCAATGTATTTCGCCTGTTGACGAGGCATTTGGCTACCTTAAGAGAGTCATACTTACTCCTGTCAGTTGCTCCCCGTTTTACCACAGTCACATTTTCAATCTTATTCTGGCCAGTTCACCCGAAGCGATACGCCACTTGACGAGGCATTTGGCTACCTTAAGAGAGTCATAGTTACTCCTGTCAGTTGCTCCCCGTTAAACCACAGTCACATCTACGATTTTCCTCTGCCGCTTTCACCAGCCGCGATACGCCATTATTTGTTGAAATTATGACTTTCACAGTACTCCTGCTAGGGGTTCCTCCAGTTTACCAGTGTATTTCGCCTGTTGACGAAGCATTTGGCTACCTTAAGAGAGTCATAGTTACTCCTGTCAGTTGCTCCCCGTTTTACCACAGTCACATTTTCAATCTTATTCTGGCCAGTTCACCTGATGCGATACGCCGTTATCAGTCAACCTAAAAAATATCACAGTACTCCTGCCGGAAGCTTCTCGAGTTTGCCGAAGTATTTCGCCTGTTGACGAAGCATTTGGATACCTTAAGAGAGTCATAGTTACTTTTGGCTGTTGCTCCCAATTTTACAACAGGCACATCTACAATCTTACTCTGGCCAATTCTCCTGAAGCGATACGCTAATATCTGTAGACATAAAGACTTTCACAGTACTCCTGCTGGGAGCTTCTCTACTTTGCCGATGTATTTCGCCTATTGACGAGGCATTTGGCTACCTTAAGAGAGTCATAGTTACTCCTGTCAGTTGCTCCCCGTTAAACCACAGTCACATCTACGATTTTCCTCTGCCGCTTTCACCAGACGCGATACGCCATTATTTGTCGAAATTATGACTTTCACAGTACTCCTGCTAGGGGTTCCTCCAGTTTACCAAAGTATTTCGCCTGTTGACGAACCATTTGGCTACCTTAAGAGAGTCATAGTTACTCCTGTCAGTTGCTCCCCGTTTTACCACAGTCACATTTTCAATCTTATTCTGGCCAGTTCACCTGAAGCGATACGCCATTATCGGTCAACCTAAAGAATTTCACAGTACTCTTGCCGGGAGCTCTCGAGTTTGCCGATGTATTTCGCCTGTTGACGAGGCATTTGGTTACCTTAAGAGGGTCATAGTTACCCCTTGCTGTTGCTCCCCATTTTACAACAGGCACATCTACAAGCTTACTCTGGCCAATTCTCCTGAAGCGATACGCTAATATCTATTGACATAAAGACTTTCACAGTACTCCTGCCGGGAGCTTTTCGACTTTGCCGATGTATTTCGCCTATTGACGAGGCGTTTGGCTACCTTAAGAGAGTCATAGTTACTCCTGCCAGTGTCTCTCCGTTAAACCACAGTCACATCTACCATTTTCCTCTGCCCCTTTCACCAGACGCGATACGCCATTATTTGTCGACATCATGACTTTCAAAGTACTCCTGCTAGGGGCTCCTCCAGTCTACCAATGTATTTCGCCTGTTGACGAGGCATTTGGCTACCTTAAGAGAGTCACACTTACTCCTGTCAGTTGCTCCCCGTTTTACCACAGTCACATTTTCAATCTTATTCTGGCCAGTTCACCCGAAGCGATACGCCACTTGACGAGGCATTTGGCTACCTTAAGAGAGTCATAGTTACTCCTGTCAGTTGCTCCCCGTTAAACCACAGTCACATCTACGATTTTCCTCTGCCGCTTTCACCAGCCGCGATACGCCATTATTTGTTGAAATTATGACTTTCACAGTACTCCTGCTAGGGGTTCCTCCAGTTTACCAATGTATTTCGCCTGTTGACGAAGCATTTGGCTACCTTAAGAGAGTCATAGTTACTCCTGTCAGTTGCTCCCCGTTTTACCACAGTCACATTTTCAATCTTATTCTGGCCAGTTCACCTGATGCGATACGCCGTTATCAGTCAACCTAAAAAATATCACAGTACTCCTGCCGGAAGCTTCTCGAGTTTGCCGAAGTATTTCGCCTGTTGACGAAGCATTTGGATACCTTAAGAGAGTCATAGTTACTCCTTGCTGTTGCTCCCCATTTTACAACAGGCACATCTACAAGCTTACTCTGGCCAATTCTCCTGAAGCGATACGCTAATATCTGTAGACATAAAGACTTTCACAGTACTCCTGCTGGGAGCTTCTCAACTTTGCCGATGTATTTCGCCTATTGACGAGGCGTTTGGCTACCTTAAGAGAGTCATAGTTACTCCTGCCAGTGTCTCTCCGTTAAACCACAGTCACATCTACCACTTTCCTCTGCCCCTTTCACCAGACGCGATACGCCATTATTTGTCGACATCATGACTTTCAAAGTACTCCTGCTAGGGGCTCCTCCAGTTTACCAATGTATTTCGCCTGTTGACGAGGCATTTGGCTACCTTAAGAGAGTCATACTTACTCCTGTCAGTTGCTCCCCGTTTTACCACAGTCACATTTTCAATCTTATTCTGGCCAGTTCACCTGATGCGATACGCCGTTATCAGTCAACCTAAAAAATATCACAGTACTCCTGCCGGAAGCTTCTCGAGTTTGCCGAAGTATTTCGCCTGTTGACGAAGCATTTGGATACCTTAAGAGAGTCATAGTTACTCCTTGCTGTTGCTCCCCATTTTACAACAGGCACATCTACAAGCTTACTCTGGCCAATTCTCCTGAAGCGATACGCTAATTTCTGTTGACATAAAGACTTTCACAGTACTCCTGCTGGGAGCTTCTCAACTTTGCCGATGTATTTCGCCTATTGACGAGGCATTTGGCTACCTTAAGAGAGTCATAGTTACTCCTGTCAGTTGCTCCCCGTTAAACCACAGTCACATCTACGATTTTCCTCTGCCGCTTTCACCAGACGCGATACGCCATTATTTGTCGAAATTATGACTTTCACAGTACTCCTGCTAGGGGTTCCTCCAGTTTACCAATGTATTTCGCCTGTTGACGAACCATTTGGCTACCTTAAGAGAGTCATAGTTACTCCTGTCAGTTGCTCCCCGTTTTACCACAGTCACATTTTCAATCTTATTCTGGCCAGTTCACCTGAAGTGATACGCCATTATCGGTCAACCTAAAGAATTTCACAGTACTCTTGCCGGGAGCTCTTTAGTTTGCCGATGTATTTCGCCTGTTGACGAGGCATATGGTTACCTTAAGAGAGTCATAGTTACCCCTTGCGGTTGCTCCCCATTTTACAACAGGCACATCTACAAGCTTACTCTGGCCAATTCTCCTGAAGCGATACGCTAATATCTATTGACATAAAGACTTTCACAGTACTCCTGCCGGGAGCTTTTCGACTTTGCCGATGTATTTCGCCTATTGACGAGGCGTTTGGCTACCTTAAGAGAGTCATAGTTACTCCTGTCAGTTGCTCCCCGTTAAACCACAGTCACATCTACGATTTTCCTCTGCCGCTTTCACCAGCCGCGATACGCCATTATTTGTTGAAATTATGACTTTCACAGTACTCCTTCTAGGGGTTCCTCCAGTTTACCAATGTATTTCGCCTGTTGACGAAGCATTTGGCTACCTTAAGAGAGTCATAGTTACTCCTGTCAATTGCTCCCCGTTTTACCACAGTCACATTTTCAATCTTATTCTGGCCAGTTCACCTGATGCGATACGCTGTTATCAGTCAACCTAAAAAATATCACAGTACTCCTGCCGGAAGCTTCTCGAGTTTGCCGAAGTATTTCGCCTGTTGACGAAGCATTTGGATACCTTAAGAGACTCATAGTTACTCCTTGCTGTTGCTCCCCATTTTACAACAGGCACATCTACAAGCTTACTCTGGCCAATTCTCCTGAAGCGATAAGCTAATATCTGTAGACATAAAGACTTTCACAGTACTCCTGCTGGGAGCTTCTCTACTTTGCCGATATATTTCGCCTATTGACGAGGCATTTGGCTACCTTAAGAGAGTCATAGTTACTCCTGTCAGTTGCTCCCCGTTAAACCACAGTCACATCTACGATTTTCCTCTGCCGCTTTCACCAGACGCGATACGCCATTATTTGTCGAAATTATGACTTTCACAGTACTCCTGCTAGGGGTTCCTCCAGTTTACCAAAGTATTTCGCCTGTTGACGAACCATTTGGCTACCTTAAGAGAGTCATAGTTACTCCTTGCTGTTGCTCCCCATTTTACAACAGGCACATCTACAAGCTTACTCCGCCAATTCTCCTGAAGCGATACGCTAATATCTGTAGACATAAAGACTTTCACAGTACTCCTGCTGGGAGCTTCTCAACTTTGCCGATGTATTTCGCCTATTGACGAGGCGTTTGGCTACCTTAAGAGAGTCATAGTTACTCCTGCCAGTGTCTCTCCGTTAAACCACAGTCACATCTACCACTTTCCTCTGCCCCTTTCACCAGACGCGATACGCCATTATTTGTCGACATCATGACTTTCAAAGTACTCCTGCTAGGGGCTCCTCCAGTTTACCAATGTATTTCGCCTGTTGACGAGGCATTTGGCTACCTTAAGAGAGTCATACTTACTCCTGTCAGTTGCTCCCCGTTTTACCACAGTCACATTTTCAATCTTATTCTGGCCAGTTCACCTGATGCGATACGCCATTATCGGTCAACCTAAAGAATTTCACAGTACTCTTGCCGGGAGCTCTCGAGTTTGCCGATGTATTTCGCCTGTTGACGAGGCATTTGGTTACCTTAAGAGAGTCATAGTTACCCCTTGCTGTTGCTCCCCATTTTACAACAGGCACATCTACAAGCTTACTCTGGCCAATTCTCCTGAAGCGATACGCTAATATCTATTGACATAAAGACTTTCACAGTACTCCTGCCGGGAGCTTTTCGACTTTGCCGATGTATTTCGCCTATTGACGAGGCGTTTGGCTACCTTAAGAGAGTCATAGTTACTCCTGCCAGTGTCTCTCCGTTAAACCACAGTCACATCTACCATTTTCCTCTGCCCCTTTCACCAGACACGATACGCCATTATTTGTCGACATCATGACTTTCAAAGTACTCCTGCTAGGGGCTCCTCCAGTCTACCAATGTATTTCGCCTGTTGACGAGGCATTTGGCTACCTTAAGAGAGTCATACTTACTCCTGTCAGTTGCTCCCCGTTTTACCACAGTCACATTTTCAATCTTATTCTGGCCAGTTCACCCGAAGCGATACGCCACTTGACGAGGCATTTGGCTACCTTAAGAGAGTCATAGTTACTCCTGTCAGTTGCTCCCCGTTAAACCACAGTCACATCTACGATTTTCCTCTGCCGCTTTCACCAGCCGCGATACGCCATTATTTGTTGAAATTATGACTTTCACAGTACTCCTGCTAGGGGTTCCTCCAGTTTACCAATGTATTTCGCCTGTTGACGAAGCATTTGGCTACCTTAAGAGAGTCATAGTTACTCCTGTCAGTTGCTCCCCGTTTTACCACAGTCACATTTTCAATCTTATTCTGGCCAGTTCACCTGATGCGATACGCCGTTATCAGTCAACCTAAAAAATATCACAGTACTCCTGCCGGAAGCTTCTCGAGTTTGCCGAAGTATTTCGCCTGTTGACGAAGCATTTGGATCCCTTAAGAGAGTCATAGTTACTCCTTGCTGTTGCTCCCCATTTTACAACAGGCACATCTACAAGCTTACTCTGGCCAATTCTCCTGAAGCGATACGCTAATATCTGTAGACATAAAGACTTTCACAGTACTCCTGCTGGGAGCTTCTCTACTTTGCCGATGTATTTCGCCTATTGACGAGGCATTTGGCTACCTTAAGAGAGTCATAGTTACTCCTGTCAGTTGCTCCCCGTTTAACCACAGTCACATCTACGATTTTCCTCTGCCGCTTTCACCAGACGCGATACGCCATTATTTGTCGAAATTATGACTTTCACAGTACTCCTGCTAGGGGTTCCTCCAGTTTACCAAAGTATTTCGCCTGTTGACGAACCATTTGGCTACCTTAAGAGAGTCATAGTTACTCCTGTCAGTTGCTCCCCGTTTTACCACAGTCACATTTTCAATCTTATTCTAGCCAGTTCACCTGAAGCGATACGACATTATCGGTCAACGTGAAGAATTTCACAGTACTCTTGCCGGGAGCTCTCGAGTTTGCCGATGTATTTCGCCTGTTGACGAGGCATTTGGTTACCTTAAGAGAGTCATAGTTACCCCTTGCTGTTGCTCCCCATTTTACAACAGGCACATCTACAAGCTTACTCTGGCCAATTCTCCTGAAGCGATACGCTAATATCTATTGACATAAAGACTTTCACAGTACTCCTGCCGGGAGCTTTTCGACTTTGCCGATGTATTTCGTGTATTGACGAGGCGTTTGGCTACCTTAAGAGAGTCATAGTTTCTCCTGCCAGTGTCTCTCCGTTAAACCACAGTCACATCTACCATTTTCCTCTGCCCCTTTCACCAGACGCGATACGCCATTATTTGTCGACATCATGACTTTCAAAGTACTCCTGCTAGGGGCTCCTCCAGTCTACCAATGTATTTCGCCTGTTGACGAGGCATTTGGCTACCTTAAGAGAGTCATACTTACTCCTGTCAGTTGCTCCCCGTTTTACCACAGTCACATTTTCAATCTTATTCTGGCCAGTTCACCTGATGCGATACGCCATTATCGGTCAACCTAAAGAATTTCACAGTACTCTTGCCGGGAGCTCTCGAGTTTGCCGATGTATTTCGCCTTTTGACGAGGCATTTGGTTACCTTAAGAGAGTCATAGTTACCCCTTGCTGTTGCTCCCCATTTTACAACAGGCACATCTACAAGCTTACTCTGGCCAATTCTCCTGAAGCGATACGCTAATATCTATTGACATAAAGACTTTCACAGTACTCCTGCCGGGAGCTTTTCGACTTTGCCGATGTATTTCGCCTATTGACGAGGCGTTTGGCTACCTTAAGAGAGTCATACTTACTCCTGTCAGTTGCTCCCCGTTTTACCACAGTCACATTTTCAATCTTATTCTGGCCAGTTCACCCGAAGCGATACGCCACTTGACGAGGCATTTGGCTACCTTAAGAGAGTCATAGTTACTCCTGTCAGTTGCTCCCCGTTAAACCACAGTCACATCTACGATTTTCCTCTGCCGCTTTCACCAGCCGCGATACGCCATTATTTGTTGAAATTATGACTTTCACAGTACTCCTGCTAGGAATTCCTCCAGTTTACCAATGTATTTCGCCTGTTGACGAAGCATTTGGCTACCTTAAGAGAGTCATAGTTACTCCTGTCAGTTGCTCCCCGTTAAACCACAGTCACATCTACGATTTTCCTCTGCCGCTTTCACCAGCCGCGATACGCCATTATTTGTTGAAATTATGACTTTCACAGTACTCCTGCTAGGGGTTCCTCCAGTTTACCAATGTATTTCGCCTGTTGACGAAGCATTTGGCTACCTTAAGAGAGTCATAGTTACTCCTGTCAGTTGCTCCCCGTTTTACCACAGTCACATTTTCAATCTTATTCTGGCCAGTTCACCTGATGCGATACGCTGTTATCAGTCAACCTAAAAAATATCACAGTACTCCTGCCGGAAGCTTCTCGAGTTTGCCGAAGTATTTCGCCTGTTGACGAAGCATTTGGATACCTTAAGAGAGTCATAGTTACTCCTTGCTGTTGCTCCCAATTTTACAACAGGCACATCTACAATCTTACTCTGGCCAATTCTCCTGAAGCGATACGCTAATATCTGTAGACATAAAGACTTTCACAGTACTCCTGCTTGGAGCTTCTCTACTTTGCCGATGTATTTCGAGTATTGACGAGGCATTTGGCTACCTTAAGAGAGTCATAGTTACTCCTGTCAGTTGCTCCCCGTTAAACCACAGTCACATCTACGATTTTCCTCTGCCGCTTTCACCAGACGCGATACGCCATTATTTGTCGAAATTATGACTTTCACAGTACTCCTGCTAGGGGTTCCTCCAGTTTACCAAAGTATTTCGCCTGTTGACGAACCATTTGGCTACCTTAAGAGAGTCATAGTTACTCCTGTCAGTTGCTCCCCGTTTTACCACAGTCACATTTTCAATCTTATTCTGGCCAGTTCACCTGAAGCGATACGCCATTATCGGTCAACCTAAAGAATTTCACAGTACTCTTGCCGGGAGCTCTCGAGTTTGCCGATGTATTTCGCCTGTTGACGAGGCATTTGGTTACCTTAAGAGAGTCATAGTTACCCCTTGCTGTTGCTCCCCATTTTACAACAGGCACATCTACAAGCTTACTCTGGCCAATTCTCCTGAAGCGATACGCTAATATCTATTGACATAAAGACTTTCACAGTACTCCTGCCGGGAGCTTTTCGACTTTGCCGATGTATTTCGCCTATTGACGAGGCGTTTGGCTACCTTAAGAGAGTCATAGTTACTCCTACCAGTGTCTCTCCGTTAAACCACAGTCACATCTACCATTTTCCTCTGCCCCTTTCACCAGACGCGATACGCCATTATTTGTCGACATCATGACTTTCAAAGTACTCCTGCTAGGGGCTCCTCCAGTCTACCAATGTATTTCGCCTGTTGACGAGGCATTTGGCTACCTTAAGAGAGTCATACTTACTCCTGTCAGTTGCTCCCCGTTTTACCACAGTCACATTTTCAATCTTATTCTGGCCAGTTCACCCGAAGCGATACGCCACTTGACGAGGCATTTGGCTACCTTAAGAGAGTCATAGTTACTCCTGTCAGTTGCTCCCCGTTAAACCACAGTCACATCTACGATTTTCCTCTGCCGCTTTCACCAGCCGCGATACGCCATTATTTGTTGAAATTATGACTTTCACAGTACTCCTGCTAGGGGTTCCTCCAGTTTACCAATGTATTTCGCCTGTTGACGAAGCATTTGGCTACCTTAAGAGAGTCATAGTTACTCCTGTCAGTTGCTCCCCGTTTTACCACAGTCACATTTTCAATCTTATTCTGGCCAGTTCACCTGATGCGATACGCCGTTATCAGTCAACCTAAAAAATATCACAGTACTCCTGCCGGAAGCTTCTCGAGTTTGCCGAAGTATTTCGCCTGTTGACGAAGCATTTGGATACCTTAAGAGAGTCATAGTTACTCCTTGCTGTTGCTCCCCATTTTACAACAGGCACATCTACAAGCTTACTCTGGCCAATTCTCCTGAAGCGATACGCTAATATCTGTAGACATAAAGACTTTCACAGTACTCCTGCTGAAAGCTTCTCAACTTTGCCGATGTATTTCGCCTATTGACGAGGCGTTTGGCTACCTTAAGAGAGTCATAGTTACTCCTGCCAGTGTCTCTCCGTTAAACCATAGTCACATCTACCACTTTCCTCTGCCCCTTTCACCAGACGCGATACGCCATTATTTGTCGACATCATGACTTTCAAAGTACTCCTGCTAGGGGCTCCTCCAGTTTACCAATGTATTTCGCCTGTTGACGAGGCATTTGGCTACCTTAAGAGAGTCATACTTACTCCTGTCAGTTGCTCCCCGTTTTACCACAGTCACATTTTCAATCTTATTCTGGCCAGTTCACCTGATGCGATACGCCGTTATCAGTCAACCTAAAAAATATCACAGTACTCCTGCCGGAAGCTTCTCGAGTTTGCCGAAGTATTTCGCCTGTTGACGAAGCATTTGGATACCTTAAGAGAGTCATAGTTACTCCTTGCTGTTGCTCCCCATTTTACAACAGGCACATCTACAAGCTTACTCTGGCCAATTCTCCTGAAGCGATACGCTAATATCTGTTGACATAAAGCCTTTCACAGTACTCCTGCTGGGAGCTTCTCAACTTTGCCGATGTATTTCGCCTATTGACGAGGCATTTGGCTACCTTAAGAGAGTCATAGTTACTCCTGTCAGTTGCTCCCCGTTAAACCACAGTCACATCTACGATTTTCCTCTGCCGCTTTCACCAGACGCGATACGCCATTATTTGTCGAAATTATGACTTTCACAGTACTCCTGCTAGGGGTTCCTCCAGTTTACCAATGTATTTCGCTTGTTGACGAACCATTTGGCTACCTTAAGAGAGTCATAGTTACTCCTGTCAGTTGCTCCCCGTTTTACCACAGTCACATTTTCAATCTTATTCTGGCCAGTTCACCTGAAGTGATACGCCATTATCGGTCAACCTAAAGAATTTCACAGTACTCTTGCCGGGAGCTCTCGAGTTTGCCGATGTATTTCGCCTGTTGACGAGGCATATGGTTACCTTAAGAGAGTCATAGTTACCCCTTGCGGTTGCTCCCCATTTTACAACAGGCACATCTACAAGCTTAATCTGGCCAATTCTCCTGAAGCGATACGCTAATATCTATTGACATAAAGACTTTCACAGTACTCCTGCCGGGAGCTTTTCGACTTTGCCGATGTATTTCGCCTATTGACGAGGCGTTTGGCTACCTTAAGAGAGTCATAGTTACTCCTGTCAGTTGCTCCCCGTTAAAACACAGTCACATCTACGATTTTCCTCTGCCGCTTTCACCAGCCGCGATACGCCATTATTTGTTGAAATTATGACTTTCACAGTACTCCTGCTAGGGGTTCCTCCAGTTTACCAATGTATTTCGCCTGTTGACGAAGCATTTGGCTACCTTAAGAGAGTCATAGTTACTCCTGTCAGTTGCTCCCCGTTAAACCACAGTCACATCTACGATTTTCCTCTGCGGCTTTCACCAGCCGCGATGCGCCATTATTTGTTGAAATTATGACTTTCACAGTACTCCTGCTAGGGGTTCCTCCAGTTTACCAATGTATTTCGCCTGTTGACGAAGCATTTGGCTACCTTAAGAGAGTCATAGTTACTCCTGTCAGTTGCTCCCCGTTTTACCACAGTCACATTTTCAATCTTATTCTGGCCAGTTCACCTGATGCGATACGCTGTTATCAGTCAACCTAAAAAATATCACAGTACTCCTGCCGGAAGCTTCTCGAGTTTGCCGAAGTATTTCGCCTGTTGACGAAGCATTTGGATACCTTAAGAGAGTCATAGTTACTCCTTGCTGTTGCTCCCCATTTTACAACAGGCACATCTACAAGCTTACTCTTTCCAATTCTCCTGAAGCGATACGCTAATATCTGTAGACATAAAGACTTTCACAGTACTCCTGCTGGGAGCTTCTCAACTTTGCCGATGTATTTCGCCTATTGACGAGGCGTTTGGCTACCTTAAGAGAGTCATAGTTACTCCTGCCAGTGTCTCTCCGTTAAACCACAGTCACATCTACCACTTTCCTCTGCCCCTTTCACCAGACGCGATACGCCATTATTTGTCGACATCATGACTTTCAAAGTACTCCTGCTAGGGGCTCCTCCAGTTTACCAATGTATTTCGCCTGTTGACGAGGCATTTGGCTACCTTAAGAGAGTCATACTTACTCCTGTCAGTTGCTCCCCGTTTTACCACAGTCACATTTTCAATCTTATTCTGGCCAGTTCACCTGATGCGATACGCCGTTATCAGTCAACCTAAAAAATATCACAGTACTCCTGCCGGAAGCTTCTCGAGTTTGCCGAAGTATTTCGCCTGTTGACGAAGCATTTGGATACCTTAAGAGAGTCATAGTTACTCCTTGCTGTTGCTCCCCATTTTACAACAGGCACATCTACAAGCTTACTCTGGCCAATTCTCCTGAAGCGATACGCTAATATCTGTTGACATAAAGACTTTCACAGTACTCCTGCTGGGAGCTTCTCAACTTTGCCGATGTATTTCGCCTATTGACGAGGCATTTGGCTACCTTAAGAGAGTCATAGTTACTCCTGTCAGTTGCTCCCCGTTAAACCACAGTCACATCTACGATTTTCCTCTGCCGCTTTCACCAGACGCGATACGCCATTATTTGTCGAAATTATGACTTTCACAGTACTCTTGCTAGGGGTTCCTCCAGTTTACCAATGTATTTCGCCTGTTGACGAACCATTTGGCTACCTTAAGAGAGTCATAGTTACTCCTGTCAGTTGCTCCCCGTTTTACCACAGTCACATTTTCAATCTTATTCTGGCCAGTTCACCTGAAGTGATACGCCATTATCGGTCAACCTAAAGAATTTCACAGTACTCTTGCCGGGAGCTCTCGAGTTTGCCGATGTATTTCGCCTTTGACGAGGCATATGGTTACCTTAAGAGAGTCATAGTTACCCCTTGCTGTTGCTCCCCATTTTACAACAGGCACATCTACAAGCTTACTCTGGCCAATTCTCCTGAAGCGATACGCTAATATCTATTGACATAAAGACTTTCACAGTACTCCTGCCGGGAGCTTTTCGACTTTGCCGATGTATTTCGCCTATTGACGAGGCGTTTGGCTACCTTAAGAGAGTCATAGTTACTCCTGTCAGTTGCTCCCCGTTAAACCACAGTCACATCTACGATTTTCCTCTGCCGCTTTCACCAGCCGCGATACGCCATTATTTGTTGAAATTATGACTTTCACAGTACTCCTGCTAGGGGTTCCTCCAGTTTACCAATGTATTTCGCCTGTTGACGAAGCATTTGGCTACCTTAAGAGAGTCATAGTTACTCCTGTCAGTTGCTCCCCGTTTTACCACAGTCACATTTTCAATCTTATTCTGGCCAGTTCACCTGATGCGATACGCCGTTATCTGTCAACCTAAAAAATATCACAGTACTCCTGCCGGAAGCTTCTCGAGTTTGCCGAAGTATTTCGCCTGTTGACGAAGCATTTGGATACCTTAAGAGAGTCATAGTTACTCCTTGCTGTTGCTCCCCATTTTACAACAGGCACATCTACAAGCTTACTCTGGCCAATTCTCCTGAAGCGATACGCTAATATCTGTAGACTTAAAGACTTTCACAGTACTCCTGCTGGGAGCTTCTCAACTTTGCCGATGTATTTCGCCTATTGACGAGGCGTTTGGCTACCTTAAGAGAGTCATAGTTACTCCTGCCAGTGTCTCTCCGTTAAACCACAGTCACATCTACCACTTTCCTCTGCCCCTTTCACCAGACGCGATACGCCATTATTTGTCGACATCATGACTTTCAAAGTACTCCTGCTAGGGGCTCCTCCAGTTTACCAATGTATTTCGCCTGTTGACGAGGCATTTGGCTACCTTAAGAGAGTCATACTTACTCCTGTCAGTTGCTCCCCGTTTTACCACAGTCACATTTTCAATCTTATTCTGGCCAGTTCACCTGATGCGATACGCCGTTATCAGTCAACCTAAAAAATATCACAGTACTCCTGCCGGAAGCTTCTCGAGTTTGCCGAAGTATTTCGCCTGTTGACGAAGCATTTGGATACCTTAAGAGAGTCATAGTTACTCCTTGCTGTTGCTCCCCATTTTACAACAGGCACATCTACAAGCTTACTCTGGCCAATTCTCCTGAAGCGATACGCTAATTTCTGTTGACATAAAGACTTTCACAGTACTCCTGCTGGGAGCTTCTCAACTTTGCCGATGTATTTCGCCTATTGACGAGGCATTTGGCTACCTTAAGAGAGTCATAGTTACTCCTGTCAGTTGCTCCCCGTTAAACCACAGTCACATCTACGATTTTCCTCTGCCGCTTTCACCAGACGCGATACGCCATTATTTGTCGAAATTATGACTTTCACAGTACTCCTGCTAGGGGTTCCTCCAGTTTACCATTGTATTTCGCTTGTTGACGAACCATTTGGCTACCTTAAGAGAGTCATAGTTACTCCTGTCAGTTGCTCCCCGTTTTACCACAGTCACATTTTCAATCTTATTCTGGCCAGTTCACCTGAAGTGATACGCCATTATCGGTCAACCTAAAGAATTTCACAGTACTCTTGCCGGGAGCTCTCGAGTTTGCCGATGTATTTCGCCTGTTGACGAGGCATATGGTTACCTTAAGAGAGTCATAGTTACCCCTTGCGGTTGCTCCCCATTTTACAACAGGCACATCTACAAGCTTACTCTGGCCAATTCTCCTGAAGCGATACGCTAATATCTATTGACATAAAGACTTTCACAGTACTCCTGCCGGGAGCTTTTCGACTTTGCCGATGTATTTCGCCTATTGACGAGGCGTTTGGCTACCTTAAGAGAGTCATAGTTACTCCTGTCAGTTGCTCCCCGTTAAACCACAGTCACATCTACGATTTTCCTCTGCCGCTTTCACCAGCCGCGATACGCCATTATTTGTTGAAATTATGACTTTCACAGTACTCCTGCTAGGGGTTCCTCCAGTTTACCAATGTATTTCGCCTGTTGACGAAGCATTTGGCTACCTTAAGAGAGTCATAGTTACTCCTGTCAGTTGCTCCCCGTTAAACCACAGTCACATCTACGATTTTCCTCTGCGGCTTTCACCAGCCGCGATGCGCCATTATTTGTTGAAATTATGACTTTCACAGTACTCCTGCTAGGGGTTCCTCCAGTTTACCAATGTATTTCGCCTGTTGACGAAGCATTTGGCTACCTTAAGAGAGTCATAGTTACTCCTGTCAGTTGCTCCCCGTTTTACCACAGTCACATTTTCAATCTTATTCTGGCCAGTTCACCTGATGCGATACGCTGTTATCAGTCAACCTAAAAAATATCACAGTACTCCTGCCGGAAGCTTCTCGAGTTTGCCGAAGTATTTCGCCTGTTGACGAAGCATTTGGATACCTTAAGAGAGTCATAGTTACTCCTTGCTGTTGCTCCCCATTTTACAACAGGCACATCTACAAGCTTACTCTGGCCAATTCTCCTGAAGCGATACGCTAATATCTGTAGACATAAAGACTTTCACAGTACTCCTGCTGGGAGCTTCTCTACTTTGCCGATGTATTTCGCCTGTTGACGAGGCATTTGGCTACCTTAAGAGAGTCATAGTTACTCCTGTCAGTTGCTCCCCGTTAAACCACAGTCACATCTACGAATTTCCTCTGCCGCTTTCACCAGACGCGATACGCCATTATTTGTCGAAATTATGACTTTCACAGTACTCCTGCTAGGGGTTCCTCCAGTTTACCAAAGTATTTCGCCTGTTGACGAACCATTTGGCTACCTTAAGAGAGTCATAGTTACTCCTGTCAGTTGCTCCCCGTTTTACCACAGTCACATTTTCAATCTTATTCTGGCCAGTTCACCCGAAGCGATACGCCACTTGACGAGGCATTTGGCTACCTTAAGAGAGTCATAGTTACTCCTGTCAGTTGCTCCCCGTTAAACCACAGTCACATCTACGATTTTCCTCTGCCGCTTTCACCAGCCGCGATACGCCATTATTTGTTGAAATTATGACTTTCACAGTACTCCTGCTAGGGGTTCCTCCAGTTTACCAATGTATTTCGCCTGTTGACGAAGCATTTGGCTACCTTAAGAGAGTCATAGTTACTCCTGTCAGTTGCTCCCCGTTAAACCACAGTCACATCTACGATTTTCCTCTGCCGCTTTCACCAGCCGCGATACGCCATTATTTGTTGAAATTATGACTTTCACAGTACTCCTGCTAGGGGTTCCTCCAGTTTACCAATGTATTTCGCCTGTTGACGAAGCATTTGGCTACCTTAAGAGAGTCATAGTTACTCCTGTCAGTTGCTCCCCGTTTTACCACAGTCACATTTTCAATCTTATTCTGGCCAGTTCACCTGATGCGATACGCCGTTATCAGTCAACCTAAAAAATATCACAGTACTCCTGCCGGAAGCTTCTCGAGTTTGCCGAAGTATTTCGCCTGTTGACGAAGCATTTGGATACCTTAAGAGAGTCATAGTTACTCCTTGCTGTTGCTCCCCATTTTACAACAGGCACATCTACAAGCTTACTCTGGCCAATTCTCCTGAAGCGATACGCTAATATCTGTAGACATAAAGACTTTCACAGTACTCCTGCTGGGAGCTTCTCAACTTTGCCGATGTATTTCGCCTATTGACGAGGCGTTTGGCTACCTTAAGAGAGTCATAGTTACTCCTGCCAGTGTCTCTCCGTTAAACCACAGTCACATCTACCACTTTCCTCTGCCCCTTTCACCAGACGCGATACGCCATTATTTGTCGACATCATGACTTTCAAAGTACTCCTGCTAGGGGCTCCTCCAGTTTACCAATGTATTCGCCTGTTGACGAGGCATTTGGCTACCTTAAGAGAGTCATACTTACTCCTGTCAGTTGCTCCCCGTTTTACCACAGTCACATTTTCAATCTTATTCTGGCCAGTTCACCTGATGCGATACGCCGTTATCAGTCAACCTAAAAAATATCACAGTACTCCTGCCGGAAGCTTCTCGAGTTTGCCGAAGTATTTCGCCTGTTGACGAAGCATTTGGATACCTTAAGAGAGTCATAGTTACTCCTTGCTGTTGCTCCCCATTTTACAACAGGCACATCTACAAGCTTACTCTGGCCAATTCTCCTGAAGCGATACGCTAATTTCTGTTGACATAAAGACTTTCACAGTACTCCTGCTGGGAGCTTCTCAACTTTGCCGATGTATTTCGCCTATTGACGAGGCATTTGGCTACCTTAAGAGAGTCATAGTTACTCCTGTCAGTTGCTCCCCGTTAAACCACAGTCACATCTACGATTTTCCTCTGCGGCTTTCACCAGCCGCGATGCGCCATTATTTGTTGAAATTATGACTTTCACAGTACTCCTGCTAGGGGTTCCTCCAGTTTACCAATGTATTTCGCTTGTTGACGAAGCATTTGGCTACCTTAAGAGAGTCATAGTTACTCCTGTCAGTTGCTCCCCGTTTTACCACAGTCACATTTTCAATCTTATTCTGGCCAGTTCACCTGATGCGATACGCTGTTATCAGTCAACCTAAAAAATATCACAGTACTCCTGCCGGAAGCTTCTCGAGTTTGCCGAAGTATTTCGCCTGTTGACGAAGCATTTGGATACCTTAAGAGAGTCATAGTTACTCCTTGCTGTTGCTCCCCATTTTACAACAGGCACATCTACAAGCTTACTCTGGCCAATTCTCCTGAAGCGATACGCTAATATCTGTAGACATAAAGACTTTCACAGTACTCCTGCTGGGAGCTTCTCTACTTTGCCGATGTATTTCGCCTGTTGACGAGGCATTTGGCTACCTTAAGAGAGTCATAGTTACTCCTGTCAGTTGCTCCCCGTTAAACCACAGTCACATCTACGAATTTCCTCTGCCGCTTTCACCAGACGCGATACGCCATTATTTGTCGAAATTATGACTTTCACAGTACTCCTGCTAGGGGTTCCTCCAGTTTACCAAAGTATTTCGCCTGTTGACGAACCATTTGGCTACCTTAAGAGAGTCATAGTTACTCCTGTCAGTTGCTCCCCGTTTTACCACAGTCACATTTTCAATCTTATTCTGGCCAGTTCACCCGAAGCGATACGCCACTTGACGAGGCATTTGGCTACCTTAAGAGAGTCATAGTTACTCCTGTCAGTTGCTCCCCGTTAAACCACAGTCACATCTACGATTTTCCTCTGCCGCTTTCACCAGCCGCGATACGCCATTATTTGTTGAAATTATGACTTTCACAGTACTCCTGCTAGGGGTTCCTCCAGTTTACCAATGTATTTCGCCTGTTGACGAAGCATTTGGCTACCTTAAGAGAGTCATAGTTACTCCTGTCAGTTGCTCCCCGTTAAACCACAGTCACATCTACGATTTTCCTCTGCCGCTTTCACCAGCCGCGATACGCCATTATTTGTTGAAATTATGACTTTCACAGTACTCCTGCTAGGGGTTCCTCCAGTTTACCAATGTATTTCGCCTGTTGACGAAGCATTTGGCTACCTTAAGAGAGTCATAGTTACTCCTGTCAGTTGCTCCCCGTTTTACCACAGTCACATTTTCAATCTTATTCTGGCCAGTTCACCTGATGCGATACGCCGTTATCAGTCAACCTAAAAAATATCACAGTACTCCTGCCGGAAGCGTCTCGAGTTTGCCGAAGTATTTCGCCTGTTGACGAAGCATTTGGATACCTTAAGAGAGTCATAGTTACTCCTTGCTGTTGCTCCCCATTTTACAACAGGCACATCTACAAGCTTACTCTGGCCAATTCTCCTGAAGCGATACGCTAATATCTGTAGACATAAAGACTTTCACAGTACTCCTGCTGGGAGCTTCTCAACTTTGCCGATGTATTTCGCCTATTGACGAGGCGTTTGGCTACCTTAAGAGAGTCATAGTTACTCCTGCCAGTGTCTCTCCGTTAAACCACAGTCACATCTACCACTTTCCTCTGCCCCTTTCACCAGACGCGATACGCCATTATTTGTCGACATCATGACTTTCAAAGTACTCCTGCTAGGGGCTCCTCCAGTTTACCAATGTATTCGCCTGTTGACGAGGCATTTGGCTACCTTAAGAGAGTCATACTTACTCCTGTCAGTTGCTCCCCGTTTTACCACAGTCACATTTTCAATCTTATTCTGGCCAGTTCACCTGATGCGATACGCCGTTATCAGTCAACCTAAAAAATATCACAGTACTCCTGCCGGAAGCTTCTCGAGTTTGCCGAAGTATTTCGCCTGTTGACGAAGCATTTGGATACCTTAAGAGAGTCATAGTTACTCCTTGCTGTTGCTCCCCATTTTACAACAGGCACATCTACAAGCTTACTCTGGCCAATTCTCCTGAAGCGATACGCTAATTTCTGTTGACATAAAGACTTTCACAGTACTCCTGCTGGGAGCTTCTCAACTTTGCCGATGTATTTCGCCTATTGACGAGGCATTTGGCTACCTTAAGAGAGTCATAGTTACTCCTGTCAGTTGCTCCCCGTTAAACCACAGTCACATCTACGATTTTCCTCTGCGGCTTTCACCAGCCGCGATGCGCCATTATTTGTTGAAATTATGACTTTCACAGTACTCCTGCTAGGGGTTCCTCCAGTTTACCAATGTATTTCGCTTGTTGACGAAGCATTTGGCTACCTTAAGAGAGTCATAGTTACTCCTGTCAGTTGCTCCCCGTTTTACCACAGTCACATTTTCAATCTTATTCTGGCCAGTTCACCTGATGCGATACGCTGTTATCAGTCAACCTAAAAAATATCACAGTACTCCTGCCGGAAGCTTCTCGAGTTTGCCGAAGTATTTCGCCTGTTGACGAAGCATTTGGATACCTTAAGAGAGTCATAGTTACTCCTTGCTGTTGCTCCCCATTTTACAACAGGCACATCTACAAGCTTACTCTGGCCAATTCTCCTGAAGCGATACGCTAATATCTGTAGACATAAAGACTTTCACAGTACTCCTGCTGGGAGCTTCTCTACTTTGCCGATGTATTTCGCCTGTTGACGAGGCATTTGGCTACCTTAAGAGAGTCATAGTTACTCCTGTCAGTTGCTCCCCGTTAAACCACAGTCACATCTACGAATTTCCTCTGCCGCTTTCACCAGACGCGATACGCCATTATTTGTCGAAATTATGACTTTCACAGTACTCCTGCTAGGGGTTCCTCCAGTTTACCAAAGTATTTCGCCTGTTGACGAACCATTTGGCTACCTTAAGAGAGTCATAGTTACTCCTGTCAGTTGCTCCCCGTTTTACCACAGTCACATTTTCAATCTTATTCTGGCCAGTTCACCCGAAGCGATACGCCACTTGACGAGGCATTTGGCTACCTTAAGAGAGTCATAGTTACTCCTGTCAGTTGCTCCCCGTTAAACCACAGTCACATCTACGATTTTCCTCTGCCGCTTTCACCAGCCGCGATACGCCATTATTTGTTGAAATTATGACTTTCACAGTACTCCTGCTAGGGGTTCCTCCAGTTTACCAATGTATTTCGCCTGTTGACGAAGCATTTGGCTACCTTAAGAGAGTCATAGTTACTCCTGTCAGTTGCTCCCCGTTAAACCACAGTCACATCTACGATTTTCCTCTGCCGCTTTCACCAGCCGCGATACGCCATTATTTGTTGAAATTATGACTTTCACAGTACTCCTGCTAGGGGTTCCTCCAGTTTACCAATGTATTTCGCCTGTTGACGAAGCATTTGGCTACCTTAAGAGAGTCATAGTTACTCCTGTCAGTTGCTCCCCGTTTTACCACAGTCACATTTTCAATCTTATTCTGGCCAGTTCACCTGATGCGATACGCCGTTATCAGTCAACCTAAAAAATATCACAGTACTCCTGCCGGAAGCGTCTCGAGTTTGCCGAAGTATTTCGCCTGTTGACGAAGCATTTGGATACCTTAAGAGAGTCATAGTTACTCCTTGCTGTTGCTCCCCATTTTACAACAGGCACATCTACAAGCTTACTCTGGCCAATTCTCCTGAAGCGATACGCTAATATCTGTAGACATAAAGACTTTCACAGTACTCCTGCTGGGAGCTTCTCAACTTTGCCGATGTATTTCGCCTATTGACGAGGCGTTTGGCTACCTTAAGAGAGTCATAGTTACTCCTGCCAGTGTCTCTCCGTTAAACCACAGTCACATCTACCACTTTCCTCTGCCCCTTTCACCAGACGCGATACGCCATTATTTGTCGACATCATGACTTTCAAAGTACTCCTGCTAGGGGCTCCTCCAGTTTACCAATGTATTCGCCTGTTGACGAGGCATTTGGCTACCTTAAGAGAGTCATACTTACTCCTGTCAGTTGCTCCCCGTTTTACCACAGTCACATTTTCAATCTTATTCTGGCCAGTTCACCTGATGCGATACGCCGTTATCAGTCAACCTAAAAAATATCACAGTACTCCTGCCGGAAGCTTCTCGAGTTTGCCGAAGTATTTCGCCTGTTGACGAAGCATTTGGATACCTTAAGAGAGTCATAGTTACTCCTTGCTGTTGCTCCCCATTTTACAACAGGCACATCTACAACCTTACTCTGGCCAATCCTCCTGAAGCGATACGCTAATATCTGTTGACATAAAGACTTTCACAGTACTCCTGCTGGGAGCTTCTCAACTTTGCCGATGTATTTCGCCTATTGACGAGGCATTTGGCTACCTTAAGAGAGTCATAGTTACTCCTGTCAGTTGCTCCCCGTTAAACCACAGTCACATCTACGATTTTCCTCTGCCGCTTTCACCAGACGCATTACGCCATTATTTGTCGAAATTATGACTTTCACAGTACTCCTGCTAGGGGTTCCTCCAGTTTACCAATGTATTTCGCCTGTTGACGAACCATTTGGCTACCTTAAGAGAGTCATAGTTACTCCTGTCAGTTGCTCCCCGTTTTACCACAGTCACATTTTCAATCTTATTCTGGCCAGTTCACCTGAAGTGATACGCCATTATCGGTCAACCTAAAGAATTTCACAGTACTCTTGCCGGGAGCTCTCGAGTTTGCCGATGTATTTCGCCTGTTGACGAGGCATATGGTTACCTTAAGAGAGTCATAGTTACCCCTTGCGGTTGCTCCCCATTTTACAACAGGCACATCTACAAGCTTACTCTGGCCAATTCTCCTGAAGCGATACGCTAATATCTATTGACATAAAGACTTTCACAGTACTCCTGCCGGGAGCTTTTCGACTTTGCCGATGTATTTCGCCTATTGACGAGGCGTTTGGCTACCTTAAGAGAGTCATAGTTACTCCTGTCAGTTGCTCCCCGTTAAACCACAGTCACATCTACGATTTTCCTCTGCCGCTTTCACCAGCCGCGATACGCCATTATTTGTTGAAATTATGACTTTCACAGTACTCCTGCTAGGGGTTCCTCCAGTTTACCAATGTATTTCGCCTGTTGACGAAGCATTTGGCTACCTTAAGAGAGTCATAGTTACTCCTGTCAGTTGCTCCCCGTTAAACCACAGTCACATCTACGATTTTCCTCTGCGGCTTTCACCAGCCGCGATGCGCCATTATTTGTTGAAATTATGACTTTCACAGTACTCCTGCTAGGGGTTCCTCCAGTTTAACAATGTATTTCGCCTGTTGACGAAGCATTTGGCTACCTTAAGAGAGTCATAGTTACTCCTGTCAGTTGCTCCCCGTTTTACCACAGTCACATTTTCAATCTTATTCTGGCCAGTTCACCTGATGCGATACGCTGTTATCAGTCAACCTAAAAAATATCACAGTACTCCTGCCGGAAGCTTCTCGAGTTTGCCGAAGTATTTCGCCTGTTGACGAAGCATTTGGATACCTTAAGAGAGTCATAGTTACTCCTTGCTGTTGCTCCCCATTTTACAACAGGCACATCTACAAGCTTACTCTGGCCAATTCTCCTGAAGCGATACGCTAATATCTGTAGACATAAAGACTTTCACAGTACTCCTGCTGGGAGCTTCTCTACTTTGCCGATGTATTTCGCCTGTTGACGAGGCATTTGGCTACCTTAAGAGAGTCATAGTTACTCCTGTCAGTTGCTCCCCGTTAAACCACAGTCACATCTACGAATTTCCTCTGCCGCTTTCACCAGACGCGATAGGCCATTATTTGTCGAAATTATGACTTTCACAGTACTCCTGCTAGGGGTTCCTCCAGTTTACCAAAGTATTTCGCCTGTTGACGAACCATTTGGCTACCTTAAGAGAGTCATAGTTACTCCTGTCAGTTGCTCCCCGTTTTACCACAGTCACATTTTCAATCTTATTCTGGCCAGTTCACCCGAAGCGATACGCCACTTGACGAGGCATTTGGCTACCTTAAGAGAGTCATAGTTACTCCTGTCAGTTGCTCCCCGTTAAACCACAGTCACATCTACGATTTTCCTCTGCCGCTTTCACCAGCCGCGATACGCCATTATTTGTTGAAATTATGACTTTCACAGTACTCCTGCTAGGGGTTCCTCCAGTTTACCAATGTATTTCGCCTGTTGACGAAGCATTTGGCTACCTTAAGAGAGTCATAGTTACTCCTGTCAGTTGCTCCCCGTTTTACCACAGTCACATTTTCAATCTTATTCTGGCCAGTTCACCTGATGCGATACGCCGTTATCAGTCAACCTAAAAAATATCACAGTACTCCTGCCGGAAGCTTCTCGAGTTTGCCGAAGTATTTCGCCTGTTGACGAAGCATTTGGATACCTTAAGAGAGTCATAGTTACTCCTTGCTGTTGCTCCCCATTTTACAACAGGCACATCTACAAGCTTACTCTGGCCAATTCTCCTGAAGCGATACGCTAATATCTGTAGACATAAAGACTTTCACAGTACTCCTGCTGGGAGCTTCTCAACTTTGCCGATGTATTTCGCCTATTGACGAGGCGTTTGGCTACCTTAAGAGAGTCATAGTTACTCCTGCCAGTGTCTCTCCGTTAAACCACAGTCACATCTACCACTTTCCTCTGCCCCTTTCACCAGACGCGATACGCCATTATTTGTCGACATCATGACTTTCAAAGTACTCCTGCTAGGGGCTCCTCCAGTTTACCAATGTATTCGCCTGTTGACGAGGCATTTGGCTACCTTAAGAGAGTCATACTTACTCCTGTCAGTTGCTCCCCGTTTTACCACAGTCACATTTTCAATCTTATTCTGGCCAGTTCACCTGATGCGATACGCCGTTATCAGTCAACCTAAAAAATATCACAGTACTCCTGCCGGAAGCTTCTCGAGTTTGCCGAAGTATTTCGCCTGTTGACGAAGCATTTGGATACCTTAAGAGAGTCATAGTTACTCCTTGCTGTTGCTCCCCATTTTACAACAGGCACATCTACAAGCTTACTCTGGCCAATTCTCCTGAAGCGATACGCTAATTTCTGTTGACATAAAGACTTTCACAGTACTCCTGCTGGGAGCTTCTCAACTTTGCCGATGTATTTCGCCTATTGACGAGGCATTTGGCTACCTTAAGAGAGTCATAGTTACTCCTGTCAGTTGCTCCCCGTTAAACCACAGTCACATCTACGATTTTCCTCTGCGGCTTTCACCAGCCGCGATGCGCCATTATTTGTTGAAATTATGACTTTCACAGTACTCCTGCTAGGGGTTCCTCCAGTTTACCAATGTATTTCGCCTGTTGACGAAGCATTTGGCTACCTTAAGAGAGTCATAGTTACTCCTGTCAGTTGCTCCCCGTTTTACCACAGTCACATTTTCAATCTTATTCTGGCCAGTTCACCTGATGCGATACGCTGTTATCAGTCAACCTAAAAAATATCACAGTACTCCTGCCGGAAGCTTCTCGAGTTTGCCGAAGTATTTCGCCTGTTGACGAAGCATTTGGATACCTTAAGAGAGTCATAGTTACTCCTTGCTGTTGCTCCCCATTTTACAACAGGCACATCTACAAGCTTACTCTGGCCAATTCTCCTGAAGCGATACGCTAATATCTGTAGACATAAAGACTTTCACAGTACTCCTGCTGGGAGCTTCTCTACTTTGCCGATGTATTTCGCCTGTTGACGAGGCATTTGGCTACCTTAAGAGAGTCATAGTTACTCCTGTCAGTTGCTCCCCGTTAAACCACAGTCACATCTACGAATTTCCTCTGCCGCTTTCACCAGACGCGATACGCCATTATTTGTCGAAATTATGACTTTCACAGTACTCCTGCTAGGGGTTCCTCCAGTTTACCAAAGTATTTCGCCTGTTGACGAACCATTTGGCTACCTTAAGAGAGTCATAGTTACTCCTGTCAGTTGCTCCCCGTTTTACCACAGTCACATTTTCAATCTTATTCTGGCCAGTTCACCCGAAGCGATACGCCACTTGACGAGGCATTTGGCTACCTTAAGAGAGTCATAGTTACTCCTGTCAGTTGCTCCCCGTTAAACCACAGTCACATCTACGATTTTCCTCTGCCGCTTTCACCAGCCGCGATACGCCATTATTTGTTGAAATTATGACTTTCACAGTACTCCTGCTAGGGGTTCCTCCAGTTTACCAATGTATTTCGCCTGTTGACGAAGCATTTGGCTACCTTAAGAGAGTCATAGTTACTCCTGTCAGTTGCTCCCCGTTAAACCACAGTCACATCTACGATTTTCCTCTGCCGCTTTCACCAGCCGCGATACGCCATTATTTGTTGAAATTATGACTTTCACAGTACTCCTGCTAGGGGTTCCTCCAGTTTACCAATGTATTTCGCCTGTTGACGAAGCATTTGGCTACCTTAAGAGAGTCATAGTTACTCCTGTCAGTTGCTCCCCGTTTTACCACAGTCACATTTTCAATCTTATTCTGGCCAGTTCACCTGATGCGATACGCCGTTATCAGTCAACCTAAAAAATATCACAGTACTCCTGCCGGAAGCTTCTCGAGTTTGCCGAAGTATTTCGCCTGTTGACGAAGCATTTGGATACCTTAAGAGAGTCATAGTTACTCCTTGCTGTTGCTCCCCATTTTACAACAGGCACATCTACAAGCTTACTCTGGCCAATTCTCCTGAAGCGATACGCTAATATCTGTAGACATAAAGACTTTCACAGTACTCCTGCTGGGAGCTTCTCAACTTTGCCGATGTATTTCGCCTATTGACGAGGCGTTTGGCTACCTTAAGAGAGTCATAGTTACTCCTGCCAGTGTCTCTCCGTTAAACCACAGTCACATCTACCACTTTCCTCTGCCCCTTTCACCAGACGCGATACGCCATTATTTGTCGACATCATGACTTTCAAAGTACTCCTGCTAGGGGCTCCTCCAGTTTACCAATGTATTCGCCTGTTGACGAGGCATTTGGCTACCTTAAGAGAGTCATACTTACTCCTGTCAGTTGCTCCCCGTTTTACCACAGTCACATTTTCAATCTTATTCTGGCCAGTTCACCTGATGCGATACGCCGTTATCAGTCAACCTAAAAAATATCACAGTACTCCTGCCGGAAGCTTCTCGAGTTTGCCGAAGTATTTCGCCTGTTGACGAAGCATTTGGATACCTTAAGAGAGTCATAGTTACTCCTTGCTGTTGCTCCCCATTTTACAACAGGCACATCTACAAGCTTACTCTGGCCAATTCTCCTGAAGCGATACGCTAATATCTGTAGACATAAAGACTTTCACAGTACTCCTGCTGGGAGCTTCTCTACTTTGCCGATGTATTTCGCCTGTTGACGAGGCATTTGGCTACCTTAAGAGAGTCATAGTTACTCCTGTCAGTTGCTCCCCGTTAAACCACAGTCACATCTACGAATTTCCTCTGCCGCTTTCACCAGCCGCGATACGCCATTATTTGTTGAAATTATGACTTTCACAGTACTCCTGCTAGGGGTTCCTCCAGTTTACCAATGTATTTCGCCTGTTGACGAAGCATTTGGCTACCTTAAGAGAGTCATAGTTACTCCTGTCAGTTGCTCCCCGTTTTACCACAGTCACATTTTCAATCTTATTCTGGCCAGTTCACCTGATGCGATACGCTGTTATCAGTCAACCTAAAAAATATCACAGTACTCCTGCCGGAAGCTTCTCGAGTTTGCCGAAGTATTTCGCCTGTTGACGAAGCATTTGGATACCTTAAGAGAGTCATAGTTACTCCTTGCTGTTGCTCCCCATTTTACAACAGGCACATCTACAAGCTTACTCTGGCCAATTCTCCTGAAGCGATACGCTAATATCTGTAGACATAAAGACTTTCACAGTACTCCTGCTGGGAGCTTCTCAACTTTGCCGATGTATTTCGCCTATTGACGAGGCGTTTGGCTACCTTAAGAGAGTCATAGTTACTCCTGCCAGTGTCTCTCCGTTAAACCACAGTCACATCTACCACTTTCCTCTGCCCCTTTCACCAGACGCGATACGCCATTATTTGTCGACATCATGACTTTCAAAGTACTCCTGCTAGGGGCTCCTCCAGTTTACCAATGTATTCGCCTGTTGACGAGGCATTTGGCTACCTTAAGAGAGTCATACTTACTCCTGTCAGTTGCTCCCCGTTTTACCACAGTCACATTTTCAATCTTATTCTGGCCAGTTCACCTGATGCGATACGCCGTTATCAGTCAACCTAAAAAATATCACAGTACTCCTGCCGGAAGCTTCTCGAGTTTGCCGAAGTATTTCGCCTGTTGACGAAGCATTTGGATACCTTAAGAGAGTCATAGTTACTCCTTGCTGTTGCTCCCCATTTTACAACAGGCACATCTACAAGCTTACTCTGGCCAATTCTCCTGAAGCGATACGCTAATTTCTGTTGACATAAAGACTTTCACAGTACTCCTGCTGGGAGCTTCTCAACTTTGCCGATGTATTTCGCCTATTGACGAGGCATTTGGCTACCTTAAGAGAGTCATAGTTACTCCTGTCAGTTGCTCCCCGTTAAACCACAGTCACATCTACGATTTTCCTCTGCGGCTTTCACCAGCCGCGATGCGCCATTATTTGTTGAAATTATGACTTTCACAGTACTCCTGCTAGGGGTTCCTCCAGTTTACCAATGTATTTCGCCTGTTGACGAAGCATTTGGCTACCTTAAGAGAGTCATAGTTACTCCTGTCAGTTGCTCCCCGTTTTACCACAGTCACATTTTCAATCTTATTCTGGCCAGTTCACCTGATGCGATACGCTGTTATCAGTCAACCTAAAAAATATCACAGTACTCCTGCCGGAAGCTTCTCGAGTTTGCCGAAGTATTTCGCCTGTTGACGAAGCATTTGGATACCTTAAGAGAGTTATAGTTACTCCTTGCTGTTGCTCCCCATTTTACAACAGGCACATCTACAAGCTTACTCTGGCCAATTCTCCTGAAGCGATACGCTAATATCTGTAGACATAAAGACTTTCACAGTACTCCTGCTGGGAGCTTCTCTACTTTGCCGATGTATTTCGCCTGTTGACGAGGCATTTGGCTACCTTAAGAGAGTCATAGTTACTCCTGTCAGTTGCTCCCCGTTAAACCACAGTCACATCTACGAATTTCCTCTGCCGCTTTCACCAGACGCGATACGCCATTATTTGTCGAAATTATGACTTTCACAGTACTCCTGCTAGGGGTTCCTCCAGTTTACCAAAGTATTTCGCCTGTTGACGAACCATTTGGCTACCTTAAGAGAGTCATAGTTACTCCTGTCAGTTGCTCCCCGTTTTACCACAGTCACATTTTCAATCTTATTCTGGCCAGTTCACCCGAAGCGATACGCCACTTGACGAGGCATTTGGCTACCTTAAGAGAGTCATAGTTACTCCTGTCAGTTGCTCCCCGTTAAACCACAGTCACATCTACGATTTTCCTCTGCCGCTTTCACCAGCCGCGATACGCCATTATTTGTTGAAATTATGACTTTCACAGTACTCCTGCTAGGGGTTCCTCCAGTTTACCAATGTATTTCGCCTGTTGACGAAGCATTTGGCTACCTTAAGAGAGTCATAGTTACTCCTGTCAGTTGCTCCCCGTTAAACCACAGTCACATCTACGATTTTCCTCTGCCGCTTTCACCAGCCGCGATACGCCATTATTTGTTGAAATTATGACTTTCACAGTACTCCTGCTAGGGGTTCCTCCAGTTTACCAATGTATTTCGCCTGTTGACGAAGCATTTGGCTACCTTAAGAGAGTCATAGTTACTCCTGTCAGTTGCTCCCCGTTTTACCACAGTCACATTTTCAATCTTATTCTGGCCAGTTCACCTGATGCGATACGCCGTTATCAGTCAACCTAAAAAATATCACAGTACTCCTGCCGGAAGCGTCTCGAGTTTGCCGAAGTATTTCGCCTGTTGACGAAGCATTTGGATACCTTAAGAGAGTCATAGTTACTCCTTGCTGTTGCTCCCCATTTTACAACAGGCACATCTACAAGCTTACTCTGGCCAATTCTCCTGAAGCGATACGCTAATATCTGTAGACATAAAGACTTTCACAGTACTCCTGCTGGGAGCTTCTCAACTTTGCCGATGTATTTCGCCTATTGACGAGGCGTTTGGCTACCTTAAGAGAGTCATAGTTACTCCTGCCAGTGTCTCTCCGTTAAACCACAGTCACATCTACCACTTTCCTCTGCCCCTTTCACCAGACGCGATACGCCATTATTTGTCGACATCATGACTTTCAAAGTACTCCTGCTAGGGGCTCCTCCAGTTTACCAATGTATTCGCCTGTTGACGAGGCATTTGGCTACCTTAAGAGAGTCATACTTACTCCTGTCAGTTGCTCCCCGTTTTACCACAGTCACATTTTCAATCTTATTCTGGCCAGTTCACCTGATGCGATACGCCGTTATCAGTCAACCTAAAAAATATCACAGTACTCCTGCCGGAAGCTTCTCGAGTTTGCCGAAGTATTTCGCCTGTTGACGAAGCATTTGGATACCTTAAGAGAGTCATAGTTACTCCTTGCTGTTGCTCCCCATTTTACAACAGGCACATCTACAACCTTACTCTGGCCAATCCTCCTGAAGCGATACGCTAATATCTGTTGACATAAAGACTTTCACAGTACTCCTGCTGGGAGCTTCTCAACTTTGCCGATGTATTTCGCCTATTGACGAGGCATTTGGCTACCTTAAGAGAGTCATAGTTACTCCTGTCAGTTGCTCCCCGTTAAACCACAGTCACATCTACGATTTTCCTCTGCCGCTTTCACCAGACGCATTACGCCATTATTTGTCGAAATTATGACTTTCACAGTACTCCTGCTAGGGGTTCCTCCAGTTTACCAATGTATTTCGCCTGTTGACGAACCATTTGGCTACCTTAAGAGAGTCATAGTTACTCCTGTCAGTTGCTCCCCGTTTTACCACAGTCACATTTTCAATCTTATTCTGGCCAGTTCACCTGAAGTGATACGCCATTATCGGTCAACCTAAAGAATTTCACAGTACTCTTGCCGGGAGCTCTCGAGTTTGCCGATGTATTTCGCCTGTTGACGAGGCATTTGGTTACCTTAAGAGAGTCATAGTTACCCCTTGCTGTTGCTCCCCATTTTACAACAGGCACATCTACAAGCTTACTCTGGCCAATTCTCCTGAAGCGATACGCTAATATCTATTAACATAAAGACTTTCACAGTACTCCTGCCGGGAGCTTTTCGACTTTGCCGATGTATTTCGCCTATTGACGAGGCGTTTGGCTACCTTAAGAGAGTCATAGTTACTCCTGTCAGTTGCTCCCCGTTAAACCACAGTCACATCTACGATTTTCCTCTGCCGCTTTCACCAGCCGCGATACGCCATTATTTGTTGAAATTATGACTTTCACAGTACTCCTTCTAGGGGTTCCTCCAGTTTACCAATGTATTTCGCCTGTTGACGAAGCATTTGGCTACCTTAAGAGAGTCATAGTTACTCCTGTCAGTTGCTCCCCGTTTTACCACAGTCACATTTTCAATCTTATTCTGGCCAGTTCACCTGATGCGATACGCCGTTATCAGTCAACCTAAAAAATATCACAGTACTCCTGCCGGAAGCTTCTCGAGTTCGCCGAAGTATTTCGCCAGTTGACGAAGCATTTGGATACCTTAAGAGAGTCATAGTTACTCCTTGCTGTTGCTTCCCATTTTACAACAGGCACATCTACAAGCTTACTCTGGCCAATTCTCCTGAAGCGATACGCTAATATCTGTTGACATAAAGTCTTTCACAGTACTCCTGCTGGGAGCTTCTCAACTTTGCCGATGTATTTCGTCTATTGACGAGGCATTTGGCTACCTTAAGAGAGTCATAGTTACTGCTGTCAGTTGCTCCCCGTTAAACCACAGTCACATCTACGATTTTCCTCTGCCGCTTTCACCAGCCGCGATACGCCATTATTTGTTGAAATTATGACTTTCACAGTACTCCTGCTATGGGTTCCTCCAGTTTACCAATGTATTTCGCCTGTTGACGAAGCATTTGGCTACCTTAAGAGAGTCATAGTTACTCCTGTCAGTTGCTCCCCGTTTTACCACAGTCACATTTTCAATCTTATTCTGGCCAGTTCATTTGATGCGATACGCCGTTATCAGTCAACCTAAGAAATATCACAGTACTCCTGCCGGAAGCTTCTCGAGTTTGCCGAAGTATTTCGCCTGTTGACGAAGCATTTGGATACCTTAAGAGAGTCATAGTTACTCCTTGCTGTTGCTCCCCATTTTACAACAGGCACATCTACAAGCTTACTCTGGCCAATTCTCCTGAAGCGATACGCTAATATCTGTTGACATAAAGACTTTCACAGTACTCCTGCTGGGAGCTTCTCAACTTTGCCGATGTATTTCGCCTATTGACGAGGCATTTGGCTACCTTAAGAGAGTCATAGTTACTCCTGTCAGTTGCTCCCCGTTAAACCACAGTCACATCTCCGATTTTCCTCTGCCGCTTTCACCAGACGCGATACGCCATTATTTGTCGACATCATGACTTTCAAAGTACTCCTGCTAGGGGCTCCTCCAGTCTACCAATGTATTTCGCCTGTTGACGAGGCATTTGGCTACCTTAAGAGAGTCATACTTACTCCTGTCAGTTGCTCCCCGTTTTACCACAGTCACATTTTCAATCTTATTCTGGCCAGCTCACCCGAAGCGATACGCCACTTGACGAGGCATTTGGCTACCTTAAGAGAGTCATAGTTACTCCTGTCAGTTGCTCCCCGTTAAACCACAGTCACATCTACGATTTTCCTCTGCCGCTTTCACCAGCCGCGATACGCCATTATTTGTTGAAATTATGACTTTCACAGTACTCCTGCTAGGGGTTCCTCCAGTTTACCAATGTATTTCGCCTGTTGACGAAGCATTTGGCTACCTTAAGAGAGTCATAGTTACTCCTGTCAGTTGCTCCCCGTTTTACCACAGTCACATTTTCAATCTTATTCTGGCCAGTTCACCTGATGCGATACGCCGTTATCAGTCAACCTAAAAAATATCACAGTACTCCTGCCGGAAGCTTCTCGAGTTTGCCGATGTATTTCGCCTGTTGACGAGGCATATGGTTACCTTAAGAGAGTCATAGTTACCCCTTGCGGTTGCTCCCCATTTTACAACAGGCACATCTACAATCTTACTCTGGCCAATTCTCCTGAAGCGATACGCTAATATCTATTGACATAAAGACTTTCACAGTACTCCTGCCGGGAGCTTTTCGACTTTGCCGTTGTATTTCGCCTATTGACGAGGCGTTTGGCTACCTTAAGAGAGTCATAGTTACTCCTGTCAGTTGCTCCCCGTTAAACCACAGTCACATCTACGATTTTCCTCTGCCGCTTTCACCAGCCGCGATACGCCATTATTTGTTGAAATTATGACTTTCACAGTACTCCTGCTAGGGGTTCCTCCAGTTTACCAATGTATTTCGCCTGTTGACGAAGCATTTGGCTACCTTAAGAGAGTCATAGTTACTCCTGTCAGTTGCTCCCCGTTAAACCACAGTCACATCTACGATTTTCCTCTGCCGCTTTCACCAGCCGCGATGCGCCATTATTTGTTGAAATTATGACTTTCACAGTACTCCTGCCAGGGGTTCCTCCAGTTTACCAATGTATTTCGCCTGTTGACGAAGCATTTGGCTACCTTAAGAGAGTCATAGTTACTCCTGCCAGTTGCTCCCCGTTTTACCACAGTCACATTTTCAATCTTATTCTGGCCAGTTCACCTGATGCGATACGCTGTTATCAGTCAACCTAAAAAATATCACAGTACTCCTGCCGGAAGCTTCTCGAGTTTGCCGAAGTATTTCGCCTGTTGACGAAGCATTTGGATACCTTAAGAGAGTCATAGTTACTCCTTGCTGTTGCTCCCCATTTTACAACAGGCACATCTACAAGCTTACTCTGGCCAATTCTCCTGAAGCGATACGCTAATATCTGTAGACATAAAGACTTTCACAGTACTCCTGCTGGGAGCTTCTCTACTTTGCCGATGTATTTCGCCTGTTGACGAGGCATTTGGCTACCTTAAGAGAGTCATAGTTACTCCTGTCAGTTGCTCCCCGTTAAACCACAGTCACATCTACGATTTTCCTCTGCCGCTTTCACCAGACGCGATACGCCATTATTTGTCGAAATTATGACTTTCACAGTACTCCTGCTAGGGGTTCCTCCAGTTTACCAAAGTATTTCGCCTGTTGACGAACCATTTGGCTACCTTAAGAGAGTCATAGTTACTCCTGTCAGTTGCTCCCCGTTTTACCACAGTCACATTTTCAATCTTATTCTGGCCAGTTCACCTGAAGCGATACGCCATTATCGGTCAACCTAAAGAATTTCACAGTACTCTTGCCGGGAGCTCTCGAGTTTGCCGATGTATTTCGCCTGTTGACGAGGCATTTGGTTACCTTAAGAGAGTCATAGTTACCCCTTGCTGTTGCTCCCCATTTTACAACAGGCACATCTACAAGCTTACTCTGGCCAATTCTCCTGAAGCGATACGCTAATATCTATTGACATAAGGACTTTCACAGTACTCCTGCCGGGAGCTTTTCGACTTTGCCGATGTATTTCGCCTATTGACGAGGCGTTTGGCTACCTTAAGAGAGTCATAGTTACTCCTGCCAGTGTCTCTCCGTTAAACCACAGTCACATCTACCATTTTCCTCTGCCCCTTTCACCAGATGCGATACGCCATTATTTGTCGACATCATGACTTTCAAAGTACTCCTGCTAGGGGCTCCTTCAGTCTACCAATGTATTTCGCCTGTTGACGAGGCATTTGGCTACCTTAAGAGAGTCATACTTACTCCTGTCAGTTGCTCCCCGTTTTACCACAGTCACATTTTCAATCTTATTCTGGCCAGTTCACCCGAAGCGATACGCCACTTGACGAGGCATTTGGCTACCTTAAGAGAGTCATAGTTACTCCTGTCAGTTGCTCCCCGTTAAACCACAGTCACATCTACGATTTTCCTCTGCCGCTTTCACCAGCCGCGATACGCCATTATTTGTTGAAATTATGACTTTCACAGTACTCCTGCTAGGGGTTCCTCCAGTTTACCAATGTATTTCGCCTGTTGACGAAGCATTTGGCTACCTTAAGAGAGTCATAGTTACTCCTGTCAGTTGCTCCCCGTTAAACCACAGTCACATCTACGATTTTCCTCTGCCGCTTTCACCAGCCGCGATACGCCATTATTTGTTGAAATTATGACTTTCACAGTACTCCTGCTAGGGGTTCCTCCAGTTTACCAATGTATTTCGCCTGTTGACGAAGCATTTGGCTACCTTAAGAGAGTCATAGTTACTCCTGTCAGTTGCTCCCCGTTTTACCACAGTCACATTTTCAATCTTATTCTGGCCAGTTCACCTGATGCGATACGCCGTTATCAGTCAACCTAAAAAATATCACAGTACTCCTGCCGGAAGCTTCTCGAGTTTGCCGAAGTATTTCGCCTGTTGACGAAGCATTTGGATACCTTAAGAGAGTCATAGTTACTCCTTGCTGTTGCTCCCCATTTTACAACAGGCACATCTACAAGCTTACTCTGGCCAATTCTCCTGAAGCGATACGCTAATATCTGTAGACATAAAGACTTTCACAGTACTCCTGCTGGGAGCTTCTCAACTTTGCCGATGTATTTCGCCTATTGACGAGGCGTTTGGATACCTTAAGAGAGTCATAGTTACTCCTGCCAGTGTCTCTCCGTTAAACCACAGTCACATCTACCACTTTCCTCTGCCCCTTTCACCAGACGCGATACGCCATTATTTGTCGACATCATGACTTTCAAAGTACTCCTGCTAGGGGCTCCTCCAGTTTACCAATGTATTTCGCCTGTTGACGAGGCATTTGGCTACCTTAAGAGAGTCATACTTACTCCTGTCAGTTGCTCCCCGTTTTACCACAGTCACATTTTCAATCTTATTCTGGCCAGTTCACCTGATGCGATACGCCGTTATCAGTCAACCTAAAAAATATCACAGTACTCCTGCCGGAAGCTTCTCGAGTTTGCCGAAGTATTTCGCCTGTTGACGAAGCATTTGGATACCTTAAGAGAGTCATAGTTACTCCTTGCTGTTGCTCCCCATTTTACAACAGGCACATCTACAAGCTTACTCTGGCCAATTCTCCTGAAGCGATACGCTAATATCTGTTGACATAAAGACTTTCACAGTACTCCTGCTGGGAGCTTCTCAACTTTGCCGATGTATTTCGCCTATTGACGAGGCATTTGGCTACCTTAAGAGAGTCATAGTTACTCCTGTCAGTTGCTCCCCGTTAAACCACAGTCACATCTACGATTTTCCTCTGCCGCTTTCACCAGACGCGATACGCCATTATTTGTCGAATTATGACTTTCACAGTACTCCTGCTAGGGGTTCCTCCAGTTTACCAATGTATTTCGCCTGTTGACGAACCATTTGGCTACCTTAAGAGAGTCATAGTTACTCCTGTCAGTTGCTCCCCGTTTTACCACAGTCACATTTTCAATCTTATTCTGGCCAGTTCACCCGAAGCGATACCTCACTTGACGAGGCATTTGGCTACCTTAAGAGAGTCATAGTTACTCCTGTCAGTTGCTCCCCGTTAAACCACAGTCACATCTACGATTTTCCTCTGCCGCTTTCACCAGCCGCGATACGCCATTATTTGTTTAAATTATGACTTTCACAGTACTCCTGCTAGGTGTTCCTCCAGTTTACCAATGTATTTCGCCTGTTGACGAAGCATTTGGCTACCTTAAGAGAGTCATAGTTACTCCTGTCAGTTGCTCCCCGTTAAACCACAGTCACATCTACGATTTTCCTCTGCCGCTTTCACCAGCCGCGATACGCCATTATTTGTTGAAATTATGACTTTCACAGTACTCCTGCTAGGGGTTCCTCCAGTTTACCAATGTATTTCGCCTGTTGACGAAGCATTTGGCTACCTTAAGAGAGTCATAGTTACTCCTGTCAGTTGCTCCCCGTTTTACCACAGTCACATTTTCAATCTTATTCTGGCCAGTTCACCTGATGCGATACGCCGTTATCAGTCAACCTAAAAAATATCACAGTACTCCTGCCGGAAGCTTCTCGAGTTTGCCGAAGTATTTCGCCTGTTGACGAAGCATTTGGATACCTTAAGAGAGTCATAGTTACTCCTTGCTGTTGCTCCCCATTTTACAACAGGCACATCTACAAGCTTACTCTGGCCAATTCTCCTGAAGCGATACGCTAATATCTGTAGACATAAAGACTTTCACAGTACTCCTGCTGGGAGCTTCTCAACTTTGCCGATGTATTTCGCCTATTGACGAGGCGTTTGGATACCTTAAGAGAGTCATAGTTACTCCTGCCAGTGTCTCTCCGTTAAACCACAGTCACATCTACCACTTTCCTCTGCCCCTTTCACCAGACGCGATACGCCATTATTTGTCGACATCATGACTTTCAAAGTACTCCTGCTAGGGGCTCCTCCAGTTTACCAATGTATTTCGCCTGTTGACGAGGCATTTGGCTACCTTAAGAGAGTCATACTTACTCCTGTCAGTTGCTCCCCGTTTTACCACAGTCACATTTTCAATCTTATTCTGGCCAGTTCACCTGATGCGATACGCCGTTATCAGTCAACCTAAAAAATATCACAGTACTCCTGCCGGAAGCTTCTCGAGTTTGCCGAAGTATTTCGCCTGTTGACGAAGCATTTGGATACCTTAAGAGAGTCATAGTTACTCCTTGCTGTTGCTCCCCATTTTACAACAGGCACATCTACAAGCTTACTCTGGCCAATTCTCCTGAAGCGATACGCTAATATCTGTTGACATAAAGACTTTCACAGTACTCCTGCTGGGAGCTTCTCAACTTTGCCGATGTATTTCGCCTATTGACGAGGCATTTGGCTACCTTAAGAGAGTCATAGTTACTCCTGTCAGTTGCTCCCCGTTAAACCACAGTCACATCTACGATTTTCCTCTGCCGCTTTCACCAGACGCGATACGCCATTATTTGTCGAATTATGACTTTCACAGTACTCCTGCTAGGGGTTCCTCCAGTTTACCAATGTATTTCGCCTGTTGACGAACCATTTGGCTACCTTAAGAGAGTCATAGTTACTCCTGTCAGTTGCTCCCCGTTTTACCACAGTCACATTTTCAATCTTATTCTGGCCAGTTCACCCGAAGCGATACCTCACTTGACGAGGCATTTGGCTACCTTAAGAGAGTCATAGTTACTCCTGTCAGTTGCTCCCCGTTAAACCACAGTCACATCTACGATTTTCCTCTGCCGCTTTCACCAGCCGCGATACGCCATTATTTGTTTAAATTATGACTTTCACAGTACTCCTGCTAGGTGTTCCTCCAGTTTACCAATGTATTTCGCCTGTTGACGAAGCATTTGGCTACCTTAAGAGAGTCATAGTTACTCCTGTCAGTTGCTCCCCGTTAAACCACAGTCACATCTACGATTTTCCTCTGCCGCTTTCACCAGCCGCGATACGCCATTATTTGTTGAAATTATGACTTTCACAGTACTCCTGCTAGGGGTTCCTCCAGTTTACCAATGTATTTCGCCTGTTGACGAAGCATTTGGCTACCTTAAGAGAGTCATAGTTACTCCTGTCAGTTGCTCCCCGTTTTACCACAGTCACATTTTCAATCTTATTCTGGCCAGTTCACCTGATGCGATACGCCGTTATCAGTCAACCTAAAAAATATCACAGTACTCCTGCCGGAAGCTTCTCGAGTTTGCCGAAGTATTTCGCCTGTTGACGAAGCATTTGGATACCTTAAGAGAGTCATAGTTACTCCTTGCTGTTGCTCCCCATTTTACAACAGGCACATCTACAAGCTTACTCTGGCCAATTCTCCTGAAGCGATACGCTAATATCTGTAGACATAAAGACTTTCACAGTACTCCTGCTGGGAGCTTCTCAACTTTGCCGATGTATTTCGCCTATTGACGAGGCGTTTGGATACCTTAAGAGAGTCATAGTTACTCCTGCCAGTGTCTCTCCGTTAAACCACAGTCACATCTACCACTTTCCTCTGCCCCTTTCACCAGACGCGATACGCCATTATTTGTCGACATCATGACTTTCAAAGTACTCCTGCTAGGGGCTCCTCCAGTTTACCAATGTATTTCGCCTGTTGACGAGGCATTTGGCTACCTTAAGAGAGTCATACTTACTCCTGTCAGTTGCTCCCCGTTTTACCACAGTCACATTTTCAATCTTATTCTGGCCAGTTCACCTGATGCGATACGCCGTTATCAGTCAACCTAAAAAATATCACAGTACTCCTGCCGGAAGCTTCTCGAGTTTGCCGAAGTATTTCGCCTGTTGACGAAGCATTTGGATACCTTAAGAGAGTCATAGTTACTCCTTGCTGTTGCTCCCCATTTTACAACAGGCACATCTACAAGCTTACTCTGGCCAATTCTCCTGAAGCGGTACGCTAATATCTGTTGACATAAAGACTTTCACAGTACTCCTGCTGGGAGCTTCTCAACTTTGCCGATGTATTTCGCCTATTGACGAGGCATTTGGCCACCTTAAGAGAGTCATAGTTACTCCTGTCAGTTGCTCCCCGTTAAACCACAGTCACATCTACGATTTTCCTCTGCCGCTTTCACCAGACGCGATACGCCATTATTTGTCGAATTATGACTTTCACAGTACTCCTGCTAGGGGTTCCTCCAGTTTACCAATGTATTTCGCCTGTTGACGAACCATTTGGCTACCTTAAGAGAGTCATAGTTACTCCTGTCAGTTGCTCCCCGTTTTACCACAGTCACATTTTCAATCTTATTCTGGCCAGTTCACCCGAAGCGATACCTCACTTGACGAGGCATTTGGCTACCTTAAGAGAGTCATAGTTACTCCTGTCAGTTGCTCCCCGTTAAACCACAGTCACATCTACGATTTTCCTCTGCCGCTTTCACCAGCCGCGATACGCCATTATTTGTTGAAATTATGACTTTCACAGTACTCCTGCTAGGGGTTCCTCCAGTTTACCAATGTATTTCGCCTGTTGACGAAGCATTTGGCTACCTTAAGAGAGTCATAGTTACTCCTGTCAGTTGCTCCCCGTTAAACCACAGTCACATCTACGATTTTCCTCTGCCGCTTTCACCAGCCGCGATACGCCATTATTTGTTGAAATTATGACTTTCACAGTACTCCTGCTAGGGGTTCCTCCAGTTTACCAATGTATTTCGCCTGTTGACGAAGCATTTGGCTACCTTAAGAGAGTCATAGTTACTCCTGTCAGTTGCTCCCCGTTTTACCACAGTCACATTTTCAATCTTATTCTGGCCAGTTCACCTGATGCGATACGCCGTTATCAGTCAACCTAAAAAATATCACAGTACTCCTGCCGGAAGCTTCTCGAGTTTGCCGAAGTATTTCGCCTGTTGACGAAGCATTTGGATACCTTAAGAGAGTCATAGTTACTCCTTGCTGTTGCTCCCCATTTTACAACAGGCACATCTACAAGCTTACTCTGGCCAATTCTCCTGAAGCGATACGCTAATATCTGTAGACATAAAGACTTTCACAGTACTCCTGCTGGGAGCTTCTCAACTTTGCCGATGTATTTCGCCTATTGACGAGGCGTTTGGATACCTTAAGAGAGTCATAGTTACTCCTGCCAGTGTCTCTCCGTTAAACCACAGTCACATCTACCACTTTCCTCTGCCCCTTTCACCAGACGCGATACGCCATTATTTGTCGACATCATGACTTTCAAAGTACTCCTGCTAGGGGCTCCTCCAGTTTACCAATGTATTTCGCCTGTTGACGAGGCATTTGGCTACCTTAAGAGAGTCATACTTACTCCTGTCAGTTGCTCCCCGTTTTACCACAGTCACATTTTCAATCTTATTCTGGCCAGTTCACCTGATGCGATACGCCGTTATCAGTCAACCTAAAAAATATCACAGTACTCCTGCCGGAAGCTTCTCGAGTTTGCCGAAGTATTTCGCCTGTTGACGAAGCATTTGGATACCTTAAGAGAGTCATAGTTACTCCTTGCTGTTGCTCCCCATTTTACAACAGGCACATCTACAAGCTTACTCTGGCCAATTCTCCTGAAGCGATACGCTAATATCTGTTGACATAAAGACTTTCACAGTACTCCTGCTGGGAGCTTCTCAACTTTGCCGATGTATTTCGCCTATTGACGAGGCATTTGGCTACCTTAAGAGAGTCATAGTTACTCCTGTCAGTTGCTCCCCGTTAAACCACAGTCACATCTACGATTTTCCTCTGCCGCTTTCACCAGACGCGATACGCCATTATTTGTCGAATTATGACTTTCACAGTACTCCTGCTAGGGGTTCCTCCAGTTTACCAATGTATTTCGCCTGTTGACGAACCATTTGGCTACCTTAAGAGAGTCATAGTTACTCCTGTCAGTTGCTCCCCGTTTTACCACAGTCACATTTTCAATCTTATTCTGGCCAGTTCACCCGAAGCGATACCTCACTTGACGAGGCATTTGGCTACCTTAAGAGAGTCATAGTTACTCCTGTCAGTTGCTCCCCGTTAAACCACAGTCACATCTACGATTTTCCTCTGCCGCTTTCACCAGCCGCGATACGCCATTATTTGTTGAAATTATGACTTTCACAGTACTCCTGCTAGGGGTTCCTCCAGTTTACCAATGTATTTCGCCTGTTGACGAAGCATTTGGCTACCTTAAGAGAGTCATAGTTACTCCTGTCAGTTGCTCCCCGTTAAACCACAGTCACATCTACGATTTTCCTCTGCCGCTTTCACCAGCCGCGATACGCCATTATTTGTTGAAATTATGACTTTCACAGTACTCCTGCTAGGGGTTCCTCCAGTTTACCAATGTATTTCGCCTGTTGACGAAGCATTTGGCTACCTTAAGAGAGTCATAGTTACTCCTGTCAGTTGCTCCCCGTTTTACCACAGTCACATTTTCAATCTTATTCTGGCCAGTTCACCTGATGCGATACGCCGTTATCAGTCAACCTAAAAAATATCACAGTACTCCTGCCGGAAGCTTCTCGAGTTTGCCGAAGTATTTCGCCTGTTGACGAAGCATTTGGATACCTTAAGAGAGTCATAGTTACTCCTTGCTGTTGCTCCCCATTTTACAACAGGCACATCTACAAGCTTACTCTGGCCAATTCTCCTGAAGCGATACGCTAATATCTGTAGACATAAAGACTTTCACAGTACTCCTGCTGGGAGCTTCTCAACTTTGCCGATGTATTTCGCCTATTGACGAGGCGTTTGGATACCTTAAGAGAGTCATAGTTACTCCTGCCAGTGTCTCTCCGTTAAACCACAGTCACATCTACCACTTTCCTCTGCCCCTTTCACCAGACGCGATACGCCATTATTTGTCGACATCATGACTTTCAAAGTACTCCTGCTAGGGGCTCCTCCAGTTTACCAATGTATTTCGCCTGTTGACGAGGCATTTGGCTACCTTAAGAGAGTCATACTTACTCCTGTCAGTTGCTCCCCGTTTTACCACAGTCACATTTTCAATCTTATTCTGGCCAGTTCACCTGATGCGATACGCCGTTATCAGTCAACCTAAAAAATATCACAGTACTCCTGCCGGAAGCTTCTCGAGTTTGCCGAAGTATTTCGCCTGTTGACGAAGCATTTGGATACCTTAAGAGAGTCATAGTTACTCCTTGCTGTTGCTCCCCATTTTACAACAGGCACATCTACAAGCTTACTCTGGCCAATTCTCCTGAAGCGATACGCTAATATCTGTTGACATAAAGACTTTCACAGTACTCCTGCTGGGAGCTTCTCAACTTTGCCGATGTATTTCGCCTATTGACGAGGCATTTGGATACCTTAAGAGAGTCATAGTTACTCCTGTCAGTTGCTCCCCGTTAAACCACAGTCACATCTACGATTTTCCTCTGCCGCTTTCACCAGACGCGATACGCCATTATTTGTCGAATTATGACTTTCACAGTACTCCTGCTAGGGGTTCCTCCAGTTTACCAATGTATTTCGCCTGTTGACGAACCATTTGGCTACCTTAAGAGAGTCATAGTTACTCCTGTCAGTTGCTCCCCGTTTTACCACAGTCACATTTTCAATCTTATTCTGGCCAGTTCACCTGAAGTGATACGCCATTATCGGTCAACCTAAAGAATTTCACAGTACTCTTGCCGGGAGCTCTCGAGTTTGCCGATGTATTTCGCCTTTGACGAGGCATATGGTTACCTTAAGAGAGTCATAGTTACCCCTTGCTGTTGCTCCCCATTTTACAACAGGCACATCTACAAGCTTACTCTGGCCAATTCTCCTGAAGCGATACGCTAATATCTATTGACATAAAGACTTTCACAGTACTCCTGCCGGGAGCTTTTCGACTTTGCCGATGTATTTCGCCTATTGACGAGGCGTTTGGCTACCTTAAGAGAGTCATAGTTACTCCTGTCAGTTGCTCCCCGTTAAACCACAGTCACATCTACGATTTTCCTCTGCCGCTTTCACCAGCCGCGATACGCCATTATTTGTTGAAATTATGACTTTCACAGTACTCCTTCTAGGGGTTCCTCCAGTTTACCAATGTATTTCGCCTGTTGACGAAGCATTTGGCTACCTTAAGAGAGTCATAGTTACTCCTGTCAGCTGCTCCCCGTTTTACCACAGTCACATTTTCAATCTTATTCTGGCCAGTTCACCTGATGCGATACGCCGTTATCAGTCAACCTAAAAAATATCACAGTACTCCTGCCGGAAGCTTCTCGAGTTCGCCGAAGTATTTCGCCAGTTGACGAAGCATTTGGATACCTTAAGAGAGTCATAGTTACTCCTTGCTGTTGCTTCCCATTTTACAACAGGCACATCTACAAGCTTACTCTGGCCAATTCTCCTGAAGCGATACGCTAATATCTGTTGACATAAAGTCTTTCACAGTACTCCTGCTGGGAGCTTCTCAACTTTGCCGATGTATTTCGTCTATTGACGAGGCATTTGGCTACCTTAAGAGAGTCATAGTTACTGCTGTCAGTTGCTCCCCGTTAAACCACAGTCACATCTACGATTTTCCTCTGCCGCTTTCACCAGCCGCGATACGCCATTATTTGTTGAAATTATGACTTTCACAGTACTCCTGCTATGGGTTCCTCCAGTTTACCAATGTATTTCGCCTGTTGACGAAGCATTTGGCTACCTTAAGAGGGTCATAGTTACTCCTGTCAGTTGCTCCCCGTTTTACCACAGTCACATTCTCAATCTTATTCTGGCCAGTTCACCTGATGCGATACGCCGTTATCAGTCAACCTAAGAAATATCACAGTACTCCTGCCGGAAGCTTCTCGAGTTTGCCGAAGTATTTCGCCTGTTGACGAAGCATTTGGATACCTTAAGAGAGTCATAGTTCCTCCTTGCTGTTGCTCCCCATTTTACAACAGGCACATCTACAAGCTTACTCTGGCCAATTCTCCTGAAGCGATACGCTAATATCTGTTGACATAAAGACTTTCACAGTACTCCTGCTGGGAGCTTCTCAACTTTGCCGATGTATTTCGCCTATTGACGAGGCATTTGGCTACCTTAAGAGAGTCATAGTTACTCCTGTCAGTTGCTCCCCGTTAAACCACAGTCACATCTACGATTTTCCTCTGCCGCTTTCACCAGACGCGATACGCCATTATTTGTCGAAATTATGACTTTCACAGTACTCCTGCTAGGGGTTCCTCCAGTTTACCAATGTATTTCGCCTGTTGACGAACCATTTGGCTACCTTAAGAGAGTCATAGTTACTCCTGTCAGTTGCTCCCCGTTTTACCACAGTCACATTTTCAATCTTATTCTGGCCAGTTCACCTGAAGTGATACGCCATTATCGGTCAAAATAAAGAATTTCACAGTACTCTTGCCGGGAGCTCTCGAGTTTGCCGATGTATTTCGCCTGTTGACGAGGCATTTGGTTACCTTAAGAGAGTCATAGTTACCCCTTGCTGTTGCTCCCCATTTTACAACAGGCACATCTACAAGCTTACTCTGGCCAATTCTCCTGAAGCGATACGCTAATATCTATTGACATAAAGACTTTCACAGTGCTCCTGCCGGGAGCTTTTCGACTTTGCCGATGTATTTCGCCTATTGACGAGGCGTTTGGCTACCTTAAGAGAGTCATAGTTACTCCTGCCAGTGTCTCTCCGTTAAACCACAGTCACATCTACCATTTTCCTCTGCCCCTTTCACCACACGCGATACGCCATTATTTGTCGGCATCATGACTTTCAAAGTACTCCTGCTAGGGGCTCCTCCAGTTTACCAATGTATTTCGCCTGTTGACGAGGCATTTGGCTACCTTAAGAGAGTCATACTTACTCCTGTCAGTTGCTCCCCGTTTTACCACAGTCACATTTTCAATCTTATTCTGGCCAGTTCACCCCAAGCGATACGCCACTTGACGAAGCATTTGGCTACCTTAAGAGAGTCATAGTTACTCCTGTCAGTTGCTCCCCGTTAAACCACAGTCACATCTACGATTTTCCTCTGCCGCTTTCACCAGCCGCGATACGCCATTATTTGTTGAAATTATGACTTTCACAGTACTCCTGCTAGGGGTTCCTCCAGTTTACCAATGTATTTCGCCTGTTGACGAAGAATTTGGCTACCTTAAGAGAGTCATAGTTACTCCTGTCAGTTGCTCCCCGTTAAACCACAGTCACATCTACCATTTTCCTCTGCCCCTTTCACCAGACGCGATACGCCATTATTTGTCGACATCATGACTTTCAAAGTACTCCTGCTAGGGGCTCCTCCAGTTTACCAATGTATTTCGCCTGTTGACGAACCATTTGGCTACCTTAAGAGAGTCATAGTTACTCCTGTCAGTTGCTCCCCGTTTTACCACAGTCACATTTTCAATCTTATTCTGGCCAGTTCACCTGAAGTGATACGCCATTATCGGTCAACCTAAAGAATTTCACAGTACTCTTGCCGGGAGCTCTCGAGTTTGCCGATGTATTTCGCCTTTGACGAGGCATATGGTTACCTTAAGAGAGTCATAGTTACCCCTTGCTGTTGCTCCCCATTTTACAACAGGCACATCTACAAGCTTACTCTGGCCAATTCTCCTGAAGCGATACGCTAATATCTATTGACATAAAGACTTTCACAGTACTCCTGCCGGGAGCTTTTCGACTTTGCCGATGTATTTCGCCTATTGACGAGGCGTTTGGCTACCTTAAGAGAGTCATAGTTACTCCTGTCAGTTGCTCCCCGTTAAACCACAGTCACATCTACGATTTTCCTCTGCCGCTTTCACCAGCCGCGATACGCCATTATTTGTTGAAATTATGACTTTCACAGTACTCCTTCTAGGGGTTCCTCCAGTTTACCAATGTATTTCGCCTGTTGACGAAGCATTTGGCTACCTTAAGAGAGTCATAGTTACTCCTGTTAGTTGCTCCCCGTTTTACCACAGTCACATTTTCAATCTTATTCTGGCCAGTTCACCTGATGCGATACGCCGTTATCAGTCAACCTAAAGAATATCACAGTACTCCTGCCGGAAGCTTCTCGAGTTCGCCGAAGTAATTCGCCAGTTGACGAAGCATTTGGATACCTTAAGAGAGTCATAGTTACTCCTTGCTGTTGCTTCCCATTTTACAACAGGCACATCTACAAGCTTACTCTGGCCAATTCTCCTGAAGCGATACGCTAATATCTGTTGACATAAAGTCTTTCACAGTACTCCTGCTGGGAGCTTCTCAACTTTGCCGATGTATTTCGTCTATTGACGAGGCATTTGGCTACCTTAAGAGAGTCATAGTTACTGCTGTCAGTTGCTCCCCGTTAAACCACAGTCACATCTACGATTTTCCTCTGCCGCTTTCACCAGCCGCGATACGCCATTATTTGTTGAAATTATGACTTTCACAGTACTCCTGCTATGGGTTCCTCCAGTTTACCAATGTATTTCGCCTGTTGACGAAGCATTTGGCTACCTTAAGAGAGTCATAGTTACTCCTGTCAGTTGCTCCCCGTTTTACCACAGTCACATTTTCAATCTTATTCTGGCCAGTTCACCTGATGCGATACGCCGTTATCAGTCAACCTAAGAAATATCACAGTACTCCTGCCGGAAGCTTCTCGAGTTTGCCGAAGTATTTCGCCTGTTGACGAAGCATTTGGATACCTTAAGAGAGTCATAGTTACTCCTTGCTGTTGCTCCCCATTTTACAACAGGCACATCTACAAGCTTACTCTGGCCAATTCTCCTGAAGCGATACGCTAATATCTGTTGACATAAAGACTTTCACAGTACTCCTGCTGGGAGCTTCTCAACTTTGCCGATGTATTTCGCCTATTGACGAGGCATTTGGCTACCTTAAGAGAGTCATAGTTACTCCTGTCAGTTGCTCCCCGTTAAACCACAGTCACATCTACGATTTTCCTCTGCCGCTTTCACCAGACGCGATACGCCATTATTTGTCGAAATTATGACTTTCACAGTACTCCTGCTAGGGGTTCCTCCAGTTTACCAATGTATTTCGCCTGTTGACGAACCATTTGGCTACCTTAAGAGAGTCATAGTTACTCCTGTCAGTTGCTCCCCGTTTTACCACAGTCACATTTTCAATCTTATTCTGGCCAGTTCACCTGAAGTGATACGCCATTATCGGTCAAAATAAAGAATTTCACAGTACTCTTGCCGGGAGCTCTCGAGTTTGCCGATGTATTTCGCCTGTTGACGAGGCATTTGGTTACCTTAAGAGAGTCATAGTTACCCCTTGCTGTTGCTCCCCATTTTACAACAGGCACATCTACAAGCTTACTCTGGCCAATTCTCCTGAAGCGATACGCTAATATCTATTGACATAAAGACTTTCACAGTGCTCCTGCCGGGAGCTTTTCGACTTTGCCGATGTATTTCGCCTATTGACGAGGCGTTTGGCTACCTTAAGAGAGTCATAGTTACTCCTGCCAGTGTCTCTCCGTTAAACCACAGTCACATCTACCATTTTCCTCTGCCCCTTTCACCACACGCGATACGCCATTATTTGTCGGCATCATGACTTTCAAAGTACTCCTGCTAGGGGCTCCTCCAGTTTACCAATGTATTTCGCCTGTTGACGAGGCATTTGGCTACCTTAAGAGAGTCATACTTACTCCTGTCAGTTGCTCCCCGTTTTACCACAGTCACATTTTCAATCTTATTCTGGCCAGTTCACCCCAAGCGATACTTTACTTGACGAAGCATTTGGCTACCTTAAGAGAGTCATAGTTACTCCTGTCAGTTGCTCCCCGTTAAACCACAGTCACATCTACGATTTTCCTCTGCCGCTTTCACCAGCCGCGATACGCCATTATTTGTTGAAATTATGACTTTCACAGTACTCCTGCTAGGGGTTCCTCCAGTTTACCAATGTATTTCGCCTGTTGACGAAGAATTTGGCTACCTTAAGAGAGTCATAGTTACTCCTGTCAGTTGCTCCCCGTTAAACCACAGTCACATCTACCATTTTCCTCTGCCCCTTTCACCAGACGCGATACGCCATTATTTGTCGACATCATGACTTTCAAAGTACTCCTGCTAGGGGCTCCTCCAGTTTACCAATGTATTTCGCCTGTTGACGAACCATTTGGCTACCTTAAGAGAGTCATAGTTACTCCTGTCAGTTGCTCCCCGTTTTACCACAGTCACATTTTCAATCTTAATCTGGCCAGTTCACCTGAAGTGATACGCCATTATCGGTCAACCTAAAGAATTTCACAGTACTCTTGCCGGGAGCTCTCGAGTTTGCCGATGTATTTCGCCTGTTGACGAGGCATATGGTTACCTTAAGAGAGTCATAGTTACCCCTTGCTGTTGCTCCCCATTTTACAACAGGCACATCTACAAGCTTACTCTGGCCAATTCACCTGAAGCGATACGCTAATATCTATTGACATAAAGACTTTCACAGTACTCCTGCCGGGAGCTTTTCGACTTTGCCGATGTATTTAGCCTATTGACGAGGCGTTTGGCTACCTTAAGAGAGTCATAGTTACTCCTGTCAGTTGCTCCCCGTTAAACCACAGTCACATCTACGATTTTCCTCTGCCGCTTTCACCAGCCGCGATACGCCATTATTTGTTGAAATTATGACTTTCACAGTACTCCTGCTAGGGGTTCCTCCAGTTTACCAATGTATTTCGCCTGTTGACGAAGAATTTGGCTACCTTAAGAGAGTCATAGTTACTCCTGTCAGTTGCTCCCCGTTAAACCACAGTCACATCTACCATTTTCCTCTGCCCCTTTCACCAGACGCGATACGCCATTATTTGTCGACATCATGACTTTCAAAGTACTCCTGCTAGGGGCTCCTCCAGTTTACCAATGTATTTCGCCTGTTGACGAACCATTTGGCTACCTTAAGAGAGTCATAGTTACTCCTGTCAGTTGCTCCCCGTTTTACCACAGTCACATTTTCAATCTTATTCTGGCCAGTTCACCTGAAGTGATACGCCATTATCGGTCAACCTAAAGAATTTCACAGTACTCTTGCCGGGAGCTCTCGAGTTTGCCGATGTATTTCGCCTTTGACGAGGCATATGGTTACCTTAAGAGAGTCATAGTTACCCCTTGCTGTTGCTCCCCATTTTACAACAGGCACATCTACAAGCTTACTCTGGCCAATTCTCCTGAAGCGATACGCTAATATCTATTGACATAAAGACTTTCACAGTACTCCTGCCGGGAGCTTTTCGACTTTGCCGATGTATTTCGCCTATTGACGAGGCGTTTGGCTACCTTAAGAGAGTCATAGTTACTCCTGTCAGTTGCTCCCCGTTAAACCACAGTCACATCTACGATTTTCCTCTGCCGCTTTCACCAGCCGCGATACGCCATTATTTGTTGAAATTATGACTTTCACAGTACTCCTTCTAGGGGTTCCTCCAGTTTACCAATGTATTTCGCCTGTTGACGAAGCATTTGGCTACCTTAAGAGAGTCATAGTTACTCCTGTTAGTTGCTCCCCGTTTTACCACAGTCACATTTTCAATCTTATTCTGGCCAGTTCACCTGATGCGATACGCCGTTATCAGTCAACCTAAAGAATATCACAGTACTCCTGCCGGAAGCTTCTCGAGTTCGCCGAAGTAATTCGCCAGTTGACGAAGCATTTGGATACCTTAAGAGAGTCATAGTTACTCCTTGCTGTTGCTTCCCATTTTACAACAGGCACATCTACAAGCTTACTCTGGCCAATTCTCCTGAAGCGATACGCTAATATCTGTTGACATAAAGTCTTTCACAGTACTCCTGCTGGGAGCTTCTCAACTTTGCCGATGTATTTCGTCTATTGACGAGGCATTTGGCTACCTTAAGAGAGTCATAGTTACTGCTGTCAGTTGCTCCCCGTTAAACCACAGTCACATCTACGATTTTCCTCTGCCGCTTTCACCAGCCGCGATACGCCATTATTTGTTGAAATTATGACTTTCACAGTACTCCTGCTATGGGTTCCTCCAGTTTACCAATGTATTTCGCCTGTTGACGAAGCATTTGGCTACCTTAAGAGAGTCATAGTTACTCCTGTCAGTTGCTCCCCGTTTTACCACAGTCACATTTTCAATCTTATTCTGGCCAGTTCACCTGATGCGATACGCCGTTATCAGTCAACCTAAGAAATATCACAGTACTCCTGCCGGAAGCTTCTCGAGTTTGCCGAAGTATTTCGCCTGTTGACGAAGCATTTGGATACCTTAAGAGAGTCATAGTTACTCCTTGCTGTTGCTCCCCATTTTACAACAGGCACATCTACAAGCTTACTCTGGCCAATTCTCCTGAAGCGATACGCTAATATCTGTTGACATAAAGACTTTCACAGTACTCCTGCTGGGAGCTTCTCAACTTTGCCGATGTATTTCGCCTATTGACGAGGCATTTGGCTACCTTAAGAGAGTCATAGTTACTCCTGTCAGTTGCTCCCCGTTAAACCACAGTCACATCTACGATTTTCCTCTGCCGCTTTCACCAGACGCGATACGCCATTATTTGTCGAAATTATGACTTTCACAGTACTCCTGCTAGGGGTTCCTCCAGTTTACCAATGTATTTCGCCTGTTGACGAACCATTTGGCTACCTTAAGAGAGTCATAGTTACTCCTGTCAGTTGCTCCCCGTTTTACCACAGTCACATTTTCAATCTTATTCTGGCCAGTTCACCTGAAGTGATACGCCATTATCGGTCAAAATAAAGAATTTCACAGTACTCTTGCCGGGAGCTCTCGAGTTTGCCGATGTATTTCGCCTGTTGACGAGGCATTTGGTTACCTTAAGAGAGTCATAGTTACCCCTTGCTGTTGCTCCCCATTTTACAACAGGCACATCTACAAGCTTACTCTGGCCAATTCTCCTGAAGCGATACGATAATATCTATTGACATAAAGACTTTCACAGTGCTCCTGCCGGGAGCTTTTCGACTTTGCCGATGTATTTCGCCTATTGACGAGGCGTTTGGCTACCTTAAGAGAGTCATAGTTACTCCTGCCAGTGTCTCTCCGTTAAACCACAGTCACATCTACCATTTTCCTCTGCCCCTTTCACCACACGCGATACGCCATTATTTGTCGGCATCATGACTTTCAAAGTACTCCTGCTAGGGGCTCCTCCAGTTTACCAATGTATTTCGCCTGTTGACGAGGCATTTGGCTACCTTAAGAGAGTCATACTTACTCCTGTCAGTTGCTCCCCGTTTTACCACAGTCACATTTTCAATCTTATTCTGGCCAGTTCACCCCAAGCGATACGCCACTTGACGAAGCATTTGGCTACCTTAAGAGAGTCATAGTTACTCCTGTCAGTTGCTCCCCGTTAAACCACAGTCACATCTACGATTTTCCTCTGCCGCTTTCACCAGCCGCGATACGCCATTATTTGTTGAAATTATGACTTTCACAGTACTCCTGCTAGGGGTTCCTCCAGTTTACCAATGTATTTCGCCTGTTGACGAAGAATTTGGCTACCTTAAGAGAGTCATAGTTACTCCTGTCAGTTGCTCCCCGTTAAACCACAGTCACATCTACCATTTTCCTCTGCCCCTTTCACCAGACGCGATACGCCATTATTTGTCGACATCATGACTTTCAAAGTACTCCTGCTAGGGGCTCCTCCAGTTTACCAATGTATTTCGCCTGTTGACGAACCATTTGGCTACCTTAAGAGAGTCATAGTTACTCCTGTCAGTTGCTCCCCGTTTTACCACAGTCACATTTTCAATCTTAATCTGGCCAGTTCACCTGAAGTGATACGCCATTATCGGTCAACCTAAAGAATTTCACAGTACTCTTGCCGGGAGCTCTCGAGTTTGCCGATGTATTTCGCCTGTTGACGAGGCATATGGTTACCTTAAGAGAGTCATAGTTACCCCTTGCTGTTGCTCCCCATTTTACAACAGGCACATCTACAAGCTTACTCTGGCCAATTCACCTGAAGCGATACGCTAATATCTATTGACATAAAGACTTTCACAGTACTCCTGCCGGGAGCTTTTCGACTTTGCCGATGTATTTAGCCTATTGACGAGGCGTTTGGCTACCTTAAGAGAGTCATAGTTACTCCTGTCAGTTGCTCCCCGTTAAACCACAGTCACATCTACGATTTTCCTCTGCCGCTTTCACCAGCCGCGATACGCCATTATTTGTTGAAATTATGACTTTCACAGTACTCCTTCTAGGGGTTCCTCCAGTTTACCAATGTATTTCGCCTGTTGACGAAGCATTTGGCTACCTTAAGAGAGTCATAGTTACTCCTGTCAGTTGCTCCCCGTTTTACCACAGTCACATTTTCAATCTTATTCTGGCCAGTTCACCTGATGCGATACGCCGTTATCAGTCAACCTAAAAAATATCACAGTACTCCTGCCGGAAGCTTCTCGAGTTCGCCGAAGTATTTCGCCAGTTGACGAAGCATTTGGATACCTTAAGAGAGTCATAGTTACTCCTTGCTGTTGCTTCCCATTTTACAACAGGCACATCTACAAGCTTACTCTGGCCAATTCTCCTGAAGCGATACGCTAATATCTGTTGACATAAAGTCTTTCACAGTACTCCTGCTGGGAGCTTCTCAACTTTGCCGATGTATTTCGCCTATTGACGAGGCATTTGGCTACCTTAAGAGAGTCATAGTTACTCCTGTCAGTTGCTCCCCGTTAAACCACAGTCACATCTACGATTTTCCTCTGCCGCTTTCACCAGCCGCGATACGCCATTATTTGTTGAAATTATGACTTTCACAGTACTCCTGCTATGGGTTCCTCCAGTTTACCAATGTATTTCGCCTGTTGACGAAGCATTTGGCTACCTTAAGAGAGTCATAGTTACTCCTGTCAGTAGCTCCCCGTTTTACCACAGTCACATTTTCAATCTTATTCTGGCCAGTTCACCTGATGCGATACGCCGTTATCAGTCAACCTAAGAAATGTCACAGTACTCCTGCCGGAAGCTTCTCGAGTTTGCCGAAGTATTTCGCCTGTTGACGAAGCATTTGGATACCTTAAGAGAGTCATAGTTACTCCTTGCTGTTGCTCCCCATTTTACAACAGGCACATCTACAAGCTTACTCTGGCCAATTCTCCTGAAGCGATACGCTAATATCTGTTGACATAAAGACTTTCACAGTACTCCTGCTGGGAGCTTCTCAACTTTGCCGATGTATTTCGCCTATTGACGAGGCATTTGGCTACCTTAAGAGAGTCATAGTTACTCCTGTCAGTTGCTCCCCGTTAAACCACAGTCACATCTACGATTTTCCTCTGCCGCTTTCACCAGACGCGATACGCCATAATTTGTCGAAATTATGACTTTCACAGTACTCCTGCTAGGGGTTCCTCCAGTTTACCAATGTGTTTCGCCTGTTGACGAACCATTTGGCTACCTTAAGAGAGTCATAGTTACTCCTGTCAGTTGCTCCCCGTTTTACCACAGTCACATTTTCAATCTTATTCTGGCCAGTTCACCTGAAGTGATACGCCATTATCGGTCAAAATAAAGAATTTCACAGTACTTTTGCCGGGAGCTCTCGAGTTTGCCGATGTATTTCGCCTGTTGACGAGGCATTTGGTTACCTTAAGAGAGTCATAGTTACCCCTTGCTGTTGCTCCCCATTTTACAACAGGCACATCTACAAGCTTACTCTGGCCAATTCTCCTGAAGCGATACGCTAATATCTATTGACATAAAGACTTTCACAGTGCTCCTGCCGGGAGCTTTTCGACTTTGCCGATGTATTTCGCCTATTGACGAGGCGTTTGGCTACCTTAAGAGAGTCATAGTTACTCCTGCCAGTGTCTCTCCGTTAAACCACAGTCACATCTACCATTTTCCTCTGCCCCTTTCACCACACGCGATACGCCATTATTTGTCGACATCATGACTTTCAAAGTACTCCTGCTAGGGGCTCCTCCAGTTTACCAATGTATTTCGGCTGTTGACGAGGCATTTGGCTACCTTAAGAGAGTCATACTTACTCCTGTCAGTTGCTCCCCGTTTTACCACAGTCACATTTTCAATCTTATTCTGGCCAGTTCACCCGAAGCGATACGCCACTTGACGAAGCATTTGGCTACCTTAAGAGAGTCATAGTTACTCCTGTCAGTTGCTCCCCGTTAAACCACAGTCACATCTACGATTTTCCTCTGCCGCTTTCACCAGCCGCGATACGCCATTATTTGTTGAAATTATGACTTTCACAGTACTCCTTCTAGGGGTTCCTCCAGTTTACCAATGTATTTCGCCTGTTGACGAAGCATTTGGCTACCTTAAGAGAGTCATAGTTACTCCTGTCAGTTGCTCCCCGTTTTACCACAGTCACATTTTCAATCTTATTCTGGCCAGTTCACCTGATGCGATACGCCGTTATCAGTCAACCTAAAAAATATCACAGTACTCCTGCCGGAAGCTTCTCGAGTTTGCCGAAGTATTTCGCCTGTTGACGAAGCATTTGGATACCTTAAGAGAGTCATAGTTACTCTTTGCTGTTGCTCCCCATTTTACAACAGGCACATCTACAAGCTTACTCTGGCCAATTCTCCTGAAGCGATACGCTATTATCTGTTGACATAAAGACTTTCACAGTACTCCTGCTGGGAGCTTCTCAACTTTGCCGATGTATTTCGCCTATTGACGAGGCATTTGGCTACCTTAAGAGAGTCATAGTTACTCCTGTCAGTTGCTCCCCGTTAAACCACAGTCACATCTACGATTTTCCTCTGCCGCTTTCACCAGACGCGATACGCCATTATTTGTCGAAATTATGACTTTCACAGTACTCCTGCTAGGGGTTCCTCGAGTTTACCAATGTATTTCGCCTGTTGACGAACCATTTGGCTACCTTAAGAGAGTCATAGTTACTCCTGTCAGTTGCTCCCCGTTTTACCACAGTCACATTTTCAATCTTATTCTGGCCAGTTCACCTGAAGTGATACGCCATTATCGGTCAACCTAAAGAATTTCACAGTACTCTTGCCGGGAGCTCTCGAGTTTGCCGATGTATTTCGCCTGTTGACGAGGCATATGGTTACCTTAAGAGAGTCATAGTTACCCCTTGCTGTTGCTCCCCATTTTACAACAGGCACATCTACAAGCTTACTCTGGCCAATTCTCCTGAAGCGATACGCTAATATCTATTGACATAAAGACTTTCACAGTACTCCTGCCGGGAGCTTTTCGACTTTGCCGATGTATTTCGCCAATTGACGAGGCGTTTGGCTACCTTAAGAGAGTCATAGTTACTCCTGTCAGTTGCTCCCCGTTAAACCACAGTCACATCTACGATTTTCCTCTGCCGCTTTCACCAGCCGCGATACGCCATTATTTGTTGAAATTATGACTTTCGCAGTACTCCTTCTAGGGGTTCCTCCAGTTTACCAATGTATTTCGCCTGTTGACGAAGCATTTGGCTACCTTAAGAGAGTCATAGTTACTCCTGTCAGTTGCTCCCCGTTTTACCACAGTCACATTTTCAATCTTATTCTGGCCAGTTCACCTGATGCGATACGCCGTTATCAGTCAACCTAAAAAATATCACATTACTCCTGCCGGAAGCTTCTCGAGTTCGCCGAAGTATTTCGCCAGTTGACGAAGCATTTGGATACCTTAAGAGAGTCATAGTTACTCCTTGCTGTTGCTTCCCATTTTACAACAGGCACATCTACAAGCTTACTCTGGCCAATTCTCCTGAAGCGATACGCTAATATCTGTTGACATAAAGTCTTTCACAGTACTCCTGCTGGGAGCTTCTCAACTTTGCCGATGTATTTCGCCTATTGACGAGGCATTTGGCTACCTTAAGAGAGTCATAGTTACTCCTGTCAGTTGCTCCCCGTTAAACCACAGTCACATCTACGATTTTCCTCTGCCGCTTTCACCAGCCGCGATACGCCATTATTTGTTGAAATTATGACTTTCACAGTACTCCTGCTATGGGTTCCTCCAGTTTACCAATGTATTTCGCCTGTTGACGAAGCATTTGGCTACCTTAAGAGAGTCATAGTTACTCCTGTCAGTTGCTCCCCGTTTTACCACAGTCACATTTTCAATCTTATTCTGGCCAGTTCACCTGATGCGATACGCCGTTATCAGTCAACCTAAGAAATATCACAGTACTCCTGCCGGAAGCTTCTCGAGTTTGCCGAAGTATTTCGCCTGTTGACGAAGCATTTGGATACCTTAAGAGAGTCATAGTTACTCATTGCTGTTGCTCCCCATTTTACAACAGGCACATCTACAAGCTTACTCTGGCCAATTCTCCTGAAGCGATACGCTAATATCTGTTGACATAAAGACTTTCACAGTACTCCTGCTGGGAGCTTCTCAACTTTGCCGATGTATTTCGCCTATTGACGAGGCATTTGGCTACCTTAAGAGAGTCATAGTTACTCCTGTCAGTTGCTCCCCGTTAAACCACAGTCACATCTACGATTTTCCTCTGCCGCTTTCACCAGACGCGATACGCCATTATTTGTCGAAATTATGACTTTCACAGTACTCCTGCTAGGGGTTCCTCCAGTTTACCAATGTATTTCGCCTGTTGACGAACCATTTGGCTTCCTTAAGAGAGTCATAGTTACTCCTGTCAGTTGCTCCCCGTTTTACCACAGCCACATTTTCAATCTTATTCTGGCTAGTTCACCTGAAGTGATACGCCATTATCGGTCAAAATAAAGAATTTCACAGTACTCTTGCCGGGAGCTCTCGAGTTTGCCGATGTATTTCGCCTGTTGACGAGGCATTTGGTTACCTTAAGAGAGTCATAGTTACCCCTTGCTGTTGCTCCCCATTTTACAACAGGCACATCTACAAGCTTACTCTGGCCAATTCTCCTGAAGCGATACGCTAATATCTATTGACATAAAGACTTTCACAGGGCTCCTGCTGGGAGCTTTTCGACTTTGCCGATGTATTTCGCCTATTGACGAGGCGTTTGGCTACCTTAAGAGAGTCATAGTTACTCCTGCCAGAGTCTCTCCGTTAAACCACAGTCACATCTACCATTTTCCTCTGCCCCTTTCACCACACGCGATACGCCATTATTTGTCGACATCATGACTTTCAAAGTACTCCTGCTAGGGGCTCCTCCAGTTTACCAATGTATTTCGCCTGTTGACGAGGCATTTGGCTACCTTAAGAGAGTCATACTTACTCCTGTCAGTTGCTCCCCGTTTTACCACAGTCACATTTTCAATCTTATTCTGGCCAGTTCACCCGAAGCGATACGCCACTTGACGAAGCATTTGGCTACCTTAAGAGAGTCATAGTTACTCCTGTCAGTTGCTCCCCGTTAAACCACAGTCACATCTACGATTTTCCTCTGCCGCTTTCACCAGCCGCGATACGCCATTATTTGTTGAAATTATGACTTTCACAGTACTCCTGCTAGGGGTTCCTCCAGTTTACCAATGTATTTCGCCTGTTGACGAAGCATTTGGCTACCTTAAGAGAGTCATAGTTACTCCTGTCAGTTGCTCCCCGTTAAACCACAGTCACATTTTCAATCTTATTCTGGCCAGTTCACCTGATGCGATACGCCGTTATCAGTCAACCTAAAAAATATCACATTACTCCTGCCGGAAGCTTCTCGAGTTCGCCGAAGTATTTCGCCAGTTGACGAAGCATTTGGATACCTTAAGAGGGTCATAGTTACTCCTTGCTGTTGCTTCCCATTTTACAACAGGCACATCTACAAGCTTACTCTGGCCAATTCTCCTGAAGCGATACGCTAATATCTGTTGACATAAAGTCTTTCACAGTACTCCTGCTGGGAGCTTCTCAACTTTGCCGATGTATTTCGCCTATTGACGAGGCATTTGGCTACCTTAAGAGAGTCATAGTTACTCCTGTCAGTTGCTCCCCGTTAAACCACAGTCACATCTACGATTTTCCTCTGCCGCTTTCACCAGCCGCGATACGCCATTATTTGTTGAAATTATGACTTTCACAGTACTCCTGCTATGGGTTCCTCCAGTTTACCAATGTATTTCGCCTGTTGACGAAGCATTTGGCTACCTTAAGAGAGTCATAGTTACTCCTGTCAGTTGCTCCCCGTTTTACCACAGTCACATTTTCAATCTTATTCTGGCCAGTTCACCTGATGCGATACGCCGTTATCAGTCAACCTAAGAAATATCACAGTACTCCTGCCGGAAGCTTCTCGAGTTTGCCGAAGTATTTCGCCTGTTGACGAAGCATTTGGATACCTTAAGAGAGTCATAGTTACTCCTTGCTGTTGCTCCCCATTTTACAACAGGCACATCTACAAGCTTACTCTGGCCAATTCTCCTGAAGCGATACGCTAATATCTGTTGACATAAAGACTTTCACAGTACTCCTGCTGGGAGCTTCTCAACTTTGCCGATGTATTTCGCCTATTGACGAGGCATTTGGCTACCTTAAGAGAGTCATAGTTACTCCTGTCAGTTGCTCCCCGTTAAACCACAGTCACATCTACGATTTTCCTCTGCCGCTTTCACCAGACGCGATACGCCATTATTTGTCGAAATTATGACTTTCACAGTACTCCTGCTAGGGGTTCCTCCAGTTTACCAATGTATTTCGCCTGTTGACGAACCATTTGGCTTCCTTAAGAGAGTCATAGTTACTCCTGTCAGTTGCTCGCCGTTTTACCACAGTCACATTTTCAATCTTATTCTGGCCAGTTCACCTGAAGTGATACGCCATTATCGGTCAAAATAAAGAATTTCACAGTACCCTTGCCGGGAGCTCTCGAGTTTGCCGATGTATTTCGCCTGTTGACGAGGCATTTGGTTACCTTAAGAGAGTCATAGTTACCCCTTGCTGTTGCTCCCCATTTTACAACAGGCACATCTACAAGCTTACTCTGGCCAATTCTCCTGAAGCGATACGCTAATATCTATTGACATAAAGACTTTCACAGCGCTCCTGCTGGGAGCTTTTCGACTTTGCCGATGTATTTCGCCTATTGACGAGGCGTTTGGCTACCTTAAGAGAGTCATAGTTACTCCTGCCAGTGTCTCTCCGTTAAACCACAGTCACATCTACCATTTTCCTCTGCCCCTTTCACCACACGCGATACGCCATTATTTGTCGACATCATGACTTTCAAAGTACTCCTGCTAGGGGCTCCTCCAGTTTACCAATGTATTTCGCCTGTTGACGAGGCATTTGGCTACCTTAAGAGAGTCATACTTACTCCTGTCAGTTGCTCCCCGTTTTACCACAGTCACATTTTCAATCTTATTCTGGCCAGTTCACCCGAAGCGATACGCCACTTGACGAAGCATTTGGCTACCTTAAGAGAGTCATAGTTACTCCTGTCAGTTGCTCCCCGTTAAACCACAGTCACATCTACGATTTTCCTCTGCCGCTTTCACCAGCCGCGATACGCCATTATTTGTTGAAATTATGACTTTCACAGTACTCCTGCTAGGGGTTCCTCCAGTTTACCAATGTATTTCGCCTGTTGACGAAGCATTTGGCTACCTTAAGAGAGTCATAGTTACTCCTGTCAGTTGCTCCCCGTTAAACCACAGTCACATCTACGATTTTCCTCTGCCGCTTTCACCAGCCGCGATACGCCATTATTTGTTGAAATTATGACTTTCACAGTACTCCTGCTAGGGGTTCCTCCAGTTTACCAATGTATTTCGCCTGTTGACGAAGCATTTGGCTACCTTAAGAGAGTCATAGTTACTCCTGTCAGTTGCTCCCCGTTTTACCACAGTCACATTTTCAATCTTATTCTGGCCAGTTCACCTGATGCGATACGCCGTTATCAGTCAACCTAAAAAATATCACAGTACTCCTGCCGGAAGCTTCTCGAGTTTGCCGAAGTATTTCGCCTGTTGACGAAGCATTTGGATACCTTAAGAGAGTCATAGTTACTCCTTGCTGTTGCTCCCCATTTTACAACAGGCACATCTACAAGCTTACTCTGGCCAATTCTCCTGAAGCGATACGCTAATATCTGTAGACATAAAGACTTTCACAGTACTCCTGCTGGGAGCTTCTCAACTTTGCCGATGTATTTCGCCTATTGACGAGGCGTTTGGCTACCTTAAGAGAGTCATAGTTACTCCTGCCAGTGACTCTCCGTTAAACCACAGTCACATCTACCATTTTCCTCTGCCCCTTTCACCAGACGCGATACGCCATTATTTGTCGACATCATGACTTTCAAAGTACTCCTGCTAGGGGCTCCTCCAGTTTACCAATGTATTTCGCCTGTTGACGAGGCATTTGGCTACCTTAAGAGAGTCATACTTACTCCTGTCAGTTGCTCCCCGTTTTACCACAGTCACATTTTCAATCTTATTCTGGCCAGTTCACCTGATGCGATACGCCGTTATCAGTCAACCTAAAAAATATCACAGTACTCCTGCCGGAAGCTTCTCGAGTTTGCCGAAGTATTTCGCCTGTTGACGAAGCATTTGGATACCTTAAGAGAGTCATAGTTACTCCTTGCTGTTGCTCCCCATTTTACAACAGGCACATCTACAAGCTTACTCTGGCCAATTCTCCTGAAGCGATACGCTAATATCTGTTGACATAAAGACTTTCACAGTACTCCTGCTGGGAGCTTCTCAACTTTGCCGATGTATTTCGCCTATTGACGAGGCATTTGGCTACCTTAAGAGAGTCATAGTTACTCCTGTCAGTTGCTCCCCGTTAAACCACAGTCACATCTACGATTTTCCTCTGCCGCTTTCACCAGATGCGATACGCCATTATTTGTCGAAATTATGACTTTCACAGTACTCCTGCTAGGGGTTCCTCCAGTTTACCAATGTATTTCGCCTGTTGACGAACCATTTGGCTACCTTAAGAGAGTCATAGTTACTCCTGTCAGTTGCTCCCCGTTTTACCACAGTCACATTTTCAATCTTATTCTGGCCAGTTCACCTGAAGTGATACGCCATTATCGGTCAACCTAAAGAATTTCACAGTACTCTTGCCGGGAGCTCTCGAGTTTGCCGATGTATTTCGCCTGTTGACGAGGCATATGGTTACCTTAAGAGAGTCATAGTTACCCCTTGCTGTTGCTCCCCATTTTACAACAGGCACATCTACAAGCTTACTCTGGCCAATTCTCCTGAAGCGATACGCTAATATCTATTGACATAAAGACTTTCACAGTACTCCTGCCGGGAGCTTTTCGACTTTGCCGATGTATTTCGCCTATTGACGAGGCGTTTGGCTACCTTAAGAGAGTCATAGTTACTCCTGTCAGTTGCTCCCCGTTAAACCACAGTCACATCTACGATTTTCCTCTGCCGCTTTCACCAGCCGCGATACGCCATTATTTGTTGAAATTATGACTTTCAGAGTACTCCTTCTAGGGGTTCCTCCAGTTTACCAATGTATTTCGCCTGTTGACGAAGCATTTGGCTACCTTAAGAGAGTCATAGTTACTCCTGTCAGTTGCTCCCCGTTTTACCACAGTCACATTTTCAATCTTATTCTGGCCAGTTCACCTGATGCGATACGCCGTTATCAGTCAACCTAAAAAATATCACAGTACTCCTGCCGGAAGCTTCTCGAGTTCGCCGAAGTATTTCGCCAGTTGACGAAGCATTTGGATACCTTAAGAGAGTCATAGTTACTCCTTGCTGTTGCTTCCCATTTTACAACAGGCACATCTACAAGCTTACTCTGGCCAATTCTCCTGACGCGATACGCTAATATCTGTTGACATAAAGTCTTTCACAGTACTCCTGCTGGGAGCTTCTCAACTTTGCCGATGTATTTCGCCTATTGACGAGGCATTTGGCTACCTTAAGAGAGTCATAGTTACTCCTGTCAGTTGCTCCCCGTTAAACCACAGTCACATCTACGATTTTCCTCTGCCTCTTTCACCAGCCGCGATACGCCATTATTTGTTGAAATTACGACTTTCACAGTACTCCTGCTATGGGTTCCTCCAGTTTACCAATGTATTTCGCCTGTTGACGAAGCATTTGGCTACCTTAAGAGAGTCATAGTTACTCCTGTCAGTTGCTCCCCGTTTTACCACAGTCACATTTTCAATCTTATTCTGGCCAGTTCACCTGATGCGATACGCCGTTATCAGTCAACCTAAGAAATATCACAGTACTCCTGCCGGAAGCTTCTCGAGTTTGCCGAAGTATTTCGCCTGTTGACGAAGCATTTGGATACCTTAAGAGAGTCATAGTTACTCCTTGCTGTTGCTCCCCATTTTACAACAGGCACATCTACAAGCTTACTCTGGCCAATTCTCCTGAAGCGATACGCTAATATCTGTTGACATAAAGACTTTCACAGTACTCCTGCTGGGAGCTTCTCAACTTTGCCGATGTATTTCGCCTATTGACGAGGCATTTGGCTACCTTAAGAGAGTCATAGTTACTCCTGTCAGTTGCTCCCCGTTAAACCACAGTCACATCTACGATTTTCCTCTGCCGCTTTCACCAGACGCGATACGCCATTATTTGTCGAAATTATGACTTTCACAGTACTCCTGCTAGGGGTTCCTCCTGTTTACCAATGTATTTCGCCTGTTGACGAACCATTTGGCTACCTTAAGAGAGTCGTAGTTACTCCTGTCAGTTGCTCCCCGTTTTACCACAGTCACATTTTCAATCTTATTCTGGCCAGTTCACCTGAAGTGATACGCCATTATCGGTCAAAATAAAGAATTTCACAGTACTCTTGCCGGGAGCTCTCGAGTTTGCCGATGTATTTCGCCTGTTGACGAGGCATTTGGTTACCTTAAGAGAGTCATAGTTACCCCTTGCTGTTGCTCCCCATTTTACAACAGGCACATCTACAAGCTTACTCTGGCTAATTCTCCTGAAGCGATACGCTAATATCTATTGACATAAAGACTTTCACAGTGCTCCTGCCGGGAGCTTTTCGACTTGGCCGATGTATTTCGCCTATTGACGAGGCGTTTGGCTACCTTAAGAGAGTCATAGTTACTCCTGCCAGTGTCTCTCCGTTAAACCACAGTCACATCTACCATTTTCCTCTGCCCCTTTCACCACACGCGATACGCCATTATTTGTCGACATCATGACTTTCAAAGTACTCCTGCTAGGGGCTCCTCCAGTTTACCAACGTATTTCGCCTGTTGACGAGGCATTTGGCTACCTTAAGAGAGTCATACTTACTCCTGTCAGTTGCTCCCCGTTTTACCACAGTCACATTTTCAATCTTATTCTGGCCAGTTCACCCGAAGCGATACGCCACTTGACGAAGCATTTGGCTACCTTAAGAGAGTCATAGTTACTCCTGTCAGTTGCTCCCCGTTAAACCACAGTCACATCTACGATTTTCCTCTGCCGCTTTCACCAGCCGCGATACGCCATTATTTGTTGAAATTATGACTTTCACAGTACTCCTTCTAGGGGTTCCTCCAGTTTACCAATGTATTTCGCCTGTTGACGAAGCATTTGGCTACCTTAAGAGAGTCATAGTTACTCCTGTCAGTTGCTCCCCGTTTTACCACAGTCACATTCTCAATCTTATTCTGGCCAGTTCACCTGATGCGATACGCCGTTATCAGTCAACCTAAAAAATATCACAGTACTCCTGCCGGAAGCTTCTCGAGTTTGCCGAAGTATTTCGCCTGTTGACGAAGCATTTGGATACCTTAAGAGAGTCATAGTTACTCCTTGCTGTTGCTTCCCATTTTACAACAGGCACATCTACAAGCTTACTCTGGCCAATTCTCCTGAAGCGATACGCTAATATCTGTTGACATAAAGACTTTCACAGTACTCCTGCTGGGAGCTTCTCAACTTTGCCGATGTATTTCGCCTATTGACGAGGCATTTGGCTACCTTAAGAGAGTCATAGTTACTCCTGTCAGTTGCTCCCCGTTAAACCACAGTCACATCTACGATTTTCCTCTGCCGCTTTCACCAGACGCGATACGCCATTATTTGTCGAAATTATGACTTTCACAGTACTCCTGCTAGGGGTTCCTCCAGTTTACCAATGTATTTCGCCTGTTGACGAACCATTTGGCTACCTTAAGAGAGTCATAGTTACTCCTGTCAGTTGCTCCCTGTTTTACCACAGTCACATTTTCAATCTTATTCTGGCCAGTTTACCTGAAGTGATACGCCATTATCGGTCAACCTAAAGAATTTCACAGTACTCTTGCCGGGAGCTCTCGAGTTTGCCGATGTATTTCGCCTGTTGACGAGGCATTTGGTTACCTTAAGAGAGTCATAGTTACCCCTTGCTGTTGCTCCCCATTTTACAACAGGCACATCTACAAGCTTACTCTGGCCAATTCTCCTGAAGCGATACGCTAATATCTATTGACATAAAGACTTTCACAGTACTCCTGCCGGGAGCTTTTCGACTTTGCCGATGTATTTCGCCTATTGACGATTCGTTTGGCTACCTTAAGAGAGTCATAGTTACTCCTGCCAGTGTCTCTCCGTTAAACCACAGTCACATCTACCATTTTCCTCTGCCCCTTTCACCAGACGCGATACGCCATTATTTGTCGACATCATGACTTTCAAAGTACTCCTGCTAGGGGCTCCTCCAGTTTACCAATGTATTTCGCCTGTTGACGAGGCATTTGGCTACCTTAAGAGAGTCATAGTTACTCCTGTCAGTTGCTCCCCGTTAAACCACAGTCACATCTACGATTTTCCTCTGCCGCTTTCACCAGCCGCGATACGCCATTATTTGTTGAAATTATGACTTTCACAGTACTCCTCCTAGGGGTTCCTCCAGTTTACCAATGTATTTCGCCTGTTGACGAGGCATTTGGCTACCTTAAGAGAGTCATAGTTACTCCTGTCAGTTGCTCCCCGTTTTACCACAGTCACAATTTCAATCTTATTCTGGCCACTTCACCTGATGCGATACGCCGTTATCAGTGAACCTAAAAAATATCACAGTACTCCTGCCGGAAGCTTCTCGAGTTTGCCGAAGTATTTCGCCTGTTGACGAAGCATTTGGATACCTTAAGAGAGTCATAGTTACTCCTTGCTGTTGCTCCCCATTTTACAACAGGCACATCTACAAGCTTACTCTGGCCAATTCTCCTGAAGCGATACGCTAATATCTGTTGACATAAAGACTTTCACAGTACTCCTGCTGGGAGCTTCTCAACTTTGCCGATGTATTTCGCCTATTGACGAGGCATTTGGCTACCTTAAGAGAGTCATAGTTACTCCTGTCAGTTGCTCCCCGTTAAACCACAGTCACATCTACGATTTTCCTCTGCCGCTTTCACCAGACGCGATACGCCATTATTTGTCGAAATTATGACTTTCACAGTACTCCTGCTAGGGGTTCCTCCAGTTTACCAATGTATTTCGCCTGTTGACGAACCATTTGGCTACCTTAAGAGAGTCATAGTTACTCCTGTCAGTTGCTCCCCGTTTTACCACAGTCACATCTTCAATCTTATTCTGGCCAGTTCACCTGAAGTGATACGCCATTATCGGTCAACCTAAAGAATTTCACAGTACTCTTGCCGGGAGCTCTCGAGTTTGCCGATGTATTTCGCCTGTTGACGAGGCATTTGGTTACCTTAAGAGAGTCATAGTTACCCCTTGCTGTTGCTCCCCATTTTACAACAGGCACATCTACAAGCTTACTCTGGCCAATTCTCCTGAAGCGATACGCTAATATCTATTGACATAAAGACTTTCACAGTACTCCTGCCGGGAGCTTTTCGACTTTGCCGATGTATTTCGCCTATTGACGAGGCGTTTGGCTACCTTAAGAGAGTCATAGTTACTCCTGTCAGTTGCTCCCTGTTTTACCACAGTCACATTTTCAATCTTATTCTGGCCAGTTTACCTGAAGTGATACGCCATTATCGGTCAACCTAAAGAATTTCACAGTACTCTTGCCGGGAGCTCTCGAGTTTGCCGATGTATTTCGCCTGTTGACGAGGCATTTGGTTACCTTAAGAGAGTCATAGTTACCCCTTGCTGTTGCTCCCCATTTTACAACAGGCACATCTACAAGCTTACTCTGGCCAATTCTCCTGAAGCGATACGCTAATATCTACTGACATAAAGACTTTCACAGTACTCCTGCCGGGAGCTTTTCGACTTTGCCGATGTATTTCGCCTATTGACGAGGCGTTTGGCTACCTTAAGAGAGTCATAGTTACTCCTGCCAGTGTCTCTCCGTTAAACCACAGTCACATCTACCATTTTCCTCTGCCCCTTTCACCAGACGCGATACGCCATTATTTGTCGACATCATGACTTTCAAAGTACTCCTGCTAGGGGCTCCTCCAGTTTACCAATGTATTTCGCCTGTTGACGAGGCATTTGGCTACCTTAAGAGAGTCATAGTTACTCCTGTCAGTTGCTCCCCGTTAAACCACAGTCACATCTACGATTTTCCTCTGCCGCTTTCACCAGCCGCGATACGCCATTATTTGTTGAAATTATGACTTTCACAGTACTCCTCCTAGGGGTTCCTCCAGTTTACCAATGTATTTCGCCTGTTGACGAGGCATTTGGCTACCTTAAGAGAGTCATAGTTACTCCTGTCAGTTGCTCCCCGTTTTACCACAGTCACAATTTCAATCTTATTCTGGCCACTTCACCTGATGCGATACGCCGTTATCAGTGAACCTAAAAAATATCACAGTACTCCTGCCGGAAGCTTCTCGAGTTTGCCGAAGTATTTCGCCTGTTGACGAAGCATTTGGATACCTTAAGAGAGTCATAGTTACTCCTTGCTGTTGCTCCCCATTTTACAACAGGCACATCTACAAGCTTACTCTGGCCAATTCTCCTGAAGCGATACGCTAATATCTGTTGACATAAAGACTTTCACAGTACTCCTGCTGGGAGCTTCTCAACTTTGCCGATGTATTTCGCCTATTGACGAGGCATTTGGCTACCTTAAGAGAGTCATAGTTACTCCTGTCAGTTGCTCCCCGTTAAACCACAGTCACATCTACGATTTTCCTCTGCCGCTTTCACCAGACGCGATACGCCATTATTTGTCGAAATTATGACTTTCACAGTACTCCTGCTAGGGGTTCCTCCAGTTTACCAATGTATTTCGCCTGTTGACGAACCATTTGGCTACCTTAAGAGAGTCATAGTTACTCCTGTCAGTTGCTCCCCGTTTTACCACAGTCACATTTTCAATCTTATTCTGGCCAGTTCACCTGAAGTGATACGCCATTATCGGTCAACCTAAAGAATTTCACAGTACTCTAGCCGGGAGCTCTCGAGTTTGCCGATGTATTTCGCCTGTTGACGAGGCATTTGGTTACCTTAAGAGAGTCATAGTTACCCCTTGCTGTTGCTCCCCATTTTACAACAGGCACATCTACAAGCTTACTCTGGCCAATTCTCCTGAAGCGATACGCTAATATCTATTGACATAAAGACTTTCACAGTACTCCTGCCGGGAGCTTTTCGACTTTGCCGATGTATTTCGCCTATTGACGAGGCGTTTGGCTACCTTAAGAGAGTCATAGTTACTCCTGCCAGTGTCACTCCGTTAAACCACAGTCACATCTACCATTTTCCTCTGCCCCTTTCACCAGACGCGATACGCCATTATTTGTCGACATCATGACTTTCAAAGTACTCCTGCTAGGGGCTCCTCCAGTTTACCAATGTATTTCGCCTGTTGACGAGGCATTTGGCTACCTTAAGAGAGTCATAGTTACTCCTGTCAGTTGCTCCCCGTTAAACCACAGTCACATCTACGATTTTCCTCTGCCGCTTTCACCAGCCGCGATACGCCATTATTTGTTGAAATTATGACTTTCACAGTACTCCTCCTAGGGGTTCCTCCAGTTTACCAATGTATTTCGCCTGTTGACGAAGCATTTGGCTACCTTAAGAGAGTCATAGTTACTCCCGTCAGTTGCTCCCCGTTTTACCACAGTCACAATTTCAATCTTATTCTGGCCAGTTCACCTGAAGTGATACGCCACTATCGGTCAACCTAAAGAATTTCACAGTACTCTTGCCGGGAGCTCTCGAGTTTGCCGAAGTATTTCGCCTGTTGACGACGCATTTGGATACCTTAAGAGAGTCATAGTTACTCCTTGCTGTTGCTCCCCATTTTACAACAGGCACATCTACAAGCTTACTCTGGCCAATTCTCCTGAAGCGATACGCTAATATCTGTTGACATAAAGACTTTCACAGTACTCCTGCTGGGAGCTTCTCAAATTTGCCGATGTATTTCGCCTATTGACGAGGCATTTGGCTACCTTAAGAGAGTCATAGTTACTCCTGTCAGTTGCTCCCCGTTAAACCACAGTCACATCTACGATTTTCCTCTGCCGCTTTCACCAGACGCGATACGCCATTATTTGTCGAAATTATGACTTTCACAGTACTCCTGCTAGGGGTTCCTCCAGTTTACCAATGTATTTCGCCTGTTGACGAACCATTTGGCTACCTTAAGAGAGTCATAGTTACTCCTGTCAGTTGCTCCCCGTTTTACCACAGTCACATTTTCAATCTTATTCTGGCCAGTTCACCTGAAGTGATACGCCATTATCGGTCAACCTAAAGAATTTCACAGTACTCTTGCCGGGAGCTCTCGAGTTTGCCGATGTATTTCGCCTGTTGACGAGGCATTTGGTTACCTTAAGAGAGTCATAGTTACCCCTTGCTGTTGCTCCCCATTTTACAACAGGCACATCTACAAGCTTACTCTGGCCAATTCTCCTGAAGCGATACGCTAATATCTATTGACATAAAGACTTTCACAGTATTCCTGCCGGGAGCTTTTCGACTTTGCCGATGTATTTCGCCTATTGACGAGGCGTTTGGCTACCTTAAGAGAGTCATAGTTACTCCTGCCAGGGTCTCTCCGTTAAACCACAGTCACATCTACCATTTTCCTCTGCCCCTTTCACCAGACGCGATACGCCATTATTTGTCGACATCATGACTTTCAAAGTACTCCTGCTAGGGGCTCCTCCAGTTTACCAATGCATTTCGCCTGTTGACGAGGCATTTGGCTACCCTAAGAGAGTCATACTTACTCCTGTCAGTTGCTCCCCGTTTTACCACAGTCACATTTTCAATCTTATTCTGTCCAGTTCAACCGAAGCGATACGCCACTTGACGAGGCATTTGGCTACCTTAAGAGAGTCATAGTTACTCCTGTCAGTTGCTCCCCGTTAAACCACAGTCACACCTACGATTTTCCTCTGCCGCTTTCACCAGCCGCGATACGCCATTATTTGTTGAAATTATGACTTTCACAGTACTCCTCCTAGGGGTTCCTCCAGTTTACCAATGTATTTCGCCTGTTGACGAAGCATTTGGCTACCTTAAGAGAGTCATAGTTACTCCCGTCAGTTGCTCCCCGTTTTACCACAGTCACAATTTCAATCTTATTCTGGCCAGTTCACCTGAAGTGATACGCCATTATCGGTCAACCTAAAGAATTTCACAGTACTCTTGCCGGGAGCTCTCGAGTTTGCCGAAGTATTTCGCCTGTTGACGACGCATTTGGATACCTTAAGAGAGTCATAGTTACTCCTTGCTGTTGCTCCCCATTTTACAACAGGCACATCTACAAGCTTACTCTGGCCAATTCTCCTGAAGCGATACGCTAATATCTGTTGACATAAAGACTTTCACAGTACTCCTGCTGGGAGCTTCTCAAATTTGCCGATGTATTTCGCCTATTGACGAGGCATTTGGCTACCTTAAGAGAGTCATAGTTACTCCTGTCAGTTGCTCCCCGTTAAACCACAGTCACATCTACGATTTTCCTCTGCCGCTTTCACCAGACGCGATACGCCATTATTTGTCGAAATTATGACTTTCACAGTACTGCTGCTAGGGGTTCCTCCAGTTTACCAATGTATTTCGCCTGTTGACGAACCATTTGGCTACCTTAAGAGAGTCATAGTTACTCCTGTCAGTTGCTCCCCGTTTTACCACAGTCACATTTTCAATCTTATTCTGGCCAGTTCACCTGAAGTGATACGCCATTATCGGTCAACCTAAAGAATTTCACAGTACTCTTGCCGGGAGCTCTCGAGTTTGCCGATGTATTTCGCCTGTTGACGAGGCATTTGGTTACCTTAAGAGAGTCATAGTTACCCCTTGCTGTTGCTCCCCATTTTACAACAGGCGCATCTACAAGCTTACTCTGGCCAATTCTCCTGAAGCGATACGCTAATATCTATTGACATAAAGACTTTCACAGTATTCCTGCCGGGAGCTTTTCGACTTTGCCGATGTATTTCGCCTATTGACGAGGCGTTTGGCTACCTTAAGAGAGTCATAGTTACTCCTGCCAGGGTCTCTCCGTTAAACCACAGTCACATCTACCATTTTCCTCTGCCCCTTTCACCAGACGCGATACGCCATTATTTGTCGACATCATGACTTTCAAAGTACTCCTGCTAGGGGCTCCTCCAGTTTACCAATGTATTTCGCCTGTTGACGAGGCATTTGGCTACCCTAAGAGAGTCATACTTACTCCTGTCAGTTGCTCCCCGTTTTACCACAGTCACATTTTCAATCTTATTCTGTCCAGTTCAACCGAAGCGATACGCCACTTGACGAGGCATTTGGCTACCTTAGGAGAGTCATAGTTACTCCTGTCAGTTGCTCCCCGTTAAACCACAGTCACACCTACGATTTTCCTCTGCCGCTTTCACCAGCCGCGATACGCCATTATTTGTTGAAATTATGACTTTCACAGTACTCCTGCTAGGGGTTCCTCCAGTTTACCAATGTATTTCGCCTGTTGACGAAGCATTTGGCTACCTTAAGAGAGTCATAGTTACTCCTGTCAGTTGCTCCCCGTTTTACCACAGTCACATTTTCAATCTTTTTCTGGCCAGTTCACCTGATGCGATACGCCGTTATCAGTCAACCTAAAAAATATCACAGTACTCCTGCCGGAAGCTTCTCGAGTTTGCCGAAGTATTTCGCCTGTTGACGAAGCATTTGGATACCTTAAGAGAGTCATAGTTACTCTTTGCTGTTGCTCCCCATTTTACAACAGGCACATCTACAAGCTTACTCTGGCCAATTCTCCTGAAGCGATACGCTAATATCTGTTGACATAAAGACTTTCACAGTACTCCTGCTGGGAGCTTCTCAACTTTGCCGATGTATTTCGCCTATTGACGAGGCATTTGGCTACCTTAAGGGAGTCATAGTTACTCCTGTCAGTTGCTCCCCGTTAAACCACAGTCATATCTACGATTTTCCTCTGCCGCTTTCACCAGCCGCGATACGCCATTATTTGTTGAAATTATGACTTTCACAGTACTCCTCCTAGGGGTTCCTCCAGTTTACCAATGTATTTCGCCTGTTGACGAAGCATTTGGCTACCTTAAGAGAGTCATAGTTACTCCTGTCAGTTGCTCCCCGTTTTACCACAGTCACATTTTCAATCTTATTCTGGCCACTTCACCTGATGCGATACGCCGTTATCAGTCAACCTAAAAAATATCACAGTACTCCTGCCGGAAGCTTCTCGAGTTTGCCGAAGTATTTCGCCTGTTGACGAAGCATTTGGATACCTTAAGAGAGTCATAGTTACTCCTTGCTGTTGCTCCCCATTTTACAACAGGCACTTCTACAAGCTTACTCTGGCCAATTCTCCTGAAGCGATACGCTAATATCTGTTGACATAAAGACTTTCACAGTACTCCTGCTGGGAGCTTCTCAAATTTGCCGATGTATTTCGCCTATTGACGAGGCATTTGGCTACCTTAAGAGAGTCATAGTTACTCCTGTCAGTTGCTCCCCGTTAAACCACAGTCACATCTACGATTTTCCTCTGCCGCTTTCACCAGACGCGATACGCCATTATTTGTCGAAATTATGACTTTCACAGTACTCCTGCTAGGGGTTCCTCCAGTTTACCAATGTATTTCGCCTGTTGACGAACCATTTGGCTACCTTAAGAGAGTCATAGTTACTCCTGTCAGTTGCTCCCCGTTTTACCACAGTCACATTTTCAATCGTATTCTGGCCAGTTCACCTGAAGTGATACGCCATTATCGGTCAACCTAAAAAATATCACAGTACTCCTGCCGGAAGCTTCTCGAGTTTGCCGAAGTATTTCGCCTGTTGACGAAGCATTTGGATACCTTAAGAGAGTCATAGTTACTCCTTGCTGTTGCTCCCCATTTTACAACAGGCACTTCTACAAGCTTACTCTGGCCAATTCTCCTGAAGCGATACGCTAATATCTATTGACATAAAGACTTTCACAGTACTCCTGCCGGGAGCTTTTCGACTTTGCCGATGTATTTCGCCTATTGACGAGGCGTTTGGCTACCTTAAGAGAGTCATAGTTACTCCTGCCAGTGTCTCTCCGTTAAACCACAGTCACATCTACCATTTTCCTCTGCCCCTTTCACCAGACGCGATACGCCATTATTTGTCGACATCATGACTTTCAAAGTACTCCTGCTAGGGGCTCCTCCAGTTTACCAATGTATTTCGCCTGTTGACGAGGCATTTGGCTACCTTAAGAGAGTCATAGTTACTCCTGTCAGTTGCTCCCCGTTAAACCACAGTCACATCTACGATTTTCCTCTGCCGCTTTCACCAGCCGCGATACGCCATTATTTGTTGAAATTATGACTTTCACAGTACTCCTCCTAGGGGTTCCTCCAGTTTACCAATGTATTTCGCCTGTTGACGAAGCATTTGGCTACCTTAAGAGAGTCATAGTTACTCCTGTCAGATGCTCCCCGTTTTACCACAGTCACAATTTCAATCTTATTCTGGCCAGTTCACCTGAAGTGATACGCCATTATCGGTCAACCTAAAGAATTTCACAGTACTCTTGCCGGGAGCTCTCGAGTTTGCCGAAGTATTTCGCCTGTTGACGAAGCATTTGGATACCTTAAGAGAGTCATAGTTACTCCTTGCTGTTGCTCCCCATTTTACAACAGGCACATCTACAAGCTTACTCTAGCCAATTCTCCTGAAGCGATACGCTAATATCTGTTGACATAAAGACTTTCACAGTACTCCTGCTGGGAGCTTCTCAACTTTGCCGATGTATTTCGCCTATTGACGAGGCATTTGGCTACCTTAAGAGAGTCATAGTTACTCCTGTCGGTTGCTCCCCGTTAAACCACAGTCACATCTACGAATTTCCTCTGCCGCTTTCACCAGACGCGATACGCCATTATTTGTCGAAATTATGACTTTCACAGTACTCCTGCTAGGGGTTCCTCCAGTTTACCAATGTATTTCGCCTGTTGACGAACCATTTGGCTACCTTAAGAGAGTCATAGTTACTCCTGTCAGTTGCTCCCCGTTTTACCACAGTCACATTTTCAATCTTATTCTGGCCAGTTCACCTGAAGTGATACGCCATTATCGGTCAACCTAAAGAATTTCACAGTACTCTTGCCGGGAGCTCTCGAGTTTGCCGATGTATTTCGCCTGTTGACGAGGCATTTGGTTACCTTAAGAGAGTCATAGTTACCCCTTGCTGTTGCTCCCCATTTTACAACAGGCACATCTACAAGCTTACTCTGGCCAATTCTCCTGAAGCGATACGCTAATATCTATTGACATAAAGACTTTCACAGTATTCCTGCCGGGAGCTTTTCGACTTTGCCGATGTATTTCGCCTATTGACGAGGCGTTTGGCTACCTTAAGAGATTCATAGTTACTTCTGCCAGGGTCTCTCCGTTAAACCACAGTCACATCTACCATTTTCCTCTGCCCCTTTCACCAGACGCGATACGCCATTATTTGTCGACATCATGACTTTCAAAGTACTCCTGCTAGGGGCTCCTCCAGTTTACCAATGTATTTCGCCTGTTGACGAGGCATTTGGCTACCCTAAGAGAGTCATACTTACTCCTGTCAGTTGCTCCCCGTTTTACCACAGTCACATTTTCAATCTTATTCTGTCCAGTTCAACCGAAGCGATACGCCACTTGACGAGGCATTTGGCTACCTTAAGAGAGTCATAGTTACTCCTGTCAGTTGCTCCCCGTTAAACCACAGTCACACCTACGATTTTCCTCTGCCGCTTTCACCAGCCGCGATACGCCATTATTTGTTGAAATTATGACTTTCACAGTACTCCTGCTAGGGGTTCCTCCAGTTTACCAATGTATTTCGCCTGTTGACGAAGCATTTGGCTACCTTAAGAGAGTCATAGTTACTCCTGTCAGTTGCTCCCCGTTTTACCACAGTCACATTTTCAATCTTTTTCTGGCCAGTTCACCTGATGCGATACGCCGTTATCAGTCAACCTAAAAAATATCACAGTACTCCTGCCGGAAGCTTCTCGAGTTTGCCGAAGTATTTCGCCTGTTGACGAAGCATTTGGATACCTTAAGAGAGTCATAGTTACTCTTTGCTGTTGCTCCCCATTTTACAACAGGCACATCTACAAGCTTACTCTGGCCAATTCTCCTGAAGCGATACGCTAATATCTGTTGACATAAAGACTTTCACAGTACTCCTGCTGGGAGCTTCTCAACTTTGCCGATGTATTTCGCCTATTGACGAGGCATTTGGCTACCTTAAGGGAGTCATAGTTACTCCTGTCAGTTGCTCCCCGTTAAACCACAGTCATATCTACGATTTTCCTCTGCCGCTTTCACCAGCCGCGATACGCCATTATTTGTTGAAATTATGACTTTCACAGTACTCCTCCTAGGGGTTCCTCCAGTTTACCAATGTATTTCGCCTGTTGACGAAGCATTTGGCTACCTTAAGAGAGTCATAGTTACTCCTGTCAGTTGCTCCCCGTTTTACCACAGTCACATTTTCAATCTTATTCTGGCCACTTCACCTGATGCGATACGCCGTTATCAGTCAACCTAAAAAATATCACAGTACTCCTGCCGGAAGCTTCTCGAGTTTGCCGAAGTATTTCGCCTGTTGACGAAGCATTTGGATACCTTAAGAGAGTCATAGTTACTCCTTGCTGTTGCTCCCCATTTTACAACAGGCACTTCTACAAGCTTACTCTGGCCATTTCTCCTGAAGCGATACGCTAATATCTGTTGACATAAAGACTTTCACAGTACTCCTGCTGGGAGCTTCTCATCTTTGCCGATGTATTTCGCCTATTGACGAGGCATTTGGCTACCTTAAGAGAGTCATAGTTACTCCTGTCAGTTGCTCCCCGTTAAACCACAGTCACATCTACGATTTTCCTCTGCCGCTTTCACCAGACGCGATACGCCATTATTTATCGAAATTATGACTTTCACAGTACTCCTGCTAGGGGTTCCTCCAGTTTACCAATGTATTTCGCCTGTTGACGAACCATTTGGCTACCTTAAGAGAGTCATAGTTACTCCTGTCAGTTGCTCCCCGTTTTACCACAGTCACATTTTCAATCTTATTCTGGCCAGTTCACCTGAAGTGATACGCCATTATCGGTCAACCTAAAGAATTTCACAGTACTCTTGCCGGGAGCTCTCGAGTTTGCCGATGTATTTCGCCTGTTGACGAGGCATTTGGTTACCTTAAGAGAGTCATAGTTACCCCTTGCTGTTGCTCCCCATTTTACAACAGGCACATCTACAAGCTTACTCTGGCCAATTCTCCTGAAGCGATACGCTAATATCTATTGACATAAAGACTTTCACAGTACTCCTGCCGGGAGCTTTTCGACTTTGCCGATGTATTTCGCCTATTGACGAGGCGTTTGGCTACCTTAAGAGAGTCATAGTTACTCCTGCCAGTGTCTCTCCGTTAAACCACAGTCACATCTACCATTTTCCTCTGCCCCTTTCACCAGACGCGATACGCCATTATTTGTCGACATCATGACTTTCAAAGTACTCCTGCTAGGGGCTCCTCCAGTTTACCAATGTATTTCGCCTGTTGACGAGGCATTTGGCTACCTTAAGAGAGTCATAGTTACTCCTGTCAGTTGCTCCCCGTTAAACCACAGTCACACCTACGATTTTCCTCTGCCGCTTTCACCAGCCGCGATACGCCATTATTTGTTGAAATTATGACTTTCACAGTACTCCTCCTAGGGGTTCCTCCAGTTTACCAATGTATTTCGCCTGTTGACGAAGCATTTGGCTACCTTAAGAGAGTCATAGTTACTCCTGTCAGTTGCTCCCCGTTTTACCACAGAGACAATTTCAATCTTATTCTGGCCACTCCACCTGATGCGATACGCCGTTATCAGTCAACCTAAAAAATATCACAGTACTCCTGCCGGAAGCTTCTCGAGTTTGCCGAAGTATTTCGCCTGTTGACGAAGCATTTGGATACCTTAAGAGAGTCATAGTTACTCCTTGCTGTTGCTCCCCATTTTACAACAGGCACTTCTACAAGCTTACTCTGGCCATTTCTCCTGAAGCGATACGCTAATATCTGTTGACATAAAGACTTTCACAGTACTCCTGCTGGGAGCTTCTCATCTTTGCCGATGTATTTCGCCTATTGACGAGGCATTTGGCTACCTTAAGAGAGTCATAGTTACTCCTGGCAGTTGCTCCCCGTTAAACCACAGTCACATCTACGATTTTCCTCTGCCGCTTTCACCAGACGCGATACGCCATTATTTGTCGAAATTATGACTTTCACAGTACTCCTGCTAGGGGTTCCTCCAGTTTACCAATGTATTTCGCCTGTTGACGAACCATTTGGCTACCTTAAGAGAGTCATAGTTACTCCTGTCAGTTGCTCCCCGTTTTACCACAGTCACATTTTCAATCTTATTCTGGCCAGTTCACCTGAAGTGATACGCCATTATCGGTCAACCTAAAGAATTTCACAGTACTCTTGCCGGGAGCTCTCGAGTTTGCCGATGTATTTCGCCTGTTGACGAGGCATTTGGTTACCTTAAGAGAGTCATAGTTACCCCTTGCTGTTGCTCCCCATTTTACAACAGGCACATCTACAAGCTTACTCTGGCCAATTCTCCTGAAGCGATACGCTAATATCTATTGACATAAAGACTTTCACAGTGTTCCTGCCGGGAGCTTTTCGACTTTGCCGATGTATTTCGCCTATTGACGAGGCGTTTGGCTACCTTAAGAGAGTCATAGTTACTCCTGCCAGGGTCTCTCCGTTAAAGCACAGTCACATCTACCATTTTCCTCTGCCCCTTTCACCAGACGCGATACGCCATTATTTGTCGACATCATGACTTTCAAAGTACTCCTGCTATGGGCTCCTCCAGTTTACCAATGTATTTCGCCTGTTGACGAGGCATTTGGCTACCCTAAGAGAGTCATACTTACTCCTGTCAGTTGCTCCCCGTTTTACCACAGTCACATTTTCAATCTTATTCTGGCCAGTTCACCCGAAGCGATACGCCACTTGACGAGGCATTTGGCTACCTTAAGAGAGTCATAGTTACTCCTGTCAGTTGCTCCCCGTTAAACCACAGTCACACCTACGATTTTCCTCTGCCGCTTTCACCAGCCGCGATACGCCATTATTTGTTGAAATTATGACTTTCACAGTACTCCTGCTAGGGGTTCCTCCAGTTTACCAATGTATTTCGCCTGTTGACGAAGCATTTGGCTACCTTAAGAGAATCATAGTTACTCCTGTCAGTTGCTCCCCGTTTTACCACAGTCACATTTTCAATCTTATTCTGGCCAGTTCACCTGATGCGATACGCCGTTATCAGTCAACCTAAAAAATATCACAGTACTCCTGCCGGAAGCTTCTCGAGTTTGCCGAAGTATTTCGCCTGTTGACGAAGCATTTGGATACCTTAAGAGAGTCATAGTTACTCTTTGCTGTTGCTCCCCATTTTACAACAGGCACATCTACAAGCTTACTCTGGCCAATTCTCCTGAAGCGATACGCTAATATCTGTTGACATAAAGACTATCACAGTACTCCTGCTGGGAGCTTCTCAACTTTGCCGATGTATTTCGCCTATTGACGAGGCATTTGGCTACCTTAAGAGAGTCATTGTTACTCCTGGCAGTTGCTCCCCGTTAAACCACAGTCACATCTACGATTTTCCTCTGCCGCTTTCACCAGACGCGATACGCCATTATTTGTCGAAATTATGACTTTCACAGTACTCCTGCTAGGGGTTCCTCCAGTTTACCAATGTATTTCGCCTGTTGACGAACCATTTGGCTACCTTAAGAGAGTCATAGTTACTCCTGTCAGTTGCTCCCCGTTTTACCACAGTCACATTTTCAATCTTATTCTGGCCAGTTCACCTGAAGTGATACGCCATTATCGGTCAACCTAAAGAATTTCACAGTACTCTTGCCGGGAGCTCTCGAGTTTGCCGATGTATTTCGCCTGTTGGCGAGGCATTTGGTTACCTTAAGAGAGTCATAGTTACCCCTTGCTGTTGCTCCCCATTTTACAACAGGCACATCTACAAGCTTACTCTGGCCAATTCTCCTGAAGCGATACGCTAATATCTATTGACATAAAGACTTTCACAGTACTCCTGCCGGGAGCTTTTCGACTTTGCCGATGTATTTCGCCTATTGACGAGGCGTTTGGCTACCTTAAGAGAGTCATAGTTACTCCTGCCAGTGTCTCTCCGTTAAACCACAGTCACATCTACCATTTTCCTCTGCCCCTTTCACCAGACGCGATACGCCATTATTTGTCGACATCATGACTTTCAAAGTACTCCTGCTAGGGGCTCCTCCAGTTTACCAATGTATTTCGCCTGTTGACGAGGCATTTGGCTACCTTAAGAGAGTCATACTTACTCCTGTCAGTTGCTCCCCGTTTTACCACAGTCACATTTTCAATCTTATTCTGGCCAGTTCACCCGAAGCGATACGCCACTTGACGAGGCATTTGGCTACCTTAAGAGAGTCATAGTTACTCCTGTCAGTTGCTCCCCGTTAAACCACAGTCACACCTACGATTTTCCTCTGCCGCTTTCACCAGCCGCGATACGCCATTATTTGTTGAAATTATGACTTTCACAGTACTCCTGCTAGGGGTTCCTCCAGTTTACCAATGTATTTCGCCTGTTGACGAAGCATTTGGCTTCCTTAAGAGAGTCATAGTTACTCCTGTCAGTTGCTCCCCGTTTTACCACAGTCACATTTTCAATCTTTTTCTGGCCAGTTCACCTGATGCGATACGCCGTTATCAGTCAACCTAAAAAATATCACAGTACTCCTGCCGGAAGCTTCTCGAGTTTGCCGAAGTATTTCGCCTGTTGACGAAGCATTTGGATACCTTAAGAGAGTCATAGTTACTCTTTGCTGTTGCTCCCCATTTTACAACAGGCACATCTACAAGCTTACTCTGGCCAATTCTCCTGAAGCGATACGCTAATATCTGTTGACATAAAGACTTTCACAGTACTCCTGCTGGGAGCTTCTCAACTTTGCCGATGTATTTCGCCTATTGACGAGGCATTTGGCTACCTTAAGGGAGTCATAGTTACTCCTGTCAGTTGCTCCCCGTTAAACCACAGTCATATCTACGATTTTCCTCTGCCGCTTTCACCAGCCGCGACACGCCATTATTTGTTGAAATTATGACTTTCACAGTACTCCTCCTAGGGGTTCCTCCAGTTTACCAATGTATTTCGCCTGTTGACGAAGCATTTGGCTACCTTAAGAGAGTCATAGTTACTCCTGTCAGTTGCTCCCCGTTTTACCACAGTCACATTTTCAATCTTATTCTGGCCACTTCACCTGATGCGATACGCCGTTATCAGTCAACATAAAAAATATCACAGTACTCCTGCCGGAAGCTTCTCGAGTTTGCCGAAGTATTTCGCCTGTTGACGAAGCATTTGGATACCTTAAGAGAGTCATAGTTACTCCTTGCTGTTGCTCAACATTTTACAACAGGCACTTCTACAAGCTTACTCTGGCCATTTCTCCTGAAGCGATACGCTAATATCTGTTGACATAAAGACTTTCACAGTACTCCTGCTGGGAGCTTCTCATCTTTGCCGATGTATTTCGCCTATTGACGAGGCATTTGGCTACCTTAAGAGAGTCATAGTTACTCCTGGCAGTTGCTCCCCGTTAAACCACAGTCACATCTACGATTTTCCTCTGCCGCTTTCACCAGACGCGATACGCCATTATTTGTCGAAATTATGACTTTCACAGTACTCCTGCTAGGGGTTCCTCCAGTTTACCAATGTATTTCGCCTGTTGACGAACCATTTGGCTACCTTAAGAGAGTCATAGTTACTCCTGTCAGTTGCTCCCCGTTTTACCACAGTCACATTTTCAATCTTATTCTGGCCAGTTCACCTGAAGTGATACGCCATTATCGGTCAACCTAAAGAATTTCACAGTACTCTTGCCGGGAGCTCTCGAGTTTGCCGATGTATTTCGCCTGTTGACGAGGCATTTGGTTACCTTAAGAGAGTCATAGTTACCCCTTGCTGTTGCTCCCCATTTTACAACAGGCACATCTACAAGCTTACTCTGGCCAATTCTCCTGAAGCGATACGCTAATATCTATTGACATAAAGACTTTCACAGTACTCCTGCCGGGAGCTTTTCGACTTTGCCGATGTATTTCGCCTATTGACGAGGCGTTTGGCTACCTTAAGAGAGTCATAGTTACTCCTGCCAGTGTCTCTCCGTTAAACCACAGTCACATCTACCATTTTCCTCTGCCCCTTTCACCAGACGCGATACGCCATTATTTGTCGACATCATGACTTTCAAAGTACTCCTGCTAGGGGCTCCTCCAGTTTACCAATGTATTTCGCCTGTTGACGAGGCATTTGGCTACCTTAAGAGAGTCATAGTTACTCCTGTCAGTTGCTCCCCGTTAAACCACAGTCACACCTACGATTTTCCTCTGCCGCTTTCACCAGCCGCGATACGCCATTATTTGTTGAAATTATGACTTTCACAGTACTCCTGCTAGGGGTTCCTCCAGTTTACCAATGTATTTCGCCTGTTGACGAAGCATTTGGCTACCTTAAGAGAATCATAGTTACTCCTGTCAGTTGCTCCCCGTTTTACCACAGTCACATTTTCAATCTTATTCTGGCCAGTTCACCTGATGCGATACGCCGTTATCAGTCAACCTAAAAAATATCACAGTACTCCTGTCGGAAGCTTCTCGAGTTTGCCGAAGTATTTCGCCTGTTGACGAAGCATTTGGATACCTTAAGAGAGTCATAGTTACTCTTTGCTGTTGCTCCCCATTTTACAACAGGCACATCTACAAGCTTACTCTGGCCAATTCTCCTGAAGCGATACGCTAATATCTGTTGACATAAAGACTATCACAGTACTCCTGCTGGGAGCTTCTCAACTTTGCCGATGTATTTCGCCTATTGACGAGGCATTTGGCTACCTTAAGAGAGTCATAATTACTCCTGTGAGTTGCTCCCCGTTAAACCACAGTCACATCTACGATTTTCCTCTGCCGCTTTCACCAGACGCGATACGCCATTATTTGTCGAAATTATGACTTTCACAGTACTCCTGCTAGGGGTTCCTCCAGTTTACCAATGTATTTCGCCTGTTGACGAACAATTTGGCTACCTTAAGAGAGTCATAGTTACTCCTGTCAGTTGCTCCCCGTTTTACCACAGTCACATTTTCAATCTTATTCTGGCCAGTTCACCTGAAGTGATACGCCATTATCGGTCAACCTAAAGAATTTCACAGTACTCTTGCCGGGAGCTCTCGAGTTTGCCGATGTATTTCGCCTGTTGACGAGGCATTTGGTTACCTTAAGAGAGTCATAGTTACCCCTTGCTGTTGCTCCCCATTTTACAACAGGCACATCTACAAGCTTACTCTGGCCAATTCTCCTGAAGCGATACGCTAATATCTATTGACATAAAGACTTTCACAGTATTCCTGCCGGGAGCTTTTCGACTTTGCCGATGTATTTCGCCTATTGACGAGGCGTTTGGCTACCTTAAGAGAGTCATAGTTACTCCTGCCAGGGTCTCTCCGTTAAACCACAGTCACATCTACCATTTTCCTCTGCCCCTTTCACCAGACGCGATACGCCATTATTTGTCGACATCATGACTTTCAAAGTACTCCTGCTAGGGGCTCCTCCAGTTTACCAATGTATTTCGCCTGTTGACGAGGCATTTGGCTACCCTAAGAGAGTCATACTTACTCCTGTCAGTTGCTCCCCGTTTTACCACAGTCACATTTTCAATCTTATTCTGGCCAGTTCACCTGATGCGATACGCCGTTATCAGTCAACCTAAAAAATATCACAGTACTCCTGCCGGAAGCTTCTCGAGTTTGCCGAAGTATTTCGCCTGTTGACGAAGCATTTGGATACCTTAAGAGAGTCATAGTTACTCTTTGCTGTTGCTCCCCATTTTACAACAGGCACATCTACAAGCTTACTCTGGCCAATTCTCCTGAAGCGATACGCTAATATCTGTTGACATAAAGACTTTCACAGTACTCCTGCTGGGAGCTTCTCAACTTTGCCGATGTATTTCGCCTATTGACGAGGCATTTGGCTACCTTAAGGGAGTCATAGTTACTCCTGTCAGTTGCTCCCCGTTAAACCACAGTCACATCTACGATTTTCCTCTGCCGCTTTCACCAGACGCGATACGCCATTATTTGTCGAAATTATGACTTTCACAGTACTCCTGCTAGGGGTTCCTCCAGTTTACCAATGTATTTCGCCTGTTGACGAACAATTTGGCTACCTTAAGAGAGTCATAGTTACTTATGACAGTTGCTCCCCGTTTTACCACAGTCACATTTTCAATCTTATTCTGGCCAGTTCACCTGAAGTGATACGCCATTATCGGTCAACCTAAAGAATTTCACAGTACTCTTGCCGGGAGCTCTCGAGTTTGCCGATGTATTTCGCCTGTTGACGAGGCATTTGGTTACCTTAAGAGAGTCATAGTTACCCCTTGCTGTTGCTCCCCATTTTACAACAGGCACATCTACAAGCTTACTCTGGCCAATTCTCCTGAAGCGATACGCTAATATCTATTGACATAAAGACTTTCACAGTATTCCTGCCGGGAGCTTTTCGACTTTGCCGATGTATTTCGCCTATTGACGAGGCGTTTGGCTACCTTAAGAGAGTCATAGTTACTCCTGCCAGGGTCTCTCCGTTAAACCACAGTCACATCTACCATTTTCCTCTGCCCCTTTCACCAGACGCGATACGTCATTATTTGTCGACATCATGACTTTCAAAGTACTCCTGCTAGGGGCTCCTCCAGTTTACCAATGTATTTCGCCTGTTGACGAGGCATTTGGCTACCCTAAGAGAGTCATACTTACTCCTGTCAGTTGCTCCCCGTTTTACCACAGTCACATTTTCAATCTTATTCTGGCCAGTTCACCCGAAGCGATACGCCACTTGACGAGGCATTTGGCTACCTTAAGAGAGTCATAGTTACTCCTGTCAGTTGCTCCCCGTTAAACCACAGTCACACCTACGATTTTCCTCTGCCGCTTTCACCAGCCGCGATACGCCATTATTTGTTGAAATTATGACTTTCACAGTACTCCTGCTAGGGGTTCCTCCAGTTTACCAATGTATTTCGCCTGTTGACGAAGCATTTGGCTACCTTAAGAGAGTCATAGTTACTCCTGTCAGTTGCTCCCCGTTTTACCACAGTCACATTTTCAATCTTATTCTGGCCAGTTCACCTGATGCGATACGCCGTTATCAGTCAACCTAAAAAATATCACAGTACTCCTGCCGGAAGCTTCTCGAGTTTGCCGAAGTATTTCGCCTGTTGACGAAGCATTTGGATACCTTAAGAGAGTCATAGTTACTCTTTGCTGTTGCTCCCCATTTTACAACAGGCACATCTACAAGCTTACTCTGGCCAATTCTCCTGAGGCGATACGCTAATATCTGTTGACATAAAGACTTTCACAGTACTCCTGCTGGGAGCTTCTCAACTTTGCCGATGTATTTCGCCTATTGACGAGGCATTTGGCTACCTTAAGGGAGTCATAGTTACTCCTGTCAGTTGCTCCCCGTTAAACCACAGTCACATCTACGATTTTCCTCTGCCGCTTTCACCAGACGCGATACGCCATTATTTGTCGAAATTATGACTTTCACAGTACTCCTGCTAGGGGTTCCTCCAGTTTACCAATGTATTTCGCCTGTTGACGAACAATTTGGCTACCTTAAGAGAGTCATAGTTACTCCTGTCAGTTGCTCCCCGTTTTACCACAGTCACATTTTCAATCTTATTCTGGCCAGTTCACCTGAAGTGATACGCCATTATCGGTCAACCTAAAGAATTTCACAGTACTCTTGCCGGGAGCTCTCGAGTTTGCCGATGTATTTCGCCTGTTGACGAGGCATTTGGTTACCTTAAGAGAGTCATAGTTACCCCTTGCTGTTGCTCCCCATTTTACAACAGGCACATCTACAAGCTTACTCTGGCCAATTCTCCTGAAGCGATACGCTAATATCTATTGACATAAAGACTTTCACAGTACTCCTGCCAGGAGCTTTTCGACTTTGCCGATGTATTTCGCCTATTGACGAGGCGTTTGGCTACCTTAAGAGAGTCATAGTTACTCCTGCCAGTGTCTCTCCGTTAAACCACAGTCACATCTACCATTTTCCTCTGCCCCTTTCACCAGACGCGATACGCCATTATTTGTCGACATCATGACTTTCAAAGTACTCCTGCTAGGGGCTCCTCCAGTTTACCAATGTATTTCGCCTGTTGACGAGGCATTTGGCTACCTTAAGAGAGTCATACTTACTCCTGTCAGTTGCGCCCCGTTTTACCACAGTCACATTTTCAATCTTGTTCTGGCCAGTTCACCCGAAGCGATACGCCACTTGACGAGGCATTTGGCTACCTTAAGAGAGTCATAGTTACTCCTGTCAGTTGCTCCCCGTTAAACCACAGTCACACCTACGATTTTCCTCTGCCGCTTTCACCAGCCGCGATACGCCATTATTTGTTGAAATTATGACTTTCACAGTACTCCTGCTAGGGGTTCCTCCAGTTTACCAATGTATTTCGCCTGTTGACGAAGCATTTGGCTACCTTAAGAGAGTCATAGTTACTCCTGTCAGTTGCTCCCCGTTTTACCACAGTCACATTTTCAATCTTATTCTGGCCAGTTCACCTGATGCGATACGCCGTTATCAGTCAACCTAAAAAATATCACAGTACTCCTGCCGGAAGCTTCTCGAGTTTGCCGAAGTATTTCGCCTGTTGACGAAGCATTTGGATACCTTAAGAGAGTCATAGTTACTCTTTGCTGTTGCTCCCCATTTTACAACAGGCACATCTACAAGCTTACTCTGGCCAATTCTCCTGAAGCGATACGCTAATATCTGTTGACATAAAGACTATCACAGTACTCCTGCTGGGAGCTTCTCAACTTTGCCCATGTATTTCGCCTATTGACGAGGCATTTGGCTACCTTAAGAGAGTCATAGTTGCTCCTGTGAGTTGCTCCCCGTTAAACCACAGTCACATCTACGATTTTCCTCTGCCGCTTTCACCAGACGCGATACGCCATTATTTGTCGAAATTATGACTTTCACAGTACTCCTGCTAGGGGTTCCTCCAGTTTACCAATGTATTTCGCCTGTTGACGAACAATTTGGCTACCTTAAGAGAGTCATAGTTACTCCTGTCAGTTGCTCCCCGCCTTACCACAGTCACATTTTCAATCTTATTCTGGCCAGTTCACCTGAAGTGATACGCCATTATCGGTCAACCTAAAGAATTTCACAGTACTCTTGCCGGGAGCTCTCGAGTTTGCCGATGTATTTCGCCTGTTGACGAGGCATTTGGTTACCTTAAGAGAGTCATAGTTACCCCTTGCTGTTGCTCCCCATTTTACAACAGGCACATCTACAAGCTTACTCTGGCCAATTCTCCTGAAGCGATACGCTAATATCTATTGACATAAAGACTTTCACAGTATTCCTGCCGGGGGCTTTTCGACTTTGCCGATGTATTTCGCCTATTGACGAGGCGTTTGGCTACCTTAAGAGAGTCATAGTTACTCCTGCCAGGGTCTCTCCGTTAAACCACAGTCACATCTACCATTTTCCTCTGCCCCTTTCACCAGACGCGATACGCCATTATTTGTCGACATCATGACTTTCAAAGTACTCCTGCTAGGGGCTCCTCCAGTTTACCAATGTATTTCGCCTGTTGACGAGGCATTTGGCTACCCTAAGAGAGTCATACTTACTCCTGTCAGTTGCTCCCCGTTTTACCACAGTCACATTTTCAATCTTATTCTGGCCAGTTCACCTGATGCGATACGCCGTTATCAGTCAACCTAAAAAATATCACAGTACTCCTGCCGGAAGCTTCTCGAGTTTGCCGAAGTATTTCGCCTGTTGACGAAGCATTTGGATACCTTAAGAGAGTCATAGTTACTCTTTGGTGTTGCTCCCCATTTTACAACAGGCACATCTACAAGCTTACTCTGGCCAATTCTCCTGAAGCGATACGCTAATATCTGTTGACATAAAGACTTTCACAGTACTCCTGCTGGGAGCTTCTCAACTTTGCCGATGTATTTCGCCTATTGACGAGGCATTTGGCTACCTTAAGGGAGTCATAGTTACTCCTGTCAGTTGCTCCCCGTTAAACCACAGTCACATCTACGATTTTCCTCTGCCGCTTTCACCAGACGCGATACGCCATTATTTGTCGAAATTATGACTTTCACAGTACTCCTGCTAGGGGTTCCTCCAGTTTACCAATGTATTTCGCCTGTTGACGAACAATTTGGCTACCTTAAGAGAGTCATAGTTACTCCTGTCAGTTGCTCCCCGTTTTACCACAGTCACATTTTCAATCTTATTCTGGCCAGTTCACCTGAAGTGATACGCCATTATCGGTCAACCTAAAGAATTTCACAGTACTCTTGCCGGGAGCTCTCGAGTTTGCCGATGTATTTCGCCTGTTGACGAGGCATTTGGTTACCTTAAGAGAGTCATAGTTACCCCTTGCTGTTGCTCCCCATTTTACAACAGGCACATCTACAGGCTTACTCTGGCCAATTCTCCTGAAGCGATACGCTAATATCTATTGACATAAAGACTTTCACAGTATTCCTGCCGGGAGCTTTTCGACTTTGCCGATGTATTTCGCCTATTGACGAGGCGTTTGGCTACCTTAAGAGAGTCATAGTTACTCCTGCCAAGGTCTCTCCGTTAAACCACAGTCACATCTACCATTTTCCTCTGCCCCTTTCACCAGACGCGATACGTCATTATTTGTCGACATCATGACTTTCAAAGTACTCCTGCTAGGGGCTCCTCCACTTTACCAATGTATTTCGCCTGTTGACGAGGCATTTGGCTACCCTAAGAGAGTCATACTTACTCCTGTCAGTTGCTCCCCGTTTTACCACAGTCACATTTTCAATCTTATTCTGGCCAGTTCACCCGAAGCGATACGCCACTTGACGAGGCATTTGGCTACCTTAAGAGAGTCATAGTTACTCCTGTCAGTTGCTCCCCGTTAAACCACAGTCACACCTACGATTTTCCTCTGCCGCTTTCACCAGCCGCGATACGCCATTATTTGTTGAAATTATGACTTTCACAGTACTCCTGCTAGGGGTTCCTCCAGTTTACCAATGTATTTCGCCTGTTGACGAAGCATTTGGCTACCTTAAGAGAGTCATAGTTACTCCTGTCAGTTGCTCCCCGTTTTACCACAGTCACATTTTCAATCTTATTCTGGCCAGTTCACCTGATGCGATACGCCGTTATCAGTCAACCTAAAAAATATCACAGTACTCCTGCCGGAAGCTTCTCGAGTTTGCCGAAGTATTTCGCCTGTTGACGAAGCATTTGGATACCTTAAGAGAGTCATAGTTACTCTTTGCTGTTGCTCCCCATTTTACAACAGGCACATCTACAAGCTTACTCTGGCCAATTCTCCTGAGGCGATACGCTAATATCTGTTGACATAAAGACTTTCACAGTACTCCTGCTGGGAGCTTCTCAACTTTGCCGATGTATTTCGCCTATTGACGAGGCATTTGGCTACCTTAAGGGAGTCATAGTTACTCCTGTCAGTTGCTCCCCGTTAAACCACAGTCACATCTACGATTTTCCTCTGCCGCTTTCACCAGACGCGATACGCCATTATTTGTCGAAATTATGACTTTCACAGTACTCCTGCTAGGGGTTCCTCCAGTTTACCAATGTATTTCGCCTGTTGACGAACAATTTGGCTACCTTAAGAGAGTCATAGTTACTCCTGTCAGTTGCTCCCCGTTTTACCACAGTCACATTTTCAATCTTATTCTGGCCAGTTCACCTGAAGTGATACGCCATTATCGGTCAACCTAAAGAATTTCACAGTACTCTTGCCGGGAGCTCTCGAGTTTGCCGATGTATTTCGCCTGTTGACGAGGCATTTGGTTACCTTAAGAGAGTCATAGTTACCCCTTGCTGTTGCTCCCCATTTTACAACAGGCACATCTACAAGCTTACTCTGGCCAATTCTCCTGAAGCGATACGCTAATATCTATTGACATAAAGACTTTCACAGTACTCCTGCCAGGAGCTTTTCGACTTTGCCGATGTATTTCGCCTATTGACGAGGCGTTTGGCTACCTTAAGAGAGTCATAGTTACTCCTGCCAGTGTCTCTCCGTTAAACCACAGTCACATCTACCATTTTCCTCTGCCCCTTTCACCAGACGCGATACGCCATTATTTGTCGACATCATGACTTTCAAAGTACTCCTGCTAGGGGCTCCTCCAGTTTACCAATGTATTTCGCCTGTTGACGAGGCATTTGGCTACCTTAAGAGAGTCATACTTACTCCTGTCAGTTGCGCCCCGTTTTACCACAGTCACATTTTCAATCTTATTCTGGCCAGTTCACCTGAAGTGATACGCCATTATCGGTCAACCTAAAGAATTTCACAGTACTCTTGCCGGGAGCTCTCGAGTTTGCCGATGTATTTCGCCTGTTGACGAGGCATTTGGTTACCTTAAGAGAGTCATAGTTACCCCTTGCTGTTGCTCCCCATTTTACAACAGGCACATCTACAAGCTTACTCTGGCCAATTCTCCTGAAGCGATACGCTAATATCTATTGACATAAAGACTTTCACAGTACTCCTGCCGGGAGCTTTTCGACTTTGCCGATGTATTTCGCCTATTGACGAGGCGTTTGGCTACCTTAAGAGAGTCATAGTTACTCCTGCCAGTGTCTCTCCGTTAAACCACAGTCACATCTACCATTTTCCTCTGCCCCTTTCACCAGACGCGATACGCCATTATTTGTCGACATCATGACTTTCAAAGTACTCCTGCTAGGGGCTCCTCCAGTTTACCAATGTATTTCGCCTGTTGACGAGGCGTTTGGCTACCTTAAGAGAGTCATACTTACTCCTGTCAGTTGCGCCTCGTTTTACCACAGTCACATTTTCAATCTTATTCTGGCCAGTTCACCCGAGGCGATACGCCACTTGACGAGGCATTTGGCTACATTAAGAGAGTCATAGTTACTCCTGTCAGTTGCTCCCCGTTAAACCACAGTCACACCTACGATTTTCCTCTGCCGCTTTCACCAGCCGCGATACGCCATTATTTGTTGAAATTATGACTTTCACAGTACTCCTGCTAGGGGTTCCTCCAGTTTACCAATGTATTTCGCCTGTTGACGAAGCATTTGGCTACCTTAAGAGAGTCATAGTTACTCCTGTCAGTTGCTCCCCGTTTTACCACAGTCACATTTTCAATCTTATTCTGGCCAGTTCACCTGATGCGATACGCCGTTATCAGTCAACCTAAAAAATATCACAGTACTCCTGCCGGAAGCTTCTCGAGTTTGCCGAAGTATTTCGCCTGTTGACGAAGCATTTGGATACCTTAAGAGAGTCATAGTTACTCTTTGCTGTTGCTCCCCATTTTTCAACAGGCACATCTACAAGCTTACTCTTTCCAATTCTCCTGAAGCGATACGCTAATATCTGTTGACATAAAGACTTTCACAGTACTCCTGCTGGGAGCTTCTCAACTTTGCCGATGTATTTCGCCTATTGACGAGGCATTTGGCTACCTTAAGGGAGTCATAGTTACTCCTGTCAGTTGCTCCCCGTTAAACCACAGTCACATCTACGATTTTCCTCTGCCGCTTTCACCAGACGCGATACGCCATTATTTGTCGAAATTATGACTTTCACAGTACTCCTGCTAGGGGTTCCTCCAGTTTACCAATGTATTTCGCCTGTTGACGAACAATTTGGCTACCTTAAGAGAGTCATAGTTACTCCTGTCAGTTGCTCCCCGTTTTACCACAGTCACATTTTCAATCTTATTCTGGACAGTTCACCTGAAGTGATACGCCATTATCGGTCAACCTAAAGAATTTCACAGTACTCTTGCCGGGAGCTCTCGAGTTTGCCGATGTATTTCGCCTGTTGACGAGGCATTTGGTTACCTTAAGAGAGTCATAGTTACCCCTTGCTGTTGCTCCCCATTTTACAACAGGCACATCTACAAGCTTACTCTGGCCAATTCTCCTGAAGCGATACGCTAATATCTATTGACATAAAGACTTTCACAGTACTCCTGCTGGGAGCTTTTCGACTTTGCCGATGTATTACGCCTATTGACGAGGCGTTTGGCTACCTTAAGAGAGTCATAGTTACTCCTGCCAGTGTCTCTCCGTTAAACCACAGTCACATCTACCATTTTCCTCTGCCCCTTTCACCAGACGCGATACGCCATTATTTGTCGACATCATGACTTTCAAAGTACTCCTGCTAGGGGCTCCTCCAGTTTACCAATGTATTTCGCCTGTTGACGAGGCGTTTGGCTACCTTAAGAGAGTCATACTTACTCCTGTCAGTTGCGCCTCGTTTTACCACAGTCACATTTTCAATCTTATTCTGGCCAGTTCACCCGAGGCGATACGCCACTTGACGAGGCATTTGGCTACATTAAGAGAGTCATAGTTACTCCTGTCAGTTGCTCCCCGTTAAACCACAGTCACACCTACGATTTTCCTCTGCCGCTTTCACCAGCCGCGATACGCCATTATTTGTTGAAATTATGACTTTCACAGTACTCCTGCTAGGGGTTCCTCCAGTTTACCAATGTATTTCGCCTGTTGACGAAGCATTTGGCTACCTTAAGAGAGTCATAGTTACTCCTGTCAGTTGCTCCCCGTTTTACCACAGTCACATTTTCAATCTTATTCTGGCCAGTTCACCTGATGCGATACGCCGTTATCAGTCAACCTAAAAAATATCACAGTACTCCTGCCGGAAGCTACTCGAGTTTGCCGAAGTATTTCGCCTGTTGACGAAGCATTTGGATACCTTAAGAGAGTCATAGTTACTCTTTGCTGTTGCTCCCCATTTTTCAACAGGCACATCTACAAGCTTACTCTGGCCAATTCTCCTGAAGCGATACGCTAATATCTGTTGACATAAAGACTTTCACAGTACTCCTGCTGGGAGCTTCTCAACTTTGCCGATGTATTTCGCCTATTGACGAGGCATTTGGCTACCTTAAGGGAGTCATAGTTACTCCTGTCAGTTGCTCCCCGTTAAACCACAGTCACATCTACGATTTTCCTCTGCCGCTTTCACCAGACGCGATACGCCATTATTTGTCGAAATTATGACTTTCACAGTACTCCTGCTAGGGGTTCCTCCAGTTTACCAATGTATTTCGCCTGTTGACGAACAATTTGGCTACCTTAAGAGAGTCATAGTTACTCCTGTCAGTTGCTCCCCGTTTTACCACAGTCACATTTTCAATCTGATTCTGGCCAGTTCACCTGAAGTGATACGCCATTATCGGTCAACCTAAAGAATTTCACAGTACTCTTGCCGGGAGCTCTCGAGTTTGCCGATGTATTTCGCCTGTTGACGAGGCATTTGGTTACCTTAAGAGAGTCATAGTTACCCCTTGCTGTTGCTCCCCATTTTACAACAGGCACATCTACAAGCTTACTCTGGCCAATTCTCCTTATGCCATACGCTAATATCTATTGACATAAAGACTTTCACAGTACTCCTGCCGGGAGCTTTTCGACTTTGCCGATGTATTTCGCCTATTGACGAGGCGTTTGGCTACCTTAAGAGAGTCATAGTTACTCCTGCCAGTGTCTCTCCGTTAAACCACAGTCACATCTACCATTTACCTCTGCCCCTTTTACCAGACGCGATACGCCATTATTTGTCGACATCATGACTTTCAAAGTACTCCTGCTAGGGGCTCCTCCAGTTTACCAATGTATTTCGCCTGTTGACGAGGCGTTTGGCTACCTTAAGAGAGTCATACTTACTCCTGTCAGTAGCGCCTCGTTTTACCACAGTCACATTTTCAATCTTATTCTGGCCAGTTCACCCGAAGCGATACGCCACTTGACGAGGCATTTGGCTACCTTAAGAGAGTCATAGTTACTCCTGTCAGTTGCTCCCCGTTAAACCACAGTCACATCTACGATTTTCCTCTGCCGCTTTCACCAGCCGCGATACGCCATTATTTGTTGAAATTATGACTTTCACAGTACTCCTGCTAGGGGTTCCTCCAGTTTACCAATGTATTTCGCCTGTTGACGAAGCATTTGGCTACCTTAAGAGAGTCATAGTTACTCCTGTCAGTTGCTCCCCGTTTTACCACAGTCACATTTTCAATCTTATTCTGGCCAGTTCACCTGATGCGATACGCCGTTATCAGTCAACCTAAAAAATATCACAGTCCTCCTGCCGGAAGCTTCTCTAGTTTGCCGAAGTACTTTGCCTGTTGACGAAGCATTTGGATACCTTAAGAGAGTCATAGTTACTCTTTGCTGTTGCTCCCCATTTTACAACAGGCACATCTACAAGCTTACTCTGGCCAATTCTCCTGAAGCGATACGCTAATATCTGTTGACATAAAGACTTTCACAGTACTCCTGCTGGGAGCTTCTCAACTTTGCCGATGTATTTCGCCTATTGTCGAGGCATTTGGCTACCTTAAGAGAGTCATAGTTACTCCTGTCAGTTGCTCCCCGTTAAACCACAGTCACATCTACGATTTTCCTCTGCCGCTTTCACCAGACGCGATACGCCATTATTTGTCGAAATTATTACTTTCACAGTACTCCTGCTAGGGGTTCCTCCAGTTTACCAATGTATTTCGCCTGTTGACGAACAATTTGGCTACCTTAAGAGAGTCATAGTTACTCCTGTCAGTTGCTCCCCGTTTTACCACAGTCACATTTTCAATCTTATTCTGGCCAGTTCACCTGAAGTGATACGCCATTATCGGTCAACCTAAAGAATTTCACAGTACTCTTGCCGGGAGCTCTCGAGTTTGCCGATGTATTTCGCCTGTTGACGAGGCATTTGGTTACCTTAAGAGAGTCATAGTTACCCCTTGCTGTTGCTCCCCATTTTACAACAGGCACATCTACAAGCTTACTCTGGCCAATTCTCCTGAAGCGATACGCTAATATCTATTGACATAAAGACTTTCACAGTACTCCTGCCGGGAGCTTTTCGACTTTGCCGGTGTATTTCGCCTATTGACGAGGCGTTTGGCTACCTTAAGAGAGTCATAGTTACTCCTGCCAGTGTCTCTCCGTTAAACCACAGTCACATCTACCATTTTCCTCTGCCCCTTTCACCAGACGCGATACGCCATTATTTGTCGACATCATGACTTTCAAAGTACTCCTGCTAGGGGCTCCTCCAGTTTACCAATGTATTTCGCCTGTTGACGAGACATTTGGCTACCTTAAGAGAGTCATACTTACTCCTGTCAGTTGCGCCCCGTTTTACCACAGTCACATTTTCAATCTTATTCTGGCCAGTTCACCCGAAGCGATACGCCACTTGACGAGGCATTTGGCTACCTTAAGAGAGTCATAGTTACTCCTGTCAGTTGCTCCCCGTTAAACCACAGTCACACCTACGATTTTCCTCTGCCGCTTTCACCAGCCGCGATACGCCATTATTTGTTGAAATTATGACTTTCACAGTACTCCTGCTAGGGGTTCCTCCAGTTTACCAGTGTATTTCGCCTGTTGACGAAGCATTTGGCTACCTTAAGAGAGTCATAGTTACTCCTGTCAGTTGCTCCCCGTTTTACCACAGTCACATTTTCAATCTTATTCTGGCCAGTTCACCTGATGCGATACGCCGTTATCAGTCAACCTAAAAAATATCACAGTACTCCTGCCGGAAGCTTCTCGAGTTTGCCGAAGTATTTCGCCTGTTGACGAAGCATTTGGATACCTTAAGAGAATCATAGTTACTCTTTGCTGTTGCTCCCCATTTTACAACAGGCACATCTACAAGCTTACTCTGGCCAATTCTCCTGAAGCGATACGCTAATATCTGTTGACATAAAGACTTTCACAGTACTCCTGCTGGGAGCTTCTCAACTTTGCCGATGTATTTCGCCTATTGACGAGGCATTTGGCTACCTTAAGAGAGTCATAGTTACTCCTGTCAGTTGCTCCCCGTTAAACCACAGTCACATCTACGATTTTCCTCTGCCGCTTTCACCAGACGCGATACGCCATTATTTGTCGAAATTATGACTTTCACAGTACTCCTGCTAGGGGTTCCTCCAGTTTACCAATGTATTTCGCCTGTTGACGAACAATTTGGCTACCTTAAGAGAGTAATAGTTACTCCTGTCAGTTGCTCCCCGTTTTACCACAGTCACATTTTCAATCTTATTCTGGCCAGTTCACCTGAAGTGATACGCCATTATCGGTCAACCTAAAGAATTTCACAGTACCCTTGCCGGGAGCTCTCGAGTTTGCCGATGTATTTCGCCTGTTGACGAGGCATTTGGTTACCTTAAGAGAGTCATAGTTACCCCTTGCTGTTGCTCCCCATTTTACAACAGGCACATCTACAAGCTTACTCTGGCCAATTCTCCTGAAGCGATACGCTAATATCTATTGACATAAAGACTTTCACAGTACTCCTGCCGGGAGCTTTTCGACTTTGCCGATGTATTTCGCCTATTGACGAGGCGTTTGGCTACCTTAAGAGAGTCATAGTTACTCCTGCCAGTGTCTCTCCGTTAAACCACAGTCACATCTACCATTTTCCTCTGCCCCTTTCACCAGACGCGATACGCCATTATTTGTCGACATCATGACTTTCCAAGTACTCCTGCTAGGGGCTCCTCCAGTTTACCAATGTATTTCGCCTGTTGACGAGGCATTTGGCTACCTTAAGAGAGTCATACTTACTCCTGTCAGTTGCGCCCCGTTTTACCACAGTCACATTTTCAATCTTATTCTGGCCAGTTCACCCGAAGCGATACGCCACTTGACGAGGCATTTGGCTACCTTAAGAGAGTCATAGTTACTCCTGTCAGTTGCTCCCCGTTAAACCACAGTCACACCTACGATTTTCCTCTGCCGCTTTCACCAGCCGCGATACGCCATTATTTGTTGAAATTATGACTTTCACAGTACTCCTGCTAGGGGTTCCTCCAGTTTACCAATGTATTTCGCCTGTTGACGAAGCATTTGGCTACCTTAAGAGAATCATAGTTACTCCTGTCAGTTGCTCCCCGTTTTACCACAGTCACATTTTCAATCTTATTCTGGCCAGTTCACCTGATGCGATACGCCGTTATCAGTCAACCTAAAAAATATCACAGTACTCCTGCCGGAAGCTTCTCGAGTTTGCCGAAGTATTTCGCCTGTTGACGAAGCATTTGGATACCTTAAGAGAATCATAGTTAATCTTTGCTGTTGCTCCCCATTTTACAACAGGCACATCTACAAGCTTACTCTGGCCAATTCTCCTGAAGCGATACGCTAATATCTGTTGACATAAAGACTTTCACAGTACTCCTGCTGGGAGCTTCTCAACTTTGCCGATGTATTTCGCCTATTGACGAGGCATTTGGCTACCTTAAGAGAGTCATAGTTACTCCTGTCAGTTGCTCCCCGTTAAACCACAGTCACATCTACGAGTTTCCTCTGCCGCTTTCACCAGACGCGATACGCCATTATTTGTCGAAATTATGACTTTCACAGTACTCCTGCTAGGGGTTCCTCCAGTTTACCAATGTATTTCGCCTGTTGACGAACAATTTGGCTACCTTAAGAGAGTCATAGTTACTCCTGTCAGTTGCTCCCCGTTTTACCACAGTCACATTTTCAATCTTATTCTGGCCAGTTCACCTGAAGTGATACGCCATTATCGGTCAACCTAAAGAATTTCACAGTACCCTTGCCGGGAGCTCTCGAGTTTGCCGATGTATTTCGCCTGTTGACGAGGCATTTGGTTACCTTAAGAGAGTCATAGTTACCCCTTGGTGTTGCTCCCCATTTTACAACAGGCACATCTACAAGCTTACTCTGGCCAATTCTCCTGAAGCGATACGCTAATATCTATTGACATAAAGACTTTCACAGTACTCCTGCCGGGAGCTTTTCGACTTTGCCGATGTATTTCGCCTATTGACGAGGCGTTTGGCTACCTTAAGAGAGTCATAGTTACTCCTGCCAGTGTCTCTCCGTTAAACCACAGTCACATCTACCATTTTCCTCTGCCCCTTTCACCAGACGCGATACGCCATTATTTGTCGACATCATGACTTTCCAAGTACTCCTGCTAGGGGCTCCTCCAGTTTACCAATGTATTTCGCCTGTTGACGAGGCATTTGGCTACCATAAGAGAGTCATACTTACTCCTGTCAGTTGCGCCCCGTTTTACCACAGTCACATTTTCAATCTTATTCTGGCCAGTTCACCCGAAGCGATACGCCACTTGACGAGGCATTTGGCTACCTTAAGAGAGTCATAGTAACTCCTGTCAGTTGCTCCCCGTTAAACCACAGTCACACCTACGATTTTCCTCTGCCGCTTTCACCAGCCGCGATACGCCATTATTTGTTGAAATTATGACTTTCACAGTACTCCTGCTAGGGGTTCCTCCAGTTTACCAATGTATTTCGCCTGTTGACGAAGCATTTGGCTACCTTAAGAGAGTCATAGTTACTCCTGTCAGTTGCTCCCCGTTTTACCACAGTCACATTTTCAATCTTATTCTGGCCAGTTCACCTGATGCGATACGCCGTTATCAGTCAACCTAAAAAATATCACAGTACTCCTGCCGGAAGCTTCTCGAGTTTGCCGAAGTACTTCGCCTGTTGACGAAGCATTTGGATACCTTAAGAGAGTCATAGTTACTCTTTGCTGTTGCTCCCCATTTTACAACAGGCACATCTACAAGCTTACTCTGGCCAATTCTCCTGAAGCGATACGCTAATATCTGTTGACATAAAGACTTTCACAGTACTCCTGCTGGGAGCTTCTCAACTTTGCCGATGTATTTCGCCTATTGACGAGGCATTTGGCTACCTTAAGAGAGTCATAGTTACTCCTGTCAGTTGCTCCCCGTTAAACCACAGTCACATCTACGATTTTCCTCTGCCGCTTTCACCAGACGCGATACGCCATTATTTGTCGAAATTATGACTTTCACAGTACTCCTGCTAGGGGTTCCTCCAGTTTACCAATGTATTTCGCCTGTTGACGAACAATTTGGCTACCTCAAGAGAGTCATAGTTACTCCTGTCAGTTGCTCCCCGTTTTACCACAGTCACATTTTCAATCTTATTCTGGCCAGTTCACCTGAAGTGATACGCCATTATCGGTCAACCTAAAGAATTTCACAGTACTCTTGCCGGGAGCTCTCGAGTTTGCCGATGTATTTCGCCTGTTGACGAGGCATTTGGTTACCTTAAGAGAGTCATAGTTACCCCTTGCTGTTGCTCCCCATTTTACAACAGGCACATCTACAAGCTTACTCTGGCCAATTCTCCTGAAGCGATACGCTAATATCTATTGACATAAAGACTTTCACAGTACTCCTGCCGGGAGCTTTTCGACTTTGCCGATGTATTTCGCCTATTGACGAGGCGTTTGGCTACCTTAAGAGAGTCATAGTTACTCCTGCCAGTGTCTCTCCGTTAAACCACAGTCACATCTACCATTTTCCTCTGCCCCTTTCACCAGACGCGATACGCCATTATTTGTCGACATCATGACTTTCAAAGTACTCCTGCTAGGGGCTCCTCCAGTTTACCAATGTATTTCGCCTGTTGACGAGACATTTGGCTACCTTAAGAGAGTCATACTTACTCCTGTCATTTGCGCCCCGTTTTACCACAGTCACATTTTCAATCTTATTCTGGCCAGTTCACCCGAAGCGATACGCCACTTGACGAGGCATTTGGCTACCTTAAGAGAGTCATAGTTACTCCTGTCAGTTGCTCCCCGTTAAACCACAGTCACACCTACGATTTTCCTCTGCCGCTTTCACCAGCCGCGATACGCCATTATTTGTTGAAATTATGACTTTCACAGTACTCCTGCTAGGGGTTCCTCCAGTTTACCAATGTATTTCGCCTGTTGACGAAGCATTTGGCTACCTTAAGAGAGTCATAGTTACTCCTGTCAGTTGCTCCCCGTTTTACCACAGTCACATTTTCAATCTTATTCTGGCCAGTTCACCTGATGCGATACGCCGTTATCAGTCAACCTAAAAAATATCACAGTACTCCTGCCGGAAGCTTCTCGAGTTTGCCGAAGTATTTCGCCTGTTGACGAAGCATTTGGATACCTTAAGAGAATCATAGTTACTCTTTGCTGTTGCTCCCCATTTTACAACAGGCACATCTACAAGCTTACTCTGGCCAATTCTCCTGAAGCGATACGCTAATATCTGTTGACATAAAGACTTTCACAGTACTCCTGCTGGGAGCTTCTCAACTTTGCCGATGTATTTCGCCTATTGACGAGGCATTTGGCTACCTTAAGAGAGTCATAGTTACTCCTGTCAGTTGCTCCCCGTTAAACCACAGTCACATCTACGAGTTTCCTCTGCCGCTTTCACCAGACGCGATACGCCATTATTTGTCGAAATTATGACTTTCACAGTACTCCTGCTAGGGGTTCCTCCAGTTTACCAATGTATTTCGCCTGTTGACGAACAATTTGGCTACCTTAAGAGAGTCATAGTTACTCCTGTCAGTTGCTCCCCGTTTTACCACAGTCACATTTTCAATCTTATTCTGGCCAGTTCACCTGAAGTGATACGCCATTATCGGTCAACCTAAAGAATTTCACAGTACCCTTGCCGGGAGCTCTCGAGTTTGCCGATGTATTTCGCCTGTTGACGAGGCATTTGGTTACCTTAAGAGAGTCATAGTTACCCCTTGCTGTTGCTCCCCATTTTACAACAGGCACATCTACAAGCTTACTCTGGCCAATTCTCCTGAAGCGATACGCTAATATCTATTGACATTAAGACTTTCACAGTACTCCTGCCGGGAGCTTTTCGACTTTGCCGATGTATTTCGCCTATTGACGAGGCGTTTGGCTACCTTAAGAGAGTCATAGTTACTCCTGCCAGTGTCTCTCCGTTAAACCACAGTCACATCTACCATTTTCCTCTGCCCCTTTCACCAGACGCGATACGCCATTATTTGTCGACATCATGACTTTCCAAGTACTCCTGCTAGGGGCTCCTCCAGTTTACCAATGTATTTCGCCTGTTGACGAGGCATTTGGCTACCATAAGAGAGTCATACTTACTCCTGTCAGTTGCGCCCCGTTTTACCACAGTCACATTTTCAATCTTATTCTGGCCAGTTCACCCGAAGCGATACGCCACTTGACGAGGCATTTGGCTACCTTAAGAGAGTCATAGTAACTCCTGTCAGTTGCTCCCCGTTAAACCACAGTCACACCTACGATTTTCCTCTGCCGCTTTCACCAGCCGCGATACGCCATTATTTGTTGAAATTATGACTTTCACAGTACTCCTGCTAGGGGTTCCTCCAGTTTACCAATGTATTTCGCCTGTTGACGAAGCATTTGGCTACCTTAAGAGAGTCATAGTTACTCCTGTCAGTTGCTCCCCGTTTTACCACAGTCACATTTTCAATCTTATTCTGGCCAGTTCACCTGATGCGATACGCCGTTATCAGTCAACCTAAAAAATATCACAGTACTCCTGCCGGAAGCTTCTCGAGTTTGCCGAAGTACTTCGCCTGTTGACGAAGCATTTGGATACCTTAAGAGAGTCATAGTTACTCTTTGCTGTTGCTCCCCATTTTACAACAGGCACATCTACAAGCTTACTCTGGCCAATTCTCCTGAAGCGATACGCTAATATCTGTTGACATAAAGACTTTCACAGTACTCCTGCTGGGAGCTTCTCAACTTTGCCGATGTATTTCGCCTATTGACGAGGCATTTGGCTACCTTAAGAGAGTCATAGTTACTCCTGTCAGTTGCTCCCCGTTAAACCACAGTCACATCTACGATTTTCCTCTGCCGCTTTCACCAGACGCGATACGCCATTATTTGTCGAAATTATGACTTTCACAGTACTCCTGCTAGGGGTTCCTCCAGTTTACCAATGTATTTCGCCTGTTGACGAACCATTTGGCTACCTTAAGAGAGTCATAGTTACTCCTGTCAGTTGCTCCCCGTTTTACCACAGTCACATTTTCAATCTTATTCTGGCCAGTTCACCTGAAGCGATACGCCATTATCGGTCAACCTAAAGAATTTCACAGTACTCTTGCCGGGAGCTCTCGAGTTTGCCGATGTATTTCGCCTGTTGACGAGGCATTTGGTTACCTTAAGAGAGTCATAGTTACCCCTTGCTGTTGCTCACCACTTTACAACAGGCACATCTACAAGCTTACTCTGGCCAATTCTCCTGAAGCGATACGCTAATATCTATTGACATAAAGACTTTCACAGTACTCCTGCCGGGAGCTTTTCGACTTTGCCGATGTATTTCGCCTATTGACGAGGCGTTTGGCTACCTTAAGAGAGTCATAGATACTCCTGCCAGTGTCTCTCCGTTAAACCACAGTCACATCTACCATTTTCCTCTGCCCCTTTCACCAGACGCGATACGCCATTATTTGTCGACATCATGACTTTCAAAGTACTCCTGCTAGGGGCTCCTCCAGTTTACCAATGTATTTCGCCTGTTGACGAGGCATTTGGCTACCTTAAGAGAGTCATACTTACTCCTGTCAGTTGCTCCCCGTTTTACCACAGTCACATTTTCAATCTTATTCTGGCCAGTTCACCCGAAGCGATACGCCACTTGACGAGGCATTTGGCTACCTTAAGAGAGTCATAGTTACTCCTGTCAGTTGCTCCCCGTTAAACCACAGTCACATCTACGATTTTCCTCTGCCGCTTTCACCAGCCGCGATACGCCATTATTTGTTGAAATTATGACTTTCACAGTACTCCTGCTAGGGGTTCCTCCATTTTACCAATGTATTTCGCCTGTTGACGAAGCATTTGGCTACCTTAAGAGAGTCATAGTTACTCCTGTCAGTTGCTCCCCGTTTTACCACAGTCACATTTTCAATCTTATTCTGGCCAGTTCACCTGATGCGATACGCCATTATCAGTCAACCTAAAAAATATCACAGTACTCCTGCCGGAAGCTTCTCGAGTTTGCCGAAGTATTTCGCCTGTTGACGAAGCATTTGGATACCTTAAGAGAGTCATAGTTACTCCTTGCTGTTGCTCCCCATTTTACAACAGGCACATCTACAAGCTTACTCTGGCCAATTCTCCTGAAGCGATACGCTAATATCTGTTGACATAAAGACTATCACAGTACTCCTGCTGGGAGCTTCTCAACTTTGCCGATGTATTTCGCCTATTGACGAGGCATTTGGCTACCTTAAGAGAGTCATAGTTACTCCTCTCAGTTGCTCCCCGTTAAACCACAGTCACATCTACGATTTTCCTCTGCTGATTTCACCAGACGCGATACGCCATTATTTGTCGAAATTATGACTTTCACAGTACTCCTGCTAGGGGTTCCTCCAGTTTACCAATGTATTTCGCCTGTTGACGAACCATTTGGCTACCTTAAGAGAGTCATAGTTACTCCTGTCAGTTGCTCCCCGTTTTACCACAGTCACATTTTCAATCTTATTCTGGCCAGTTCACCTGAAGTGATACGCCATTATCGGTCAACCTAAAGAATTTCACAGTACCCTTGCCGGGAGCTCTCGAGTTTGCCGATGTATTTCGCCTGTTGACGAGGCATTTGGTTACCTTAAGAGAGTCATAGTTACCCCTTGCTGTTGCTCCCATAGTTACTCCTGTCAGTTGCTCCCCGTTTTACCACAGTCACATTTTCAATCTTATTCTGGCCAGTTCACCTGAAGCGATACGCCATTATCGGTCAACCTAAAGAATTTCACAGTACTCTTGCCGGGAGCTCTCGAGTTTGCCGAAGTATTTCGCCTGTTGACGAAGCATTTGGATACCTTAAGAGAGTCATAGTTACTCCTTGCTGTTGCTCCCCATTTTACAACAGGCACATCTACAAGCTTACTCTGGCCAATTCTCCTGAAGCGATACGCTAATATCTGTTGACATAAAGACTTTCACAGTACTCCTGCTGGGAGCTTCTCAACTTTGCCGATGTATTTCGCCTATTGACGAGGCATTTGGCTACCTTAAGAGAGTCATACTTACTCCTGTCAGTTGCTCCCCGTTTTACCACAGTCACATTTTCAATCTTATTCTGGCCAGTTCACCCGAAGCGATACGCCACTTGACGAGGCATTTGGCTACCTTAAGAGAGTCATAGTTACTCCTGTCAGTTGCTCCCCGTTAAACCACAGTCACATCTACGATTTTCCTCTGCTGCTTTCACCAGCCGCGATACGCCATTATTTGTTGAAATTATGACTTTCACAGTACTCCTGCTAGGGGTTCCTCCAGTTTACCAATGTATTTCGCCTGTTGACGAAGCATTTGGCTACCTTAAGAGAGTCATAGTTACTCCTGTCAGTTGCTCCCCGTTTTACCACAGTCACATTTTCATTCTTATTCTGGCCAGTTCACCCGAAGCGATACGCCACTTGACGAGGCATTTGGCTACCTTAAGAGAGTCATAGTTACTCCTGTCAGTTGCTCCCCGTTAAACCACAGTCACATCTACGATTTTCCTCTGCCGCTTTCACCAGCCGCGATACGCCATTATTTGTTGAAATTATGACTTTCACAGTACTCCTGCTAGGGGTTCCTCCAGTTTACCAATGTATTTCGCCTGTTGACGAAGCATTTGGCTACCTTAAGAGAGTCATAGTTACTCCTGTCAGTTGCTCCCCGTTTTACCACAGTCACATTTTCAATCTTATTCTGGCCAGTTCACCCGAAGCGATACGCCACTTGACAAGGCATTTGGCTACCTTAAGAGAGTCATAGTTACTCCTGTCAGTTGCTCCCCGTTAAACCGCAGTCACACCTACGATTTTCGTCTGCCGCTTTCACCAGCCGCGATACGCCATTATTTGTTGAAATTATGACTTTCACAGTACTCCTGCTAGGGGTTCCTCCAGTTTACCAATGTATTTCGCCTGTTGACGAAGCATTTGGCTACCTTAAGAGAGTCATAGTTACTCCTGTCAGTTGCTCCCCGTTTTACCACAGTCACATTTTCAATCTTATTCTGGCCAGTTCACCTGATGCGATACGCCGTTATCAGTCAACCTAAAAAATATCACAGTACTCCTGCCGGAAGCTTCTCGAGTTTGCCGAAGTATTTCGCCTGTTGACGAAGCATTTGGATACCTTAAGAGAGTCATAGTTACTCTTTGCTGTTGCTCCCCATTTTACAACAGGCACATCTACAAGCTTACTCTGGCCAATTCTCCTGAAGCGATACGCTAATATCTGTTGACATAAAGACTTTCACAGTACTCCTGCTGGGAGCTTCTCAACTTTGCCGATGTATTTCGCCTATTGACGAGGCATTTGGCTACCTTAAGAGAGTCATAGTTACTCCTGTCAGTTGCTCCCCGTTAAACCACAGTCACATCCACGATTTTCCTCTGCCGCTTTCACCAGACGCGATACGCCATTATTTGTCGAAATTATGACTTTCACAGTACTCCTGCTAGGGGTTCCTCCAGTTTACCAATGTATTTCGCCTGTTGACGAACCATTTGGCTACCTTAAGAGAGTCATAGTTACTCCTGTCAGTTGCTCCCCGTTTTACCACAGTCACATTTTCAATCTTATTCTGGCCAGTTCACCTGAAGCGATACGCCATTATCGGTCAACCTAAAGAATTTCACAGTACTCTTGCCGGGAGCTCTCGAGTTTGCCGATGTATTTCGCCTGTTGACGAGGCATTTGGTTACCTTAAGAGAGTCATAGTTACCCCTTGCTGTTGCTCACCACTTTACAACAGGCACATCTACAAGCTTACTCTGGCCAATTCTCCTGAAGCGATACGCTAATATCTATTGACATAAAGACTTTCACAGTACTCCTGCCGGGAGCTTTTCGACTTTGCCGATGTATTTCGCCTATTGACGAGGCGTTTGGCTACCTTAAGAGAGTCATAGTTACTCCTGCCAGTGTCTCTCCGTTAAACCACAGTCACATCTACCATTTTCCTCTGCCCCATTCACCAGACGCGATACGCCATTATTTGTCGACATCATGACTTTCAAAGTACTCCTGCTAGGGGCTCCTCCAGTTTACCAATGTATTTCGCCTGTTGACGAGGCATTTGGCTACCTTAAGAGAGTCATACTTACTCCTGTCAGTTGCTCCCCGTTTTACCACAGTCACATTTTCAATCTTATTCTGGCCAGTTCACCCGAAGCGATACGCCACTTGACGAGGCATTTGGCTACCTTAAGAGAGTCATAGTTACTCCTGTCAGTTGCTCCCCGTTAAACCACAGTCACATCTACGATTTTCCTCTGCCGCTTTCACCAGCCGCGATACGCCATTATTTGTTGAAATTATGACTTTCACAGTACTCCTGCTAGGGGTTCCTCCATTTTACCAATGTATTTCGCCTGTTGACGAAGCATTTGGCTACCTTAAGAGAGTCATAGTTACTCCTGTCAGTTGCTCCCCGTTTTACCACAGTCACATTTTCAATCTTATTCTGGCCAGTTCACCTGATGCGATACGCCATTATCAGTCAACCTAAAAAATATCACAGTACTCCTGCCGGAAGCTTCTCGAGTTTGCCGAAGTATTTCGCCTGTTGACGAAGCATTTGGATACCTTAAGAGAGTCATAGTTACTCCTTGCTGTTGCTCCCCATTTTACAACAGGCACATCTTCAAGCTTACTCTGGCCAATTCTCCTGAAGCGATACGCTAATATCTGTTGACATAAAGACTATCACAGTACTCCTGCTGGGAGCTTCTCAACTTTGCCGATGTATTTCGCCTATTGACGAGGCATTTGGCTACCTTAAGAGAGTCATAGTTACTCCTCTCAGTTGCTCCCCGTTAAACCACAGTCACATCTACGATTTTCCTCTGCTGATTTCACCAGACGCGATACGCCATTATTTGTCGAAATTATGACTTTCACAGTACTCCTGCTAGGGGTTCCTCCAGTTTACCAATGTATTTCGCCTGTTGACGAACCATTTGGCTACCTTAAGAGAGTCATAGTTACTCCTGTCAGTTGCTCCCCGTTTTACCACAGTCACATTTTCAATCTTATTCTGGCCAGTTCACCTGAAGTGATACGCCATTATCGGTCAACCTAAAGAATTTCACAGTACCCTTGCCGGGAGCTCTCGAGTTTGCCGATGTATTTCGCCTGTTGACGAGGCATTTGGTTACCTTAAGAGAGTCATAGTTACCCCTTGCTGTTGCTCCCATAGTTACTCCTGTCAGTTGCCCCCCGTTTTACCACAGTCACATTTTCAATCTTATTCTGGCCAGTTCACCTGAAGCGATACGCCATTATCGGTCAACCTAAAGAATTTCACAGTACTCTTGCCGGGAGCTCTCGAGTTTGCCGAAGTATTTCGCCTGTTGACGAAGCATTTGGATACCTTAAGAGAGTCATAGTTACTCCTTGCTGTTGCTCCCCATTTTACAACAGGCACATCTACAAGCTTACTCTGGCCAATTCTCCTGAAGCGATACGCTAATATCTGTTGACATAAAGACTTTCACAGTACTCCTGCTGGGAGCTTCTCAACTTTGCCGATGTATTTCGCCTATTGACGAGGCATTTGGCTACCTTAAGAGAGTCATACTTACTCCTGTCAGTTGCTCCCCGTTTTACCACAGTCACATTTTCAATCTTATTCTGGCCAGTTCACCCGAAGCGATACGCCACTTGACGAGGCATTTGGCTACCTTAAGAGAGTCATAGTTACTCCTGTCAGTTGCTCCCCGTTAAACCACAGTCACATCTACGATTTTCCTCTGCCGCTTTCACCAGCCGCGATACGCCATTATTTGTTGAAATTATGACTTTCACAGTACTCCTGCTAGGGGTTCCTTCAGTTTACCAATGTATTTCGCCTGTTGACGAAGCATTTGGCTACCTTAAGAGAGTCATAGTTACTCCTGTCAGTTGCTCCCCGTTTTACCACAGTCACATTTTCAATCTTATTCTGGCCAGTTCACCTGATGCGATACGCCATTATCAGTCAACCTAAAAAATATCACAGTACTCCTGCCGGAAGCTTCTCGAGTTTGCCGAAGTATTTCGCCTGTTGACGAAGCATTTGGATACCTTAAGAGAGTCATAGTTACTCCTTGCTGTTGCTCCCCATTTTACAACAGGCACATCTACAAGCTTACTCTGGCCAATTCTCCTGAAGCGATACGCTAATATCTGTTGACATAAAGACTTTCACAGTACTCCTGCTGGGAGCTTCTCAACTTTGCCGATGTATTTCGCCTATTGACGAGGCATTTGGCTACCTTAAGAGAGTCATAGTTACTCCTCTCAGTTGCTCCCCGTTAAACCACAGTCACATCTACGATTTTCCTCTGCTGATTTCACCAGACGCGATACGCCATTATTTGTCGAAATTATGACTTTCACAGTACTCCTGCTAGGGGTTCCTCCAGTTTACCAATGTATTTCGCCTGTTGACGAACCATTTGGCTACCTTAAGAGAGTCATAGTTACTCCTGCCAGTGTCTCTCCGTTAAACCACAGTCACATCTACCATTTTCCTCTGCCCCTTTCACCAGACGCGATACGCCATTATTTGTCGACATCATGACTTTCAAAGTACTCCTGCTAGGGGCTCCTCCAGTTTACCAATGTATTTCGCCTGTTGACGAGGCATTTGGCTACCTTAAGAGAGTCATACTTACTCCTGTCAGTTGCTCCCCGTTTTACCACAGTCACATTTTCAATCTTATTCTGGCCAGTTCACCCGAAGCGATACGCCACTTGACGAGGCATTTGGCTACCTTAAGAGAGTCATAGTTACTCCTGTCAGTTGCTCCCCGTTAAACCACAGTCACATCTACGATTTTCCTCTGCCGCTTTCACCAGCCGCGATACGCCATTATTTGTTGAAATTATGACTTTCACAGTACTCCTGCTAGGGGTTCCTCCAGTTTACCAATGTATTTCGCCTGTTGACGAAGCATTTGGCTACCTTAAGAGAGTCATAGTTACTCCTGTCAGTTGCTCCCCGTTTTACCACAGTCACATTTTCAATCTTATTCTGGCCAGTTCACCTGATGCGATACGCCATTATCAGTCAACCTAAAAAATATCACAGTACTCCTGCCGGAAGCTTCTCGAGTTTGCCGAAGTATTTCGCCTGTTGACGAAGCATTTGGATACCTTAAGAGAGTCATAGTTACTCCTTGCTGTTGCTCCCCATTTTACAACAGGCACATCTACAAGCTTACTCTGGCCAATTCTCCTGAAGCGATACGCTAATATCTGTTGACATAAAGACTTTCACAGTACTCCTGCTGGGAGCTTCTCAACTTTGCCGATGTATTTCGCCTATTGACGAGGCATTTGGCTACCTTAAGAGAGTCATAGTTACTCCTCTCAGTTGCTCCCCGTTAAACCACAGTCACATCTACGATTTTCCTCTGCCGATTTCACCAGACGCGATACGCCATTATTTGTCGAAATTATGACTTTCACAGTACTCCTGCTAGGGGTTCCTCCAGTTTACCAATGTATTTCGCCTGTTGACGAACCATTTGGCTACCTTAAGAGAGTCATAGTTACTCCTTTCAGTTGCTCCCCGTTTTACCACAGTACATTTTCAATCTTATTCTGGCCAGTTCACCTGAAGTGATACGCCATTATCGGTCAACCTAAAGAATTTCACAGTACCCTTGCCGGGAGCTCTCGAGTTTGCCGATGTATTTCGCCTGTTGACGAGGCATTTGGTTACCTTAAGAGAGTCATAGTTACCCCATGCTGTTGCTCCCATAGTTACTCCTGTCAGTTGCTCCTCGTTTTACCACAGTCACATTTTCAATCTTATTCTGGCCAGTTCACCTGAAGCGATACGCCATTATCGGTCAACCTAAAGAATTTCACAGTACTCTTGCCGGGAGCTCTCGAGTTTGCCGATGTATTTCGCCTGTTGACGAGGCATTTGGTTACCTTAAGAGAGTCATAGTTACCCCTTGCTGTTGCTCACCATTTTACAACAGGCACATCTACAAGCTTACTCTGGCCAATTCTCCTGAAGCGATACGCTAATATCTATTGACATAAAGACGTTCACAGTACTCCTGCCGGGAGCTTTTCGACTTTGCCGATGTATTTCGCCTATTGACGAGGCGTTTGGCTACCTTAAGAGAGTCATAGTTACTCCTGCCAGTGTCTCTCCGTTAAACCACAGTCACATCTACCATTTTCCTCTGCCCCTTTCACCAGACGCGATACGCCATTATTTGTCGACATCATGACTTTCAAAGTACTCCTGCTAGGGGCTCCTCCAGTTTACCAATGTATTTCGCCTGTTGACTAGGCATTTGGCTACCTTAAGAGAGTCATACTTACTCCTGTCAGTTGCTCCCCGTTTTACCACAGTCACATTTTCAATCTTATTCTGGCCAGTTCACCCGAAGCGATACGCCACTTGACGAGGCATTTGGCTACCTTAAGAGAGTCATAGTTACTCCTGTCAGTTGCTCCCCGTTAAACCACAGTCACATCTACGATTTTCCTCTGCCGCTTTCACCAGCCGCGATACGCCATTATTTGTTGAAATTATGACTTTCACAGTACTCCTGCTAGGGGTTCCTCCAGTTTACCAATGTATTTCGCCTGTTGACGAAGCATTTGGCTACCTTAAGAGAGTCATAGTTACTCCTGTCAGTTGCTCCCCGTTTTACCACAGTCACATTTTCAATCTTATTCTGGCCAGTTCACCTGATGCGATACGCCATTATCAGTCAACCTAAAAAATATCACAGTACTCCTGCCGGAAGCTTCTCGAGTTTGCCGAAGTATTTCGCCTGTTGACGAAGCATTTGGATACCTTAAGAGAGTCATAGTTACTCCTTGCTGTTGCTCCCCATTTTACAACAGGCACATCTACAAGCTTACTCTGGCCAATTCTCCTGAAGCGATACGCTAATATCTGTTGACATAAAGACTTTCACAGTACTCCTGCTGGGAGCTTCTCAACTTTGCCGATGTATTTCGCCTATTGACGAGGCATTTGGCTACCTTAAGAGAGTCATAGTTACTCCTCTCAGTTGCTCCCCGTTAAACCACAGTCACATCTACGATTTTCATCTGCCGATTTCACCAGACGCGATACGCCATTATTTGTCGAAATTATGACTTTCACAGTACTCCTGCTAGGGGTTCCTCCAGTTTACCAATGTATTTCGCCTGTTGACGAACCATTTGGCTACCTTAAGAGAGTCATAGTTACTCCTGTCAGTTGCTCCCCGTTTTACCACAGTCACATTTTCAATCTTATTCTGGCCAGTTCACCTGAAGTGATACGCCATTATCGGTCAACCTAAAGAATTTCACAGTACCCTTGCCGGGAGCTCTCGAGTTTGCCGATGTATTTCGCCTGTTGACGAGGCATTTGGTTACCTTAAGAGAGTCATAGTTACCCCTTGCTGTTGCTCCCATAGTTACTCCTGTCAGTTGCTCCCCGTTTTACCACAGTCACATTTTCAATCTTATTCTGGCCAGTTCACCTGAAGCGATACGCCATTATCGGTCAACCTAAAGAATTTCACAGTACTCTTGCCGGGAGCTCTCGAGTTTGCCGATGTATTTCGCCTGTTGACGAGGCATTTGGTTACCTTAAGAGAGTCATAGTTACCCCTTGCTGTTGCTCACCATTTTACAACAGGAACATCTACAAGCTTACTCTGGCCAATTCTCCTGAAGCGATACGCTAATATCTATTGACATAAAGACTTTCACAGTACTCCTGCCGGGAGCTTTTCGACTTTGCCGATGTATTTCGCCTATTGACGAGGCGTTTGGCTACCTTAAGAGAGTCATAGTTACTCCTGCCAGTGTCTCTCCGTAAAACCACAGTCACATCTACCATTTTCCTCTGCCCCTTTCACCAGACGCGATACGCCATTATTTGTCGACATCATGACTTTCAAAGTACTCCTGCTAGGGGCTCCTCCAGTTTACCAATGTATTTCGCCTGTTGACGAGGCATTTGGCTACCTTAAGAGAGTCATAGTTACTCCTGTCAGTTGCTCCCCGTTAAACCACAGTCACATCTACGATTTTCCTCTGCCGCTTTCACCAGCCGCGATACGCCACTATTTGTTGAAATTATGACTTTCACAGTACTCCTGCTAGGGGTTCCTCCAGTTTACCAATGTATTTCGCCTGTTGACGAAGCATTTGGCTACCTTAAGAGAGTCATAGTTACTCCTGTCAGTTGCTCCCCGTTTTACCACAGTCACATTTTCAATCTTATTCTGGCCAGTTCACCTGATGCGATACGCCATTATCAGTCAACCTAAAAAATATCACAGTACTCCTGCCGGAAGCTTCTCGAGTTTGCCGAAGTATTTCGCCTGTTGACGAAGCATTTGGATACCTTAAGAGAGTCATAGTTACTCCTTGCTGTTGCTCCCCATTTTACAACAGGCACATCTACAAGCTTACTCTGGCCAATTCTCCTGAAGCGATACGCTAATATCTGTTGACATAAAGACTTTCACAGTACTCCTGCTGGGAGCTTCTCAACTTTGCCGATGTATTTCGCCTATTGACGAGGCATTTGGCTACCTTAAGAGAGTCATAGTTACTCCTCTCAGTTGCTCCCCGTTAAACCACAGTCACATCTACGATTTTCCTCTGCCGATTTCACCAGACGCGATACGCCATTATTTGTCGAAATTATGACTTTCACAGTACTCCTGCTAGGGGTTCCTCCAGTTTACCAATGTATTTCGCCTGTTGACGAACCATTTGGCTACCTTAAGAGAGTCATAGTTACTCCTGTCAGTTGCTCCCCGTTTTACCACAGTCACATTTTCAATCTTATTCTGGCCAGTTCACCTGAAGTGATACGCCATTATCGGTCAACCTAAAGAATTTCACAGTACCCTTGCCGGGAGCTCTCGAGTTTGCCGATGTATTTCGCCTGTTGACGAGGCATTTGGTTACCTTAAGAGAGTCATAGTTACCCCTTGCTGTTGCTCCCATAGTTACTCCTGTCAGTTGCTCCCCGTTTTACCACAGTCACATTTTCAATCTTATTCTGGCCAGTTCACCTGAAGCGATACGCCATTATCGGTCAACCTAAAGAATTTCACAGTACTCTTGCCGGGAGCTCTCGAGTTTGCCGATGTATTTCGCCTGTTGACGAGGCATTTGGTTACCTTAAGAGAGTCATAGTTACCCCTTGCTGTTGCTCACCATTTTACAACAGGCACATCTACAAGCTTACTCTGGCCAATTCTCCTGAAGCGATACGCTAATATCTATTGACATAAAGACGTTCACAGTACTCCTGCCGGGAGCTTTTCGACTTTGCCGATGTATTTCGCCTATTGACGAGGCGTTTGGCTACCTTAAGAGAGTCATAGTTACTCCTGCCAGTGTCTCTCCGTTAAACCACAGTCACATCTACCATTTTCCTCTGCCCCTTTCACCAGACGCGATACGCCATTATTTGTCGACATCATGACTTTCAAAGTACTCCTGCTAGGGGCTCCTCCAGTTTACCAATGTATTTCGCCTGTTGACTAGGCATTTGGCTACCTTAAGAGAGTCATACTTACTCCTGTCAGTTGCTCCCCGTTTTACCACAGTCACATTTTCAATCTTATCCTGGCCAGTTCACCCGAAGCGATACGCCACTTGACGAGGCATTTGGCTACCTTAAGAGAGTCATAGTTACTCCTGTCAGTTGCTCCCCGTTAAACCACAGTCACATCTACGATTTTCCTCTGCCGCTTTCACCAGCCGCGATACGCCATTATTTGTTGAAATTATGACTTTCACAGTACTCCTGCTAGGGGTTCCTCCAGTTTACCAATGTATTTCGCCTGTTGACGAAGCATTTGGCTACCTTAAGAGAGTCATAGTTACTCCTGTCAGTTGCTCCCCGTTTTACCACAGTCACATTTTCAATCTTATTCTGGCCAGTTCACCTGATGCGATACGCCATTATCAGTCAACCTAAAAAATATCACAGTACTCCTGCCGGAAGCTTCTCGAGTTTGCCGAAGTATTTCGCCTGTTGACGAAGCATTTGGATACCTTAAGAGAGTCATAGTTACTCCTTGCTGTTGCTCCCCATTTTACAACAGGCACATCTACAAGCTTACTCTGGCCGATTCTCCTGAAGCGATACGCTAATATCTGCTGACATAAAGACTTTCACAGTACTCCTGCTGGGAGCTTCTCAACTTTGCCGATGTATTTCGCCTATTGACGAGGCATTTGGCTACTTTAAGAGAGTCATAGTTACTCCTCTCAGTTGCTCCCCGTTAAACCACAGTCACATCTACGATTTTCATCTGCCGATTTCACCAGACGCGATACGCCATTATTTGTCGAAATTATGACTTTCACAGTACTCCTGCTAGGGGTTCCTCCAGTTTACCAATGTATTTCGCCTGTTGACGAACCATTTGGCTACCTTAAGAGAGTCATAGTTACTCCTGTCAGTTGCTCCCCGTTTTACCACAGTCACATTTTCAATCTTATTCTGGCCAGTTCACCTGAAGCGATACGCCATTATCGGTCAACCTAAAGAATTTCACAGTACTCTTGCCGGGAGCTCTCGAGTTTGCCGATGTATTTCGCCTGTTGACGAGGCATTTGGTTACCTTAAGAGAGTCATAGTTACCCCTTGCTGTTGCTCACCATTTTACAACAGGCACATCTACAAGCTTACTCTGGCCAATTCTCCTGAAGCGATACGATAATATCTATTGACATAAAGACTTTCACAGTACTCCTGCCGGGAGCTTTTCGACTTTGCCGTGTATTTCGCCTATTGACGATGCGTTTGGCTACCTTAAGAGAGTCATAGTTACTCCTGCCAGTGTCTCTCCGTTAAACCACAGTCACATCTACCATTTTCCTCTGCCCCTTTCACCAGACGCGATACGCCATTATTTGTCGACATCATGACTTTCAAAGTACTCCTGCTAGGGGCTCCTCCAGTTTACCAATGTATTTCGCCTGTTGACGAGGCATTTGGCTACCTTAAGAGAGTCATACTTACTCCTGTCAGTTGCTCCCCGTTTTACCACAGTCACATTTTCAATCTTATTCTGGCCAGTTCACCCGAAGCGATACGCCACTTGACGAGGCATTTGGCTACCTTAAGAGAGTCATAGTTACTCCTGTCAGTTGCTCCCCGTTAAACCACAGTCACATCTACGATTTTCCTCTGCCGCTTTCACCAGCCGCGATACGCCATTATTTGTTGAAATTATGACTTTCACAGTACTCCTGCTAGGGGTTCCTCCAGTTTACCAATGTATTTCGCCTGTTGACGAAGCATTTGGCTACCTTAAGAGAGTCATAGTTACTCCTGTCAGTTGCTCCCCGTTTTACCACAGTCACATTTTCAATCTTATTCTGGCCAGTTCACCTGATGCGATACGCCATTATCAGTCAACCTAAAAAATATCACAGTACTCCTGCCGGAAGCTTCTCGAGTTTGCCGAAGTATTTCGCCTGTTGACGAAGCATTTGGATACCTTAAGAGAGTCATAGTTACTCCTTGCTGTTGCTCCCCATTTTACAACAGGCACATCTACAAGCTTACTCTGGCCAATTCTCCTGAAGCGATACGCTAATATCTGTTGACATAAAGACTTTCACAGTACTCCTGCTGGGAGCTTCACAACTTTGCCGATGTATTTCGCCTATTGACGAGGCATTTGGCTACCTTAAGAGAGTCATAGTTACTCCTCTCAGTTGCTCCCCGTTAAACCACAGTCACATCTACGATTTTCCTCTGCTGATTTCACCAGACGCGATACGCCATTATTTGTCGAAATTATGACTTTCACAGTACTCCTGCTAGGGGTTCCTCCAGTTTACCAATGTATTTCGCCTGTTGACGAACCATTCGGCTACCTTAAGAGAGTCATAGTTACTCCTGTCAGTTGCTCCCCGTTTTACCACAGTCACATTTTCAATCTTATTCTGGCCAGTTCACCTGAAGTGATACGCCATTATCGGTCAACCTAAAGAATATCACAGTACCCTTGCCGGGAGCTCTCGAGTTTGCCGATGTATTTCGCCTGTTGACGAGGCATTTGGTTACCTTAAGAGAGTCATAGTTACCCCTTGCTGTTGCTCCCATAGTTACTCCTGTCAGTTGCTCCCCGTTTTACCACAGTCACATTTTCAATCTTATTCTGGCCAGTTCACCTGAAGCGATACGCCATTATCGGTCAACCTAAAGAATTTCACAGTACTCTTGCCGGGAGCTCTCGAGTTTGCCGATGTATTTCGCCTGTTGACGAGGCATTTGGTTACCTTAAGAGAGTCATAGTTACCCCTTGCTGTTGCTCACCATTTTACAACAGGCACATCTACAAGCTTACTCTGGCCAATTCTCCTGAAGCGATACGCTAATATCTATTGACATAAAGACTTTCACAGTACTCCTGCCGGGAGCTTTTCGACTTTGCCGATGTATTTCGCCTATTGACGAGGCGTTTGGCTACCTTAAGAGAGTCATAGTTACTCCTGCCAGTGTCTGTCCGTTAAACCACAGTCACATCTACCATTTTCCTCTGCCCCTTTCACCAGACGCGATACGCCATTATTTGTCGACATCATGACTTTCAAAGTACTCCTGCTAGGGGCTCCTCCAGTTTACCAATGTATTTCGCCTGTTGACGAGGCATTTGGCTACCTTAAGAGAGTCATACTTACTCCTGTCAGTTGCTCCCCGTTTTACCACAGTCACATTTTCAATCTTATTCTGGCCAGTTCACCCGAAGCGATACGCCACTTGACGAGGCATTTGGCTACCTTAAGAGAGTCATAGTTACTCCTGTCAGTTGCTCCCCGTTAAACCACAGTCACATCTACGATTTTCCTCTGCCGCTTTCACCAGCCGCGATACGCCATTATTTGTTGAAATTATGACTTTCACAGTACTCCTGCTAGGGGTTCCTCCAGTTTACCAATGTATTTCGCCTGTTGACGAAGCATTTGGCTACCTTAAGAGAGTCATAGTTACTCCTGTCAGTTGCTCCCCGTTTTACCACAGTCACATTTTCAATCTTATTCTGGCCAGTTCACCTGATGCGATACGCCATTATCAGTCAACCTAAAAAATATCACAGTACTCCTGCCGGAAGCTTCTCGAGTTTGCCGAAGTATTTCGCCTGTTGACGAAGCATTTGGATACCTTAAGAGAGTCATAGTTACTCCTTGCTGTTGCTCCCCATTTTACAACAGGCACATCTACAAGCTTACTCTGGCCAATTCTCCTGAAGCGATACGCTAATATCTGTTGACATAAAGACTTTCACAGTACTCCTGCTGGGAGCTTCTCAACTTTGCCGATGTATTTCGCCTATTGACGAGGCATTTGGCTACCTTAAGAGAGTCATAGTTACTCCTCTCAGTTGCTCCCCGGTAAACCACAGTCACATCTACGATTTTCCTCTGCTGATTTCACCAGACGCGATACGCCATTATTTGTCGAAATTATGACTTTCACAGTACTCCTGCTAGGGGTTCCTCCAGTTTACCAATGTATTTCGCCTGTTGACGAACCATTTGGCTACCTTAAGAGAGTCATAGTTACTCCTGCCAGTGTCTCTCCGTTAAACCACAGTCACATCTACCATTTTCCTCTGCCCCTTTCACCAGACGCGATACGCCATTATTTGTCGACATCATGACTTTCAAAGTACTCCTGCTAGGGGCTCCTCCAGTTTACCAATGTATTTCGCCTGTTGACGAGGCATTTGGCTACCTTAAGAGAGTCATACTTACTCCTGTCAGTTGCTCCCCGTTTTACCACAGTCACATTTTCAATCTTATTCTGGCCAGTTCACCCGAAGCGATACGCCACTTGACGAGGCATTTGGCTACCTTAAGAGAGTCATAGTTACTCCTGTCAGTTGCTCCCCGTTAAACCACAGTCACATCTACGATTTTCCTCTGCCGCTTTCACCAGCCGCGATACGCCATTATTTGTTGAAATTATGACTTTCACAGTACTCCTGCTAGGGGTTCCTCCAGTTTACCAATGTATTTCGCCTGTTGACGAAGCATTTGGCTACCTTAAGAGAGTCATAGTTACTCCTGTCAGTTGCTCCCCGTTTTACCACAGTCACATTTTCAATCTTATTCTGGCCAGTTCACCTGATGCGATACGCCATTATCAGTCAACCTAAAAAATATCACAGTACTCCTGCCGGAAGCTTCTCGAGTTTGCCGAAGTATTTCGCCTGTTGACGAAGCATTTGGATACCTTAAGAGAGTCATAGTTACTCCTTGCTGTTGCTCCCCATTTTACAACAGGCACATCTACAAGCTTACTCTGGCCAATTCTACTGAAGCGATACGCTAATATCTGTTGACATAAAGACTTTCACAGTACTCCTGCTGGGAGCTTCTCAACTTTGCCGATGTATTTCGCCTATTGACGAGGCATTTGGCTACCTTAAGAGAGTCATAGTTACTCCTCTCAGTTGCTCCCCGGTAAACCACAGTCACATCTACGATTATCCTCTGCTGATTTCACCAGACGCGATACGCCATTATTTGTCGAAATTATGACTTTCACAGTACTCCTGCTAGGGGTTCCTCCAGTTTACCAATGTATTTCGCCTGTTGACGAACCATTTGGCTACCTTAAGAGAGTCATAGTTACTCCTGCCAGTGTCTCTCCGTTAAACCACAGTCACATCTACCATTTTCCTCTGCCCCTTTCACCAGACGCGATACGCCATTATTTGTCGACATCATGACTTTCAAAGTACTCCTGCTAGGGGCTCCTCCAGTTTACCAATGTATTTCGCCTGTTGACGAGGCATTTGGCTACCTTAAGAGAGTCATACTTACTCCTGTCAGTTGCTCCCCGTTTTACCACAGTCACATTTTCAATCTTATTCTGGCCAGTTCACCCGAAGCGATACGCCACTTGACGAGGCATTTGGCTACCTTAAGAGAGTCATAGTTACTCCTGTCAGTTGCTCCCCGTTAAACCACAGTCACATCTACGATTTTCCTCTGCCGCTTTCACCAGCCGCGATACGCCATTATTTGTTGAAATTATGACTTTCACAGTACTCCTGCTAGGGGTTCCTCCAGTTTACCAATGTATTTCGCCTGTTGACGAAGCATTTGGCTACCTTAAGAGAGTCATAGTTACTCCTGTCAGTTGCTCCCCGTTTTACCACAGTCACATTTTCAATCTTATTCTGGCCAGTTCACCTGATGCGATACGCCATTATCAGTCAACCTAAAAAATATCACAGTACTCCTGCCGGAAGCTTCTCGAGTTTGCCGAAGTATTTCGCCTGTTGACGAAGCATTTGGATACCTTAAGAGAGTCATAGTTACTCCTTGCTGTTGCTCCCCATTTTACAACAGGCACATCTACAAGCTTACTCTGGCCAATTCTCCTGAAGCGATACGCTAATATCTGTTGACATAAAGACTTTCACAGTACTCCTGCTGGGAGCTTCTCAACTTTGCCGATGTATTTCGCCTATTGACGAGGCATTTGGCTACCTTAAGAGAGTCATAGTTACTCCTCTCAGTTGCTCCCCGTTAAGCCACAGTCACATCTACGATTTTCCTCTGCTGATTTCACCAGACGCGATACGCCATTATTTGTCGAAATTATGACTTTCACAGTACTCCTGCTAGGGGTTCCTCCAGTTTACCAATGTATTTCGCCTGTTGACGAACCATTCGGCTACCTTAAGAGAGTCATAGTTACTCCTGTCAGTTGCTCCCCGTTTTACCACAGTCACATTTTCAATCTTATTCTGGCCAGTTCACCTGAAGTGATACGCCATTATCGGTCAACCTAAAGAATATCACAGTACCCTTGCCGGGAGCTCTCGAGTTTGCCGATGTATTTCGCCTGTTGACGAGGCATTTGGTTACCTTAAGAGAGTCATAGTTACCCCTTGCTGTTGCTCCCATAGTTACTCCTGTCAGTTGCTCCCCGTTTTACCACAGTCACATTTTCAATCTTATTCTGGCCAGTTCACCTGAAGCGATACGCCATTATCGGTCAACCTAAAGAATTTCACAGTACTCTTGCCGGGAGCTCTCGAGTTTGCCGATGTATTTCGCCTGTTGACGAGGCATTTGGTTACCTTAAGAGAGTCATAGTTACCCCTTGCTGTTGCTCACCATTTTACAACAGGCACATCTACAAGCTTACTCTGGCCAATTCTCCTGAAGCGATACGCTAATATCTATTGACATAAAGACTTTCACAGTACTCCTGCCGGGAGCTTTTCGACTTTGCCGATGTATTTCGCCTATTGACGAGGCGTTTGGCTACCTTAAGAGAGTCATAGTTACTCCTGCCAGTGTCTGTCCGTTAAACCACAGTCACATCTACCATTTTCCTCTGCCCCTTTCACCAGACGCGATACGCCATTATTTGTCGACATCATGACTTTCAAAGTACTCCTGCTAGGGGCTCCTCCAGTTTACCAATGTATTTCGCCTGTTGACGAGGCATTTGGCTACCTTAAGAGAGTCATACTTACTCCTGTCAGTTGCTCCCCGTTTTACCACAGTCACATTTTCAATCTTATTCTGGCCAGTTCACCCGAAGCGATACGCCACTTGACGAGGCATTTGGCTACCTTAAGAGAGTCATAGTTACTCCTGTCAGTTGCTCCCCGTTAAACCACAGTCACATCTACGATTTTCCTCTGCCGCTTTCACCAGCCGCGATACGCCATTATTTGTTGAAATTATGACTTTCACAGTACTCCTGCTAGGGGTTCCTCCAGTTTACCAATGTATTTCGCCTGTTGACGAAGCATTTGGCTATCTTAAGAGAGTCATAGTTACTCCTGTCAGTTGCTCCCCGTTTTACCACAGTCACATTTTCAATCTTATTCTGGCCAGTTCACCTGATGCGATACGCCATTATCAGTCAACCTAAAAAATATCACAGTACTCCTGCCGGAAGCTTCTCGAGTTTGCCGAAGTATTTCGCCTGTTGACGAAGCATTTGGATACCTTAAGAGAGTCATAGTTACTCCTTGCTGTTGCTCCCCATTTTACAACAGGCACATCTACAAGCTTACTCTGGCCAATTCTCCTGAAGCGATACGCTAATATCTGCTGACATAAAGACTTTCACAGTACTCCTGCTGGGAGCTTCTCAACTTTGCCGATGTATTTCGCCTATTGACGAGGCATTTGGCTACTTTAAGAGAGTCATAGTTACTCCTCTCAGTTGCTCCCCGTTAAACCACAGTCACATCTACGATTTTCATCTGCCGATTTCACCAGACGCGATACGCCATTATTTGTCGAAATTATGACTTTCACAGTACTCCTGCTAGGGGTTCCTCCAGTTTACCAATGTATTTCGCCTGTTGACGAACCATTTGGCTACCTTAAGAGAGTCATAGTTACTCCTGTCAGTTGCTCCCCGTTTTACCACAGTCACATTTTCAATCTTATTCTGGCCAGTTCACCTGAAGCGATACGCCATTATCGGTCAACCTAAAGAATTTCACAGTACTCTTGCCGGGAGCTCTCGAGTTTGCCGATGTATTTCGCCTGTTGACGAGGCATTTGGTTACCTTAAGAGAGTCATAGTTACCCCTTGCTGTTGCTCACCATTTTACAACAGGCACATCTACAAGCTTACTCTGGCCAATTCTCCTGAAGCGATACGATAATATCTATTGACATAAAGACTTTCACAGTACTCCTGCCGGGAGCTTTTCGACTTTGCCGTGTATTTCGCCTATTGACGATGCGTTTGGCTACCTTAAGAGAGTCATAGTTACTCCTGCCAGTGTCTCTCCGTTAAACCACAGTCACATCTACCATTTTCCTCTGCCCCTTTCACCAGACGCGATACGCCATTATTTGTCGACATCATGACTTTCAAAGTACTCCTGCTAGGGGCTCCTCCAGTTTACCAATGTATTTCGCCTGTTGACGAGGCATTTGGCTACCTTAAGAGAGTCATACTTACTCCTTTCAGTTGCTCCCCGTTTTACCACAGTCACATTTTCAATCTTATTCTGGCCAGTTCACCCGAAGCGATACGCCACTTGACGAGGCATTTGGCTACCTTAAGAGAGTCATAGTTACTCCTGTCAGTTGCTCCCCGTTAAACCACAGTCACATCTACGATTTTCCTCTGCCGCTTTCACCAGCCGCGATACGCCATTATTTGTTGAAATTATGACTTTCACAGTACTCCTGCTAGGGGTTCCTCCAGTTTACCAATGTATTTCGCCTGTTGACGAAGCATTTGGCTACCTTAAGAGAGTCATAGTTACTCCTGTCAGTTGCTCCCCGTTTTACCACAGTCACATTTTCAATCTTATTCTGGCCAGTTCACCTGATGCGATACGCCATTATCAGTCAACCTAAAAAATATCACAGTACTCCTGCCGGAAGCTTCTCGAGTTTGCCGAAGTATTTCGCCTGTTGACGAAGCATTTGGATACCTTAAGAGAGTCATAGTTACTCCTTGCTGTTGCTCCCCATTTTACAACAGGCACATCTACAAGCTTACTCTGGCCAATTCTCCTGAAGCGATACGCTAATATCTGTTGACATAAAGACTTTCACAGTACTCCTGCTGGGAGCTTCACAACTTTGCCGATGTATTTCGCCTATTGACGAGGCATTTGGCTACCTTAAGAGAGTCATAGTTACTCCTCTCAGTTGCTCCCCGTTAAACCACAGTCACATCTACGATTTTCCTCTGCTGATTTCACCAGACGCGATACGCCATTATTTGTCGAAATTATGACTTTCACAGTACTCCTGCTAGGGGTTCCTCCAGTTTACCAATGTATTTCGCCTGTTGACGAACCATTCGGCTACCTTAAGAGAGTCATAGTTACTCCTGTCAGTTGCTCCCCGTTTTACCACAGTCACATTTTCAATCTTATTCTGGCCAGTTCACCTGAAGTGATACGCCATTATCGGTCAACCTAAAGAATATCACAGTACCCTTGCCGGGAGCTCTCGAGTTTGCCGATGTATTTCGCCTGTTGACGAGGCATTTGGTTACCTTAAGAGAGTCATAGTTACCCCTTGCTGTTGCTCCCATAGTTACTCCTGTCAGTTGCTCCCCGTTTTACCACAGTCACATTTTCAATCTTATTCTGGCCAGTTCACCTGAAGCGATACGCCATTATCGGTCAACCTAAAGAATTTCACAGTACTCTTGCCGGGAGCTCTCGAGTTTGCCGATGTATTTCGCCTGTTGACGAGGCATTTGGTTACCTTAAGAGAGTCATAGTTACCCCTTGCTGTTGCTCACCATTTTACAACAGGCACATCTACAAGCTTACTCTGGCCAATTCTCCTGAAGCGATACGCTAATATCTATTGACATAAAGACTTTCACAGTACTCCTGCCGGGAGCTTTTCGACTTTGCCGATGTATTTCGCCTATTGACGAGGCGTTTGGCTACCTTAAGAGAGTCATAGTTACTCCTGCCAGTGTCTGTCCGTTAAACCACAGTCACATCTACCATTTTCCTCTGCCCCTTTCACCAGACGCGATACGCCATTATTTGTCGACATCATGACTTTCAAAGTACTCCTGCTAGGGGCTCCTCCAGTTTACCAATGTATTTCGCCTGTTGACGAGGCATTTGGCTACCTTAAGAGAGTCATACTTACTCCTGTCAGTTGCTCCCCGTTTTACCACAGTCACATTTTCAATCTTATTCTGGCCAGTTCACCCGAAGCGATACGCCACTTGACGAGGCATTTGGCTACCTTAAGAGAGTCATAGTTACTCCTGTCAGTTGCTCCCCGTTAAACCACAGTCACATCTACGATTTTCCTCTGCCGCTTTCACCAGCCGCGATACGCCATTATTTGTTGAAATTATGACTTTCACAGTACTCCTGCTAGGGGTTCCTCCAGTTTACCAATGTATTTCGCCTGTTGACGAAGCATTTGGCTACCTTAAGAGAGTCATAGTTACTCCTGTCAGTTGCTCCCCGTTTTACCACAGTCACATTTTCAATCTTATTCTGGCCAGTTCACCTGATGCGATACGCCATTATCAGTCAACCTAAAAAATATCACAGTACTCCTGCCGGAAGCTTCTCGAGTTTGCCGAAGTATTTCGCCTGTTGACGAAGCATTTGGATACCTTAAGAGAGTCATAGTTACTCCTTGCTGTTGCTCCCCATTTTACAACAGGCACATCTACAAGCTTACTCTGGCCAATTCTCCTGAAGCGATACGCTAATATCTGTTGACATAAAGACTTTCACAGTACTCCTGCTGGGAGCTTCTCAACTTTGCCGATGTATTTCGCCTATTGACGAGGCATTTGGCTACCTTAAGAGAGTCATAGTTACTCCTCTCAGTTGCTCCCCGGTAAACCACAGTCACATCTACGATTTTCCTCTGCTGATTTCACCAGACGCGATACGCCATTATTTGTCGAAATTATGACTTTCACAGTACTCCTGCTAGGGGTTCCTCCAGTTTACCAATGTATTTCGCCTGTTGACGAACCATTTGGCTACCTTAAGAGAGTCATAGTTACTCCTGCCAGTGTCTCTCCGTTAAACCACAGTCACATCTACCATTTTCCTCTGCCCCTTTCACCAGACGCGATACGCCATTATTTGTCGACATCATGACTTTCAAAGTACTCCTGCTAGGGGCTCCTCCAGTTTACCAATGTATTTCGCCTGTTGACGAGGCATTTGGCTACCTTAAGAGAGTCATACTTACTCCTGTCAGTTGCTCCCCGTTTTACCACAGTCACATTTTCAATCTTATTCTGGCCAGTTCACCCGAAGCGATACGCCACTTGACGAGGCATTTGGCTACCTTAAGAGAGTCATAGTTACTCCTGTCAGTTGCTCCCCGTTAAACCACAGTCACATCTACGATTTTCCTCTGCCGCTTTCACCAGCCGCGATACGCCATTATTTGTTGAAATTATGACTTTCACAGTACTCCTGCTAGGGGTTCCTCCAGTTTACCAATGTATTTCGCCTGTTGACGAAGCATTTGGCTACCTTAAGAGAGTCATAGTTACTCCTGTCAGTTGCTCCCAGTTTTACCACAGTCACATTTTCAATCTTATTCTGGCCAGTTCACCTGATGCGATACGCCATTATCAGTCAACCTAAAAAATATCACAGTACTCCTGCCGGAAGCTTCTCGAGTTTGCCGAAGTATTTCGCCTGTTGACGAAGCATTTGGATACCTTTAGAGAGTCATAGTTACTCCTTGCTGTTGCTCCCCATTTTACAACAGGCACATCTACAAGCTTACTCTGGCCAATTCTCCTGAAGCGATACGCTAATATCTGTTGACATAAAGACTTTCACAGTACTCCTGCTGGGAGCTTCTCAACTTTGCCGATGTATTTCGCCTATTGACGAGGCATTTGGCTACCTTAAGAGAGTCATAGTTACTCCTCTCAGTTGCTCCCCGTTAAACCACAGTCACATCTACGATTTTCCTCTGCTGATTTCACCAGACGCGATACGCCATTATTTGTCGAAATTATGACTTTCACAGTACTCCTGCTAGGGGTTCCTCCAGTTTACCAATGTATTTCGCCTGTTGACGAACCATTCGGCTACCTTAAGAGAGTCATAGTTACTCCTGTCAGTTGCTCCCCGTTTTACCACAGTCACATTTTCAATCTTATTCTGGCCAGTTCACCTGAAGTGATACGCCATTATCGGTCAACCTAAAGAATATCACAGTACCCTTGCCGGGAGCTCTCGAGTTTGCCGATGTATTTCGCCTGTTGACGAGGCATTTGGTTACCTTAAGAGAGTCATAGTTACCCCTTGCTGTTGCTCCCATAGTTACTCCTGTCAGTTGCTCCCCGTTTTACCACAGTCACATTTTCAATCTTATTCTGGCCAGTTCACCTGAAGCGATACGCCATTATCGGTCAACCTAAAGAATTTCACAGTACTCTTGCCGGGAGCTCTCGAGTTTGCCGATGTATTTCGCCTGTTGACGAGGCATTTGGTTACCTTAAGAGAGTCATAGTTACCCCTTGCTGTTGCTCACCATTTTACAACAGGCACATCTACAAGCTTACTCTGGCCAATTCTCCTGAAGCGATACGCTAATATCTATTGACATAAAGACTTTCACAGTACTCCTGCCGGGAGCTTTTCGACTTTGCCGATGTATTTCGCCTATTGACGAGGCGTTTGGCTACCTTAAGAGAGTCATAGTTACTCCTGCCAGTGTCTGTCCGTTAAACCACAGTCACATCTACCATTTTCCTCTGCCCCTTTCACCAGACGCGATACGCCATTATTTGTCGACATCATGACTTTCAAAGTACTCCTGCTAGGGGCTCCTCCAGTTTACCAATGTATTTCGCCTGTTGACGAGGCATTTGGCTACCTTAAGAGAGTCATACTTACTCCTGTCAGTTGCTCCCCGTTTTACCACAGTCACATTTTCAATCTTATTCTGGCCAGTTCACCTGATGCGATACGCCATTATCAGTCAACCTAAAAAATATCACAGTACTCCTGCCGGAAGCTTCTCGAGTTTGCCGAAGTATTTCGCCTGTTGACGAAGCATTTGGATACCTTAAGAGAGTCATAGTTACTCCTTGCTGTTGCTCCCCATTTTACAACAGGCACATCTACAAGCTTACTCTGGCCAATTCTCCTGAAGCGATACGCTAATATCTGTTGACATAAAGACTTTCACAGTACTCCTGCTGGGAGCTTCTCAACTTTGCCGATGTATTTCGCCTATTGACGAGGCATTTGGCTACCTTAAGAGAGTCATAGTTACTCCTCTCAGTTGCTCCCCGGTAAACCACAGTCACATCTACGATTTTCCTCTGCTGATTTCACCAGACGCGATACGCCATTATTTGTCGAAATTATGACTTTCACAGTACTCCTGCTAGGGGTTCCTCCAGTTTACCAATGTATTTCGCCTGTTGACGAACCATTTGGCTACCTTAAGAGAGTCATAGTTACTCCTGCCAGTGTCTCTCCGTTAAACCACAGTCACATCTACCATTTTCCTCTGCCCCTTTCACCAGACGCGATACGCCATTATTTGTCGACATCATGACTTTCAAAGTACTCCTGCTAGGGGCTCCTCCAGTTTACCAATGTATTTCGCCTGTTGACGAGGCATTTGGCTACCTTAAGAGAGTCATACTTACTCCTGTCAGTTGCTCCCCGTTTTACCACAGTCACATTTTCAATCTTATTCTGGCCAGTTCACCCGAAGCGATACGCCACTTGACGAGGCATTTGGCTACCTTAAGAGAGTCATAGTTACTCCTGTCAGTTGCTCCCCGTTAAACCACAGTCACATCTACGATTTTCCTCTGCCGCTTTCACCAGCCGCGATACGCCATTATTTGTTGAAATTATGACTTTCACAGTACTCCTGCTAGGGGTTCCTCCAGTTTACCAATGTATTTCGCCTGTTGACGAAGCATTTGGCTACCTTAAGAGAGTCATAGTTACTCCTGTCAGTTGCTCCCCGTTTTACCACAGTCACATTTTCAATCTTATTCTGGCCAGTTCACCTGATGCGATACGCCATTATCAGTCAACCTAAAAAATATCACAGTACTCCTGCCGGAAGCTTCTCGAGTTTGCCGAAGTATTTCGCCTGTTGACGAAGCATTTGGATACCTTAAGAGAGTCATAGTTACTCCTTGCTGTTGCTCCCCATTTTACAACAGGCACATCTACAAGCTTACTCTGGCCAATTCTCCTGAAGCGATACGCTAATATCTGTTGACATAAAGACTTTCACAGTACTCCTGCTGGGAGCTTCTCAACTTTGCCGATGTATTTCGCCTATTGACGAGTCATTTGGCTACCTTAAGAGAGTCGTAGTTACTCCTCTCAGTTGCTCCCCGTTAAACCACAGTCACATCTACGATTTTCCTCTGCCGATTTCACCAGACGCGATACGCCATTATTTGTCGAAATTATGACTTTCACAGTACTCCTGCTAGGGGTTCCTCCAGTTTACCAATGTATTTCGCCTGTTGACGAACCATTTGGCTACCTTAAGAGAGTCATAGTTACTCCTGTCAGTTGCTCCCCGTTTTACCACAGTCACATTTTCAATCTTATTCTGGCCAGTTCACCTGAAGTGATACGCCATTATCGGTCAACCTAAAGAATTTCACAGTACCCTCGCCGGGAGCTCTCGAGTTTGCCGATGTATTTCGCCTGTTGACGAGGCATTTGGTTACCTTAAGAGAGTCATAGTGACCCCTTGCTGTTGCTCCCATAGTTACTCCTGTCAGTTGCTCCCCGTTTTACCACAGTCACATTTTCAATCTTATTCTGGCCAGTTCACCTGAAGCGATACGCCATTATCGGTCAACCTAAAGAATTTCACAGTACTCTTGCCGGGAGCTCTCGAGTTTGCCGATGTATTTCGCCTGTTGACGAGGCATTTGGTTACCTTAAGAGAGTCATAGTTACCCCTTGCTGTTGCTCACCATTTTACAACAGGCACATCTACAAGCTTACTCTGGCCAATTCTCCTGAAGCGATACGCTAATATCTATTGACATAAAGACTTTCACAGTACTCCTGCCGGGAGCTTTTCGACTTTGCCGATGTATTTCGCCTATTGACGAGGCGTTTGGCTACCTTAAGAGAGTCATAGTTACTCCTGTCAGTTGCTCCCCGTTAAACCACAGTCACATCTACGATTTTCCTCTGCCGCTTTCACCAGCCGCGATACGCCATTATTTGTTGAAATTATGACTTTCACAGTACTCCTGCTAGGGGTTCCTCCAGTTTACCAATGTATTTCGCCTGTTGACGAAGCATTTGGCTACCTGAAGAGAGTCATAGTTACTCCTGTCAGTTGCTCCCCGTTTTACCACAGTCACATTTTCAATCTTATTCTGGCCAGTTCACCTGATGCGATACGCCATTATCAGTCAACCTAAAAAATATCACAGTACTCCTGCCGGAAGCTTCTCGAGTTTGCCGAAGTATTTCGCCTGTTGACGAAGCATTTGGATACCTTAAGAGAGTCATAGTTACTCCTTGCTGTTGCTCCCCATTTTACAACAGGCACATCTACAAGCTTACTCTGGCCAATTCTCCTGAAGCGATACGCTAATATCTGTTGACATAAAGACTTTCACAGTACTCCTGCTGGGAGCTTCTCAACTTTGCCGATGTATTTCGCCTATTGACGAGGCATTTGGCTACCTTAAGAGAGTCATAGTTACTCCTCTCAGTTGCTCCCCGTTAAACCACAGTCACATCTACGATTTTCCTCTGCTGATTTCACCAGACGCGATACGCCATTATTTGTCGAAATTATGACTTTCACAGTACTCCTGCTAGGGGTTCCTCCAGTTTACCAATGTATTTCGCCTGTTGACGAACCATTTGGCTACCTTAAGAGAGTCATAGTTACTCCTGCCAGTTGCTCCCCGTTTTACCATAGTCACATTTTCAATCTTATTCTGGCCAGTTCACCTGAAGTGATACGCCATTATCGGTCAACCTAAAGAATTTCACAGTACCCTCGCCGGGAGCTCTCGAGTTTGCCGATGTATTTCGCCTGTTGACGAGGCATTTGGTTACCTTAAGAGAGTCATAGTTACCCCTTGCTGTTGCTCCCATAGTTACTCCTGTCAGTTGCTCCCCGTTTTACCACAGTCACATTTTCAATCTTATTCTGGCCAGTTCACCTGAAGCGATACGCCATTATCGGTCAACCTAAAGAATTTCACAGTACTCTTGCCGGGAGCTCTCGAGTTTGCCGATGTATTTCGCCTGTTGACGAGGCATTTGGTTACCTTAAGAGAGTCATAGTTACCCCTTGCTGTTGCTCACCATTTTACAACAGGCACATCTACAAGCTTACTCTGGCCAATTCTCCTGAAGCGATACGCTAATATCTATTGACATAAAGACTTTCACAGTACTCCTGCCGGGAGCTTTTCGACTTTGCCGATGTATTTCGCCTATTGACGAGGCGTTTGGCTACCTTAAGAGAGTCATAGTTACTCCTGCCAGTGTCTCTCTGTTAAACCACAGTCACATCTACCATTTTCCTCTGCCCCTTTCACCAGACGCGATACGCCATTATTTGTCGACATCATGACTTTCAAAGTACTCCTGCTAGGGGCTCCTCCAGTTTACCAATGTATTTCGCCTGTTGACGAGGCATTTGGCTACCTTAAGAGAGTCATACTTACTCCTGTCAGTTGCTCCCCGTTTTACCACAGTCACATTTTCAATCTTATTCTGGCCAGTTCACCCGAAGCGATACGCCACTTGACGAGGCATTTGGCTACCTTAAGAGAGTCATAGTTACTCCTGTCAGTTGCTCCCCGTTAAACCACAGTCACATCTACGATTTTCCTCTGCCGCTTTCACCAGCCGCGATACGCCATTATTTGTTGAAATTATGACTTTCACAGTACTCCTGCTAGGGGTTCCTCCAGTTTACCAATGTATTTCGCCTGTTGACGAAGCATTTGGCTACCTGAAGAGAGTCATAGTTACTCCTGTCAGTTGCTCCCCGTTTTACCACAGTCACATTTTCAATCTTATTCTGGCCAGTTCACCTGATGCGATACGCCATTATCAGTCAACCTAAAAAATATCACAGTACTCCTGCCGGAAGCTTCTCGAGTTTGCCGAAGTATTTCGCCTGTTGACGAAGCATTTGGATACCTTAAGAGAGTCATAGTTACTCCTTGCTGTTGCTCCCCATTTTACAACAGGCACATCTACAAGCTTACTCTGGCCAATTCTCCTGAAGCGATACGCTAATATCTGTTGACATAAAGACTTTCACAGTACTCCTGCTGGGAGCTTCTCAACTTTGCCGATGTATTTCGCCTATTGACGAGGCATTTGGCTACCTTAAGAGAGTCATAGTTACTCCTCTCAGTTGCTCCCCGTTAAACCACAGTCACATCTACGATTTTCCTCTGCTGATTTCACCAGACGCGATACGCCATTATTTGTCGAAATTATGACTTTCACAGTACTCCTGCTAGGGGTTCCTCCAGTTTACCAATGTATTTCGCCTGTTGACGAACCATTTGGCTACCTTAAGAGAGTCATAGTTACTCCTGCCAGTGTCTCTCCGTTAAACCACAGTCACATCTACCATTTTCCTCTGCCCCTTTCACCAGACGCGATACGCCATTATTTGTCGACATCATGACTTTCAAAGTACTCCTGCTAGGGGCTCCTCCAGTTTACCAATGTATTTCTCCTGTTGACGAGGCATTTGGTTACCTTAAGAGAGTCATACTTACTCCTGTCAGTTGCTCCCCATTTTACCACAGTCACATTTTCAATCTTATTCTGGCCAGTTCACCCGTAGCGATACGCCATTATCAGTCAACCTAAAGAATTTCACAGTACTCCTGCCGGGAGCTTCTCGAGTTTGCCGATGTATTTCGCCTGTTGACGAGGCATTTGGATACCTTAAGAGAGTCATAGTTACACCTTGCTGTTGCTCACCATTTTACAACAGGCACATCTACAAGCTTACTCTATCCAATTCTGCTGAAGCGATACGCTAATATCTGTTGACATAAAGACTTTCACAGTTCTCCTGCCGGGAGCTTCTCGACTTTGCCGACGTATTTCGCATATTGACGAGGCACCTGGCTACCTTAAGAGAGTTATAGTTACTCCTGCCAGTGTCTCTCCGTTAAACCACATTCACATTTACAATTTTCCTCTGCCCCTTTCACCAGACACGATACGATATTATTCTTCGACATTATGACTTTCACAGTACTCCTGCTAGGGGCTCCTCCAGTTTACCAATGTATTTCGCCTGTTGACGAAGCATTTGGCTACCTTAAGAGAGTCATAGTTACTCCTGTCAGTTGCTCCCCGTTTTATCAGAGTCACATTTTCAATCTTATTCTGGCCAGTTCACCTGATGCGATACGCCATTATCAGTCAACCTAAAAAATATCACAGTACTCCTGCCGGAAGCTTCTCGAGTTTGCCGAAGTATTTCGCCTGTTGACGAAGCCTTTGGATACCTTAAGAGAGTCATAGTTACTCCTTGCTGTTGCTCCCCATTTTACAACAGGCACATCTACAAGCTTACTCTGGCCAATTCTCCTGAAGCGATACGCTAATATCTGTTGACATAAAGACTTTCACAGTACTCCTGCTGGGAGCTTCTCAACTTTGCCGATGTATTTCGCCTATTGACGAGGCATTTGGCTACCTTAAGAGAGTCATAGTTACTCCTCTCAGTTGCTCCCCGTTAAACCACAGTCACATCTACGATTTTCCTCTGCCGCTTTCACCAGACGCGATACGCCATTATTTGTCGAAATTATGACTTTCACAGTACTCCTGCTAGGGGTTCCTCCAGTTTACCAATGTATTTCGCCTGTTGACGAACCATTTGGCTACCTTAAGAGAGTCATAGTTACTCCTCTCAGATGCTCCCCGTTTTACCACAGTCACATTTTCAATCTTATTCTGGCCAGTTCACCTGATGCGATACGCCATTATCGGTCAACCTAAAGAATTTCACAGTACTCTTGCCGGGAGCTCTCGAGTTTGCCGATGTATTTCGCCTGTTGACGAGGCATTTGGTTACCTTAAGAGAGTCATAGTTACCCCTTGCTGTTGCTCCCCATTTTGCAACAGGCACATCTACAAGCTTACTCTGGCCAATTCTCCTGAAGCGATACGCTAATATCTATTGGCATAAAGACTTTCTCAGTACTCCTGCCGGGATCTTTTCGACTTTGCCGATGTATTTCACCTATTGACGAGGCGTTTGGCTACCTTAAGAGAGTCATAGTTACTCCTGCCCGTGTCTCTCCGTTAAACCACAGTCACATCTACGATTTTCCTCTGCCGCTTTCACCAGCCGCGATACGCCATTATTTGTTGAAATTATGACTTTCACAGTACTCCTGCTAGGGGTTCCTCCAGTTTACAAATGTATTTCGCCTGTTGACGAAGCATTTGGCTACCTTAAGAGAGTCATAGTTACTCCTGTCAGTTGCTCCCCGTTTTACCACAGTCACATTTTCAATCTTATTCTGGCCAGTTCACCTGATGCGATACGCCATTATCAGTCAACCTAAAAAATATCACAGTACTCCTGCCGGAAGCTTCTCGAGTTTGCCGAAGTATTTCGCCTGTTGACGAAGCATTTGGATACCTTAAGAGAGTCATAGTTACTCCTTGCTGTTGCTCCCCATTTTACAACAGGCACATCTACAAACTTACTCTGGCCAATTCTCCTGAAGCGATACGCTAATACCTGTTAACATAAAGACATTCACAGTACTCCTGCTGTGAGCTTCTCAACTTTGCCGATGTATTTCGCCTATTGACGAGGCATTTGGCTACCTTAAGAGAGTCATAGTTACTCCTCTCAGTTGCTCCCCGTTAAACCACAGTCACATCTACGATTTTCCTCTGCCGATTTCACCAGACGCGATACGCCATTATTTGTCGAAATTATGACTTTCACAGTACTCCTGCTAGGGGTTCCTCCAGTTTACCAATGTATTTCGCCTGTTGACGAACCATTTGGCTACCTTAAGAGAGTCATAGTTACTCCTGTCAGTTGCTCCCCGTTTTACCACAGTCACATTTTCAATCTTATTCTGGAGAGTTCACCTGAAGTGATACGCCATTATCGGTCAACCTAAAGAATTTCACAGTACCCTTGCCGGGAGCTCTCGAGTTTGCCGATGTATTTCGCCTGTTGACGAGGCATTTGGTTACCTTAAGAGAGTCATAGTTACGCCTTGCTGTTGCTCCCATAGTTACTCCTGTCAGTTGCTCCCCGTTTTACCACAGTCACATTTTCAATCTTATTCTGGCCAGTTCACCTGAAGCGATACGCCATTATCGGTCAACCTAAAGAATTTCACAGTACTCTTGCCGGGAGCTCTCGAGTTTGCCGATGTATTTCGCCTGTTGACGAGGCATTTGGTTACCTTAAGAGAGTCATAGTTACCCCTTGCTGTTGCTCACCATTTTACAACAGGCACATCTACAAGCTTACTCTGGCCAATTCTCCTGAAGCGATACGCTAATATCTATTGACATAAAGACTTTCACAGTACTCCTGCCGGGAGCTTTTCGACTTTGCCGATGTATTTCGCCTATTGACGAGGCGTTTGGCTACCTTAAGAGAGTCATAGTTACTCCTGCCAGTGTCTCTCCGTTAAACCACAGTCACATCTACCATTTTCCTCTGCCCCTTTCACCAGACGCGATACGCCATTATTTGTCGACATCATGACTTTCAAAGTACTCCTGCTAGGGGCTCCTCCAGTTTACCAATGTATTTCGCCTGTTGACGAGACATTTGGCTACCTTAAGAGAGTCATACTTACTCCTGTCAGTTGCTCCCCATTTTACCACAGTCACATTTTCAATCTTATTCTGGCCAGTTCACCCGTAGCAATACGCCATTATCAGTCAACCTAAAGAATTTCGCAGTACTCCTGCCGGGAGCTTCTCGAGTTTGCCGATGTATTTCGCCTGTTGACGAGGCATTTGGATACCTTAAGAGAGTCATAGTTACACTTTGCTGTTGCTCACCATTTTACAACAGGCACATCTACAAGCTTACTCTATCCAATTCTGCTGAAGCGATACGCTAATATCTGTTGACATAAAGACTTTCACAGTTCTCCTGCCGGGAGCTTCTCGACTTTGCCGACGTATTTCGCATATTGACGAGGCACCTGGCTACCTTAAGAGAGTTATAGTTACTCCTGCCAGTGTCTCTCCGTTAAACCACATTCACATTTACAATTTTCCTCTGCCCCTTTCACCAGACACGATACGATATTATTCTTCGACATTATGACTTTCACAGTACTCCTGCTAGGGGCTCCTCCAGTTTACCAATGTATTTCGCCTGTTGACGAAGCATTTGGCTACCTTAAGAGAGTCATAGTTACTCCTGTCAGTTGCTCCCCGTTTTATCACAGTCACATTTTCAATCTTATTCTGGCCAGTTCACCTGATGCGATACGCCATTATCAGTCAACCTAAAAAATATCACAGTACTCCTGCCGGAAGCTTCTCGAGTTTGCCGAAGTATTTCGCCTGTTGACGAAGCATTTGGATACCTTAAGAGAGTCATAGTTACTCCTTGCTGTTGCTCCCCATTTTACAACAGGCACATCTACAAGCTTACTCTGGCCAATTCTCCTGAAGCGATACGCTAATATCTGTTGACATAAAGACTTTCACAGTACTCCTGCTGGGAGCTTCTCAACTTTGCCGATGTATTTCGCCTATTGACGAGGCATTTGGCTACCTTAAGAGAGTCATAGTTACTCCTCTCAGTTGCTCCCCGTTAAACCACAGTCACATCTACGATTTTCCTCTGCCGCTTTCACCAGACGCGATACGCCATTATTTGTCGAAATTATGACTTTCACAGTACTCCTGCTAGGGGTTCCTCCAGTTTACCAATGTATTTCGCCTGTTGACGAACCATTTGGCTACCTTAAGAGAGTCATAGTTACTCCTGTCAGTTGCTCCCCGTTTTACCACAGTCACATTTTCAATCTTATTCTGGCCAGTTCACCTGATGCGATACGCCATTATCGGTCAACCTAAAGAATTTCACAGTACTCTTGCCGGGAGCTCTCGAGTTGGCCGATGTATTTCGCCTGTTGACGAGGCATTTGGTTACCTTAAGAGAGTCATAGTTACCCCTTGCTGTTGCTCCCCATTTTGCAACAGGCACATCTACAAGCTTACTCTGGCCAATTCTCCTGAAGCGATACGCTAATATCTATTGACATAAAGACTTTCTCAGTACTCCTGCCGGGATCTTTTCGACTTTGCCGATGTATTTCACCTATTGACGAGGCGTTTGGCTACCTTAAGAGAGTCATAGTTACTCCTGCCCGTGTCTCTCCGTTAAACCACAGTCACATCTACGATTTTCCTCTGCCGCTTTCACCAGCCGCGATACGCCATTATTTGTTGAAATTATGACTTTCACAGTACTCCTGCTAGGGGTTCCTCCAGTTTACCAATGTATTTCGCCTGTTGACGAAGCATTTGGCTACCTTAAGAGAGTCATAGTTACTCCTGTCAGTTGCTCCCCGTTTTACCACAGTCACATTTTCAATCTTATTCTGGCCAGTTCACCTGATGCGATACGCCATTATCAGTCAACCTAAAAAATATCACAGTACTCCTGCCGGAAGCTTCTCGAGTTTGCCGAAGTATTTCGCCTGTTGACGAAGCATTTGGATACGTTAAGAGAGTCATAGTTACTCCTTGCTGTTGCTCCCCATTTTACAACAGGCACATCTACAAACTTACTCTGGCCAATTCTCCTGAAGCGATACGCTAATACCTGTTAACATAAAGACTTTCACAGTACTCCTGCTGGGAGCTTCTCAACTTTGCCGATGTATTTCGCCTATTGACGAGGCATTTGGCTACCTTAAGAGAGTCATAGTTACTCCTCTCAGTTGCTCCCCGTTAAACCACAGTCACATCTACGATTTTCCTCTGCCGATTTCACCAGACGCGATACGCCATTATTTGTCGAAATTATGACTTTCACAGTACTCCTGCTAGGGGTTCCTCCAGTTTACCAATGTATTTCGCCTGTTGACGAACCATTTGGCTACCTTAAGAGAGTCATAGTTACTCCTGTCAGTTGCTCCCCGTTTTACCACAGTCACATTTTCAATCTTATTCTGGCCAGTTCACCTGAAGTGATACGCCATTATCGGTCAACCTAAAGAATTTCACAGTACCCTTGCCGGGAGCTCTCGAGTTTGCCGATGTATTTCGCCTGTTGACGAGGCATTTGGTTACTTTAAGAGAGTCATAGTTACGCCTTGCTGTTGCTCCCATAGTTACTCCTGTCAGTTGCTCCCCGTTTTACCACAGTCACATTTTCAATCTTATTCTGGCCAGTTCACCTGAAGCGATACGCCATTATCGGTCAACCTAAAGAATTTCACAGTACTCTTGCCGGGAGCTCTCGAGTTTGCCGATGTATTTCGCCTGTTGACGAGGCATTTGGTTACCTTAAGAGAGTCATAGTTACCCCTTGCTGTTGCTCACCATTTTACAACAGGCACATCTACAAGCTTACTCTGGCCAATTCTCCTGAAGCGATACGCTAATATCTATTGACATAAAGACTTTCACAGTACTCCTGCCGGGAGCTTTTCGACTTTGCCGATGTATTTCGCCTATTGACGAGGCGTTTGGCTACCTTAAGAGAGTCATAGTTACTCCTGCCAGTGTCTCTCCGTTAAACCACAGTCACATCTACCATTTTCCTCTGCCCCTTTCACCAGACGCGATACGCCATTATTTGTCGACATCATGACTTTCAAAGTACTCCTGCTAGGGGCTCCTCCAGTTTACCAATGTATTTCGCCTGTTGACGAGGCATTTGGCTACCTTAAGAGAGTCATACTTACTCCTGTCAGTTGCTCCCCATTTTACCACAGTCACATTTTCAATCTTATTCTGGCCAGTTCACCCGTAGCGATACGCCATTATCAGTCAACCTAAAGAATTTCACAGTACTCCTGCCGGGAGCTTCTCGAGTTTGCCGATGTATTTCGCCTGTTGACGAGGCATTTGGATACCTTAAGAGAGTCATAGTTACACCTTGCTGTTGCTCACCATTTTACAACAGGCACATCTACAAGCTTACTCTATCCAATTCTGCTGAAGCGATACGCTAATATCTGTTGACATAAAGACTTTCACAGTTCTCCTGCCGGGAGCTTCTCGACTTTGCCGACGTATTTCGCATATTGACGAGGCACCTGGCTACCTTAAGAGAGTTATAGTTACTCCTGCCAGTGTCTCTCCGTTAAACCACATTCACATTTACAATTTTCCTCTGCCCCTTTCACCAGACACGATACGATATTATTCTTCGACATTATGACTTTCACAGTACTCCTGCTAGGGGCTCCTCCAGTTTACCAATGTATTTCGCCTGTTGACGAAGCATTTGGCTACCTTAAGAGAGTCATAGTTACTCCTGTCAGTTGCTCCCCGTTTTATCACAGTCACATTTTCAATCTTATTCTGGCCAGTTCACCTGATGCGATACGCCATTATCAGTCAACCTAAAAAATATCACAGTACTCCTGCCGGAAGCTTCTCGAGTTTGCCGAAGTATTTCGCCTGTTGACGAAGCATTTGGATACCTTAAGAGAGTCATAGTTACTCCTTGCTGTTGCTCCCCATTTTACAACAGGCACATCTACAAGCTTACTCTGGCCAATTCTCCTGAAGCGATACGCTAATATCTGTTGACATAAAGACTTTCACAGTACTCCTGCTGGGAGCTTCTCAACTTTGCCGATGTATTTCGCCTATTGACGAGGCATTTGGCTACCTTAAGAGAGTCATAGTTACTCCTCTCAGTTGCTCCCCGTTAAACCACAGTCACATCTACGATTTTCCTCTGCCGCTTTCACCAGACGCGATACGCCATTATTTGTCGAAATTATGACTTTCACAGTACTCCTGCTAGGGGTTCCTCCAGTTTACCAATGTATTTCGCCTGTTGACGAACCATTTGGCTACCTTAAGAGAGTCATAGTTACTCCTGTCAGTTGCTCCCCGTTTTACCACAGTCACATTTTCAATCTTGTTCTGGCCAGTTCACCTGATGCGATACGCCATTATCGGTCAACCTAAAGAATTTCACAGTACTCTTGCCGGGAGCTCTCGAGTTTGCCGATGTATTTCGCCTGTTGACGAGGCATTTGGTTACCTTAAGAGAGTCATAGTTACCCCTTGCTGTTGCTCCCCATTTTGCAACAGGCACATCTACAAGCTTACTCTGGCCAATTCTCCTGAAGCGATACGCTAATATCTATTGACATAAAGACTTTCTCAGTACTCCTGCCGGGATCTTTTCGACTTTGCCGATGTATTTCACCTATTGACGAGGCGTTTGGCTACCTTAAGAGAGTCATAGTTACTCCTGCCCGTGTCTCTCCGTTAAACCACAGTCACATCTACGATTTTCCTCTGCCGCTTTCACCAGCCGCGATACGCCATTATTTGTTGAAATTATGACTTTCACAGTACTCCTGCTAGGGGTTCCTCCAGTTTACCAATGTATTTCGCCTGTTGACGAAGCATTTGGCTACCTTAAGAGAGTCATAGTTACTCCTGTCAATTGCTCCCCGTTAAACCACAGTCACATCTACAATTTTCCTCTGCCGCTTTCACCAGACGCGATACGCCATTATTTGTAGAAATTATGACTTTCACAGTACTCCTGCTAGGAATTCCTCCAGTTTACCAATGTATTTCGCCTGTTGACGAACCATTTGGCTACCTTAAGAGAGTCATAGTTACTCCTGTCAGTTGCTCCCCGTTTTACCACAGTCACATTTTCAATCTTATTCTGGCCAATTCACCTGAAGCGATACGCCATTATCGGTCAACCTAAAGAATTTCACAGTACTCTTGCCGGGAGCTCTCGAGTTTGCCGATGTATTTCGCCTGTTGACGAGGCATTTGGTTACCTTAAGAGAGTCATAGTTACCCCTTGCTGTTGCTCCCCATTTTACAACAGGCACATCTACATGCTTACTCTGGCCAATTCTCCTGAAGCGATACGCTAATATCTATTGACATAAAGACTTTCACAGTACTCCTGCCGGGAGCTTTTCGACTTTGCCGATGTATTTCGCCTATTGACGAGGCGTTTGGCTACCTTAAGAGAGTCATAGTTACTCCTGCCAGTGTCTCTCCGTTAAACCACAGTCACATCTAACATTTTCCTCTGCCCCTTTCACCAGACGCGATACGCCATTATTTGTCGACATCATGACTTTCAAAGTACTCCTGCTTGGGGCTCCTCCAGTTTACCAATGTATTTCGCCTGTTGACGAGGCATTTGGCTACCTTAAGAGAGTCATACTTACTCCTGTCAGTTGCTCCCCGTTTTACCACAGTCACATTTTCAATCTTATTCTGGCCAGTTCACCCGTAGCGATACGCCATTATCAGTCAACCTAAAGAATTTCACAGTACTCCTGCGGGGAGCTTCTCGAGTTTGCCGATGTATTTCGCCTGTTGACGAGGCATTTGGATACCTTAAGAGAGTCATAGTCACACCTTGCTGTTGCTCACCATTTTACAACAGGCACATCTACAAGCTTACTCTATCCAATTCTGCTGAAGCGATACGCTAATATCTGTTGACATAAAGACTTTCACAGTACTCCTGCTGGAAGCTTCTCAACTTTGCCGATGTATTTCGCCTATTGACGAGGCATTTGGCTACCTTAAGAGAGTCATAGTTACTCCTCTCCGTTGCTCCCCGTTAAACCACAGTCACATCTACGATTTTCCTCTGCCGCTTTCACCAGACGCGATACGCCATTATTTGTCGAAATTATGACTTTCACAGTACTCCTGCTAGGGGTTCCTCCAGTTTACCAATGTATTTCGCCTGTTGACCAACCATTTGGCTACCTTAAGAGAGTCATACTTACTCCTGTCAGTTGCTCCCCGTTTTACCACAGTCACATTTTCAATCTTATTCTGGCCAGTTCACCCGTAGCGATACGCCATTATCAGTCAACCTAAAGAATTTCACAGTACTCCTGCGGGGAGCTTCTCGAGTTTGCCGATGTATTTCGCCCGTTGACGAGGCATTTGGATACCTTAAGAGAGTCATAGTTACACCTTGCTGTTGCTCACCATTTTACAACAGGCACATCTACAAGCTTACTCTATCCAATTCTGCTGAAGCGATACGCTAATATCTGTTGACATAAAGACTTTCACAGTTCTCCTGCCGGGAGCTTCTCGACTTTGCCGACGTATTTCGCATATTGATGAGGCACCTGGCTACCTTAAGAGAGTTATAGTTACTCCTGCCAGTGTCTCTCCGTTAAACCACATTCACATTTACAATTTTCCTCTGCCCCTTTCACCAGACAAGATACGATATTATTCTTCGACATTATGACTTTCACAGTACTCCTGCTAGGGGCTCCTCCAGTTTACCAATGTATTTCGCCTGTTGACGAGGCATTTGGCTACCTTAAGAGAGACATATTTACTCCTGTCAGTTGCTCCCCGTTAAACCACAGTCACATCTACGATTTTCCTCTGCCGCTTTCACCAGCCGCGATACGCCATTATTTGTTGAAATTATGACTTTCACAGTACTCCTGCTAGGGGTTCCTCCAGTTTACCAATGTATTTCGCCTGTTGACGAAGCATTTGGCTACCTTAAGAGAGTCATAGTTACTCCTGTCAGTTGCTCCCCGTTTTACCACAGTCACATCTACGATTTTCCTCTGCCGCTTTCACCAGCCGCGATACGCCATTATTTGTTGAAATTATGACTTTCACAGTACTCCTGCTAGGGGTTCCTCCAGTTTACCAATGTATTTCGCCTGTTGACGAAGCATTTGGCTACCTTAAGAGAGTCATAGTTACTCCTGTCAGTTGCTCCCCGTTTTACCACAGTCACATTTTCAATCTTATTCTGGCCAGTTCACCTGATGCGATACGCCATTATCAGTCAACCTAAAAAATATCACAGTACTCCTGCCGGAAGCTTCTCGAGTTTGCCGAAGTATTTCGCCTGTTGACGAAGCGTTTGGATACCTTAAGAGAGTCATAGTTACTCCTTGCTGTTGCTCCCCATTTTACAACAGGCACATCTACAAGCTTACTCTGGCCAATTCTCCTGAAGCGATACGCTAATATCTGTTGACATAAAGACTTTCACAGTACTCCTGCTGGGAGCTTCTCAACTTTGCCGATGTATTTCGCCTATTGACGAGGCGTTTGGCTACCTTAAGAGAGTCATAGTTACTCCTGCCAGTGTCTCTCCGTTAAACCACAGTCACATCTAACATTTTCCTCTGCCCCTTTCACCAGACGCGATACGCCATTATTTGTCGACATCATGACTTTCAAAGTACTCCTGCTTGGGGCTCCTCCAGTTTACCAATGTATTTCGCCTGTTGACGAGGCATTTGGCTACCTTAAGAGAGTCATACTTACTCCTGTCAGTTGCTCCCCGTTTTACCACAGTCACATTTTCAATCTTTTTCTGGCCAGTTCACCCGTAGCGATACGCCATTATCAGTCAACCTAAAGAATTTCACAGTACTCCTGCGGGGAGCTTCTCGAGTTTGCCGATGTATTTCGCCTGTTGACGAAGCGTTTGGATACCTTAAGAGAGTCATAGTTACTCCTTGCTGTTGCTCCCCATTTTACAACAGGCACATCTACAAGCTTACTCTGGCCAATTCTCCTGAAGCGATACGCTAATATCTGTTGACATAAAGACTTTCACAGTACTCCTGCTGGGAGCTTCTCAACTTTGCCGATGTATTTCGCCTATTGACGAGGCATTTGGCTACCTTAAGAGAGTCATAGTTACTCCTCTCAGTTGCTCCCCGTTAAACCACAGTCACATCTACGATTTTCCTCTGCTGATTTCACCAGACGCGATACGCCATTATTTGTCGAAATTATGACTTTCACAGTACTCCTGCTAGGGTTCCTCCAGTTTACCAATGTATTTCGCCTGTTGACGAACCATTTGGCTACCTTAAGAGAGTCATAGTTACTCCTGCCAGTGTCTCTCCGTTAAACCACAGTCACATCTACCATTTTCCTCTGCCCCTTTCACCAGACGCGATACGCCATTATTTGTCGACATCATGACTTTCAAAGTACTCCTGCTAGGGGCTCCTCCAGTTTACCAATGTATTTCGCCTGTTGACGAGGCATTTGGCTACCTTAAGAGAGTCATACTTACTCCTGTCAGTTGCTCCCCATTTTACCACAGTCACATTTTCAATCTTATTCTGGCCAGTTCACCCCTAGCGATACGCCATTATCAGTCAACCTAAAGAATTTCACAGTACTCCTGCCGGGAGCTTCTCGAGTTTGCCGATGTATTTCGCCTGTTGACGAGGCATTTGGATACCTTAAGAGAGTCATAGTTACACCTTGCTGTTGCTCACCATTTTACAACAGGCACATCTACAAGCTTACTCTATCCAATTCTGCTGAAGCGATACGCTAATATCTGTTGACATAAAGACTTTCACAGTTCACCTGCCGGGAGCTTCTCGACTTTGCCGACGTATTTCGCATATTGACGAGGCACCTGGCTACCTTAAGAGAGTTATAGTTACTCCTGCCAGTGTCGCTCCGTTAAACCACATTCACATTTACAATTTTCCTCTGCCCCTTTCACCAGACACGATACGATATTATTCTTCGACATTATGACTTTCACAGTACTCCTGCTAGGGGCTCCTCCAGTTTACCAATGTATTTCGCCTGTTGACGAAGCATTTGGCTACCTTAAGAGAGTCATAGTTACTCCTGTCAGTTGCTCCCCGTTTTATCACAGTCACATTTTCAATCTTATTCTGGCCAGTTCACCTGATGCGATACGCCATTATCAGTCAACCTAAAAAATATCACAGTACTCCTGCCGGAAGCTTCTCGAGTTTGCCGAAGTATTTCGCCTGTTGACGAAGCATTTGGATACCTTAAGAGAGTCATAGTTACTCCTTGCTGTTGCTCCCCATTTTACAACAGGCACATCTACAAGCTTACTCTGGCCAATTCTCCTGAAGCGATACGCTAATATCTGTTGACATAAAGACTTTCACAGTACTCCTGCTGGGAGCTTCTCAACTTTGCCGATGTATTTCGCCTATTGACGAGGCATTTGGCTACCTTAAGAGAGTCATAGTTACTCCTCTCAGTTGCTCCCCGTTAAACCACAGTCACATCTACGATTTTCCTCTGCCGCTTTCACCAGACGCGATACGCCATTATTTGTCGAAATTATGACTTTCACAGTACTCCTGCTAGGGGTTCCTCCAGTTTACCAATGTATTTCGCCTGTTGACGAACCATTTGGCTACCTTAAGAGAGTCATAGTTACTCCTGTCAGTTGCTCCCCGTTTTACCACAGTCACATTTTCAATCTTATTCTGGACAGTTCACCTGATGCGATACGCCATTATCGGTCAACCTAAAGAATTTCACAGTACTCTTGCCGGGAGCTCTCGAGTTTCCCGATGTATTTCGCCTGTTGACGAGGCATTTGGTTACCTTAAGAGAGTCATAGTTACCCCTTGCTGTTGCTCCCCATTTTGCAACAGGCACATCTACAAGCTTACTCTGGCCAATTCTCCTGAAGCGATACGCTAATATCTATTGACATAAAGACTTTCTCAGTACTCCTGCCGGGATCTTTTCGACTTTGCCGATGTATTTCACCTATTGACGAGGCGTTTGGCTACCTTAAGAGAGTCATAGTTACTCCTGCCCGTGTCTCTCCGTTAAACCACAGTCACATCTACGATTTTCCTCTGCCGCTTTCACCAGCCGCGATACGCCATTATTTGTTGAAATTATGACTTTCACAGTACTCCTGCTAGGGGTTCCTCCAGTTTACCAATGTATTTCGCCTGTTGACGAAGCATTTGGCTACCTTAAGAGAGTCATAGTTACTCCTGTCAGTTGCTCCCCGTTTTACCACAGTCACATTTTCAATCTTATTCTGGCCAGTTCACCTGATGCGATACGCCATTATCAGTCAACCTAAAAAATATTACAGTACTCCTGCCGGAAGCTTCTCGAGTTTGCCGAAGTATTTCGCCTGTTGACGAAGCATTTGGATACCTTAAGAGAGTCATAGTTACTCCTTGCTGTTGCTCCCCATTTTACAACAGGCACATCTACAAGCTTACTCTGGCCAATTCTCCTGAAGCGATACGCTAATATCTGTTGACATAAAGACTTTCACAGTACTCCTGCTGGGAGCTTCTCAACTTTGCCGATGTATTTCGCCTATTGACGAGGCATTTGGCTACCTTAAGAGAGTCATAGTTACTCCTGTCAGTTGCTCCCCGTTAAACCACAGTCACATCTACGATTTTCCTCTGCCGCTTTCACCAGACGCGATACGCCATTATTTGTCGAAATTATGACTTTCACAGTACTCCTGCTAGGGATTCCTCCAGTTTACCAATGTATTTCGCCTGTTGACGAACCATTTGGCTACCTTAAGAGAGTCATAGTTACTCCTGTCAGTTGCTCCCCGTTTTACCACAGTCACATTTTCAATCTTATTCTGGCCAGTTCACCTGAAGCGATACGCCATTATCGGTCAACCTAAAGAATTTCACAGTACTCTTGCCGGGAGCTCTCGAGTTTGCCGATGTATTTCGCCTGTTGACGAGGCATTTGGTTACCTTAAGAGAGTCATAGTTACCCCTTGCTGTTGCTCCCCATTTTACAACAGGCACATCTACATGCTTACTCTGGCCAATTCTCCTGAAGCGATACGCTAATATCTATTGACATAAAGACTTTCACAGTACTCCTGCCGGGAGCTTTTCGACTTTGCCGATGTATTTCGCCTATTGACGAGGCGTTTGGCTACCTTAAGAGAGTCATAGTTACTCCTGCCAGTGTCTCTCCGTTAAACCACATTCACATTTACAATTTTCCTCTGCCTCTTTCACCAGACAAGATACGATATTATTCTTCGACATTATGACTTTCACAGTACTCCTGCTAGGGGCTCCTCCAGTTTACCAATGTATTTCGCCTGTTGACGAGGCATTTGGCTACCTTAAGAGAGACATAGTTACTCCTGTCAGTTGCTCCCCGTTAAACCACAGTCACATCTACGATTTTCCTCTGCCGCTTTCACCAGCCGCGATACGCCATTATTTGTTGAAATTATGACTTTCACAGTACTCCTGCTAGGGGTTCCTCCAGTTTACCAATGTATTTCGCCTGTTGACGAAGCATTTGGCTACCTTAAGTGAGTCATAGTTACTCCTGTCAGTTGCTTCCCGTTTTACCACAGTCACATTTTCAATCTTATTCTGGCCAGTTCACCTGATGCGATACGCCATTATCAGTCAACCTAAAAAATATCACAGTACTCCTGCCGGAAGCTTCTCGAGTTTGCCGAAGTATTTCGCCTGTTGACGAAGCATTTGGATACCTTAAGAGAGTCATAGTTACTCCTTGCTGTTGCTCCCCATTTTACAACAGGCACATCTACAAGCTTACTCTGGCCAATTCTCCTGAAGCGATACGCTAATATCTGTTGACATAAAGACTTTCACAGTACTCCTGCTGGGAGCTTCTCAACTTTGCCGATGTATTTCGCCTATTGATGAGGCATTTGGCTACCTTAAGAGAGTCATAGTTACTCCTGTCAGTTGCTCCCCGTTAAACAACAGTCACATCTACGATTTTCCTCTGCCGCTTTCACCAGACGCGATACGCCATTATTTGTCGAAATTATGACTTTCACAGTACTCCTGCTAGGGGTTCCTCCAGTTTACCAATGTATTTCGGCTGTTGACGAACCATTTGGCTACCTTAAGAGAGTCATAGTTTCTCCTGTCAGTTGCTCCCCGTTTTACCACAGTCACATTTTCAATCTTATTCTGGCCAGTTCACCTGAAGCGATACGCCATTATCGGTCAACCTAAAGAATTTCACAGTACTCTTGCCGGGAGCTCTCGAGTTTGCCGATGTATTTCGCCTGTTGACGAGGCATTTGGTTACCTTAAGAGAGTCATAGTTACCCCTTGCTGTTGCTCCCCATTTTACAACAGGCACATCTACTAGCTTACTCTGGCCAATTCTCCTGAAGCGATACGCTAATATCTATTGACATAAAGACTTTCACAGTACTCCTGCCGGGAGCTTTTCGACTTTGCCGATGTATTTCGCCTATTGACGAGGCATTTGGCTACCTTAAGAGAGTCATAGTTACTCCTGCCAGTGTCTCTCCGTTAAACCACAGTCACATCTACCATTTTCCTCTGCCCCTTTCACCAGACGCGATACGCCATTATTTGTGGACATCATGACTTTCAAAGTACTCCTGCTAGGGGCTCCTCCAGTTTACCAATGTATTTCGCCTGTTGACGAGGCATTTGGCTACCTTAAGAGAGACATACTTACTCCTGTCAGTTGCTCCCCGTTTTACGACAGTCACATTTTCAATCTTATTCTGGCCAGTTCACCCGTAGCGATACGCCATTATCAGTCAACCTAAAGAATTTCACAGTACTCCTGCCGGGAGCTTCTCGAGTTTGCCGATGTATTTCGCCTGTTGACGAAGCATTTGGATACCTTAAGGGAGTCATAGTTACTCCTTGCTGTTGCTCCCCATTTTACAACAGGCACATCTACAAGCTTACTTTGGCCAATTCTCCTGAAGCGATACGCTAATATCTGTTGACATAAAGACTTTCACAGTACTCCTGCTGGGAGCTTCTCAACTTTGCCGATGTATTTCGCCTATTGACGAGGCATTTGGCTACCTTAAGAGAGTCATAGTTACTCCTGCCAGTGTCTCTCCGTTAAACCACAGTCACATCTACCATTTTCCTCTGCCCCTTTCACCAGACGCGATACGCCATTATTTGTCGACATCATGACTTTCAAAGTACTCCTGCTAGAGTCTCCTCCAGTTTACCAATGTATTTCGCCTGTTGACGAGGCATTTGGCTACCTTAAGAGAGTCATACTTACTCCTGTCAGTTGCTCCCCGTTTTACCACAGTCACATTTTCAATCTTATTCTGGCCAGTTCACCCGAAGCGATACGCCACTTGACGAGGCATTTGGCTACCTTAAGAGAGTCATAGTTACTCCTGTCAGTTGCTCCCCGTTTTACCACAGTCACATTTTCAATCTTATTCTGGCCAGATCACCTGATGCGATACGCCATTATCGGTCAACCTATAGAATTTCACAGTACTCTTGCCGGGAGCTCTCGAGTTTGCCGATGTATTTCGCCTGTTGACGAGGCATTTGGTTACCTTAAGAGAGTCATAGTTACCCCTTGCTGTTGCTCACCATTTTACAACAGGCACATCTACAAGCTTACTCTGGCCAATTCTCCTGAAGCGATACGCTAATATCTATCGACATAAAGACTTTCACAGTACTCCTGCCGGGAGCTTTTCGACTTTGCCGATGTATTTCGCCTATTGACGAGGCGTTTGGCTACCTTAAGAGAGTCATAGTTACTCCTGCGAGTGTCTCTCCGTTAAACCACAGTCACATCTACCATTTTCCTCTGCCCCTTTCACCAGACGCGATACGCCATTATTTGTCGACATCATGACTTTCAAAGTACTCCTGCTAGGGGCTCCTCCAGTTTACCAATGTATTTCGCCTGTTGACGAGGCATTTGGCTACCTTAAGAGAGTCATACTTACTCCTGTCAGTTGCTCCCCATTTTACCACAGTCACATTTTCAATCTTATTCTGGCCAGTTCACCCGTAGCGATACGCCATTATCAGTCAACCTAAAGAATTTCACAGTACTCCTGCCGGGAGCTTCTCGAGTTTGCCGATGTATTTCGCCTGTTGACGAGGCATTTGGATACCTTAAGAGAGTCATAGTTACACCTTGCTGTTGCTCACCATTTTACAACAGGCACATCTACAAGCTTACTCTATCCAATTCTGCTGAAGCGATACGCTAATATCTGTTGACATAAAGACTTTCACTGTTCACCTGCCGGGAGCTTCTCGACTTTGCCGACGTATTTCGCATATTGACGAGGCACCTGGCTACCTTAAGAGAGTTATAGTTACTCCTGCCAGTGTCGCTCCGTTAAACCACATTCACATTTACAATTTTCCTCTGCCCCTTTCACCAGACACGATACGATATTATTCTTCGACATTATGACTTTCACAGTACTCCTGCTAGGGGCTCCTCCAGTTTACCAATGTATTTCGCCTGTTGACGAAGCATTTGGCTACCTTAAGAGAGTCATAGTTACTCCTGTCAGTTGCTCCCCGTTTTATCACAGTCACATTTTCAATCTTATTCTGGCCAGTTCACCTGATGCGATACGCCATTATCAGTCAACCTAAAAAATATCACAGTACTCCTGCCGGAAGCTTCTCGAGTTTGCCGAAGTATTTCGCCTGTTGACGAAGCATTTGGATACCTTAAGAGAGTCATAGTTACTCCTTGCTGTTGCTCCCCATTTTACAACAGGCACATCTACAAGCTTACTCTGGCCAATTCTCCTGAAGCGATACGCTAATATCTGTTGACATAAAGACTTTCACAGTACTCCTGCTGGGAGCTTCTCAACTTTGCCGATGTATTTCGCCTATTGACGAGGCATTTGGCTACCTTAAGAGAGTCATAGTTACTCCTCTCAGTTGCTCCCCGTTAAACCACAGTCACATCTACGATTTTCCTCTGCCGCTTTCACCAGACGCGATACGCCATTATTTGTCGAAATTATGACTTTCACAGTACTCCTGCTAGGGGTTCCTCCAGTTTACCAATGTATTTCGCCTGTTGACGAACCATTTGGCTACCTTAAGAGAGTCATAGTTACTCCTGTCAGTTGCTCCCCGTTTTACCACAGTCACATTTTCAATCTTATTCTGGACAGTTCACCTGATGCGATACGCCATTATCGGTCAACCTAAAGAATTTCACAGTACTCTTGCCGGGAGCTCTCGAGTTTGCCGATGTATTTCGCCTGTTGACGAGGCATTTGGTTACCTTAAGAGAGTCATAGTTACCCCTTGCTGTTGCTCCCCATTTTGCAACAGGCACATCTACAAGCTTACTCTGGCCAATTCTCCTGAAGCGATACGCTAATATCTATTGACATAAAGACTTTCTCAGTACTCCTGCCGGGATCTTTTCGACTTTGCCGATGTATTTCACCTATTGACGAGGCGTTTGGCTACCTTAAGAGAGTCATAGTTACTCCTGCCCGTGTCTCTCCGTTAAACCACAGTCACATCTACGATTTTCCTCTGCCGCTTTCACCAGCCGCGATACGCCATTATTTGTTGAAATTATGACTTTCACAGTACTCCTGCTAGGGGTTCCTCCAGTTTACCAATGTATTTCGCCTGTTGACGAAGCATTTGGCTACCTTAAGAGAGTCATAGTTACTCCTGTCAGTTGCTCCCCGTTTTACCACAGTCACATTTTCAATCTTATTCTGGCCAGTTCACATGATGCGATACGCCATTATCAGTCAACCTAAAAAATATTACAGTACTCCTGCCGGAAGCTTCTCGAGTTTGCCGAAGTATTTCGCCTGTTGACGAAGCATTTGGATACCTTAAGAGAGTCATAGTTACTCCTTGCTGTTGCTCCCCATTTTACAACAGGCACATCTACAAGCTTACTCTGGCCAATTCTCCTGAAGCGATACGCTAATATCTGTTGACATAAAGACTTTGACAGTACTCCTGCTGGGAGCTTCTCAACTTTGCCGATGTATTTCGCCTATTGACGAGGCATTTGGCTACCTTAAGAGAGTCATAGTTACTCCTGTCAGTTGCTCCCCGTTAAACCACAGTCACATCTACGATTTTCCTCTGCCGCTTTCACCAGACGCGATACGCCATTATTTGTCGAAATTATGACTTTCACAGTACTCCTGCTAGGGATTCCTCCAGTTTACCAATGTATTTCGCCTGTTGACGAACCATTTGGCTACCTTAAGAGAGTCATAGTTACTCCTGTCAGTTGCTCCCCGTTTTACCACAGTCACATTTTCAATCTTATTCTGGCCAGTTCACCTGAAGCGATACGCCATTATCGGTCAACCTAAAGAATTTCACAGTACTCTTGCCGGGAGCTCTCGAGTTTGCCGATGTATTTCGCCTGTTGACGAGGCATTTGGTTACCTTAAGAGAGTCATAGTTACCCCTTGCTGTTGCTCCCCATTTTACAACAGGCACATCTACATGCTTACTCTGGCCAATTCTCCTGAAGCGATACGCTAATATCTATTGACATAAAGACTTTCACAGTACTCCTGCCGGGAGCTTTTCGACTTTGCCGATGTATTTCGCCTATTGACGAGGCGTTTGGCTACCTTAAGAGAGTCATAGTTACTCCTGCCAGTGTCTCTCCGTTAAACCACATTCACATTTACAATTTTCCTCTGCCACTTTCACCAGACAAGATACGATATTATTCTTCGACATTATGACTTTCACAGTACTCCTGCTAGGGGCTCCTCCAGTTTACCAATGTATTTCGCCTGTTGACGAGGCATTTGGCTACCTTAAGAGAGACATAGTTACTCCTGTCAGTTGCTCCCCGTTAAACCACAGTCACATCTACGATTTTCCTCTGCCGCTTTCACCAGCCGCGATACGCCATTATTTGTTGAAATTATGACTTTCACAGTACTCCTGCTAGGGGTTCCTCCAGTTTACCAATGTATTTCGCCTGTTGACGAAGCATTTGGCTACCTTAAGTGAGTCATAGTTACTCCTGTCAGTTGCTCCCCGTTTTACCACAGTCACATTTTCAATCTTATTCTGGCCAGTTCACCTGATGCGATACGCCATTATCAGTCAACCTAAAAAATATCACAGTACTCCTGCCGGAAGCTTCTCGAGTTTGCCGAAGTATTTCGCCTGTTGACGAAGCATTTGGATACCTTAAGAGAGTCATAGTTACTCCTTGCTGTTGCTCCCCATTTTACAACAGGCACATCTACAAGCTTACTCTGGCCAATTCTCCTGAAGCGATACGCTAACATCTGTTGACATAAAGACTTTCACAGTACTCCTGCTGGGAGCTTCTCAACTTTGCCGATGTATTTCGCCTATTGATGAGGCATTTGGCTACCTTAAGAGAGTCATAGTTACTCCTGTCAGTTGCTCCCCGTTAAACAACAGTCACATCTACGATTTTCCTCTGCCGCTTTCACCAGACGCGATACGCCATTATTTGTCGAAATTATGACTTTCACAGTACTCCTGCTAGGGGTTCCTCCAGTTTACCAATGTATTTCGCCTGTTGACGAACCATTTGGCTACCTTAAGAGAGTCATAGTTTCTCCTGTCAGTTGCTCCCCGTTTTACCACAGTCACATTTTCAATCTTATTCTGGCCAGTTCACCTGAAGCGATACGCCATTATCGGTCAACCTAAAGAATTTCACAGTACTCTTGCCGGGAGCTCTCGAGTTTGCCGACGTATTTCGCCTGTTGACGAGGCATTTGGTTACCTTAAGAGAGTCATAGTTACCCCTTGCTGTTGCTCCCCATTTTACAACAGGCCCATCTACTAGCTTACTCTGGCCAATTCTCCTGAAGCGATACGCTAATATCTATTGACATAAAGACTTTCACAGTACTCCTGCCGGGAGCTTTTCGACTTTGCCGATGTATTTCGCCTATTGACGAGGCGTTTGGCTACCTTAAGAGAGTCATAGTTACTCCTGCCAGTGTCTCTCCGTTAAACCACAGTCACATCTACCATTTTCCTCTGCCCCTTTCACCAGACGCGATACGCCATTATTTGTCGACATCATGACTTTCAAAGTACTCCTGCTAGGGGCTCCTCCAGTTTACCAATGTATTTCGCCTGTTGACGAGGCATTTGGCTACCTTAAGAGAGTCATACTTACTCCTGTCAGTTGCTCCCCGTTTTACGACAGTCACATTTTCAATCTTATTCTGGCCAGTTCACCCGTAGCGATACGCCATTATCAGTCAACCTAAAGAATTTCACAGTACTCCTGCCGGGAGCTTCTCGAGTTTGCCGATGTATTTCGCCTGTTGACGAAGCATTTGGATACCTTAAGAGAGTCATAGTTACTCCTTGCTGTTGCTCCCCATTTTACAACAGGCACATCTACAAGCTTACTTTGGCCAATTCTCCTGAAGCGATACGCTAATATCTGTTGACATAAAGACTTTCACAGTACTCCTGCTGGGAGCTTCTCAACTTTGCCGATGTATTTCGCCTATTGACGAGGCATTTGGCTACCTTAAGAGAGTCATAGTTACTCCTGCCAGTGTCTCTCCGTTAAACCACATTCACATTTACAATTTTCCTCTGCCCCTTTCACCAGACACGATACGATATTATTCTTCGACATTATGACTTTCACAGTACTCCTGCTAGGGGCTCCTCCAGTTTACCAATGTATTTCGCCTGTTGACGAGGCATTTGGCTACCTTAAGAGAGTCATACTTACTCCTGTCAGTTGCTCCCCGTTTTACCACAGTCACATTTTCAATCTTATTCTGGCCAGTTCACCCGAAGCGATACGCCACTTGACGAGGCATTTGGCTACCTTAAGAGAGTCATAGTTACTCCTGTCAGTTGCTCCCCGTTAAACCACAGTCACATCTACGATTTTCCTCTGCCGCTTTCACCAGCCGCGATACGCCATTATTTGTTGAAATTATGACTTTCACAGTACTCCTGCTAGGGGTTCCTCCAGTTTACCAATGTATTTCGCCTGTTGACGAAGCATTTGGCTACCTTAAGAGAGTCATAGTTACTCCTTTCAGTTGCTCCCCGTTTTACCACAGTCACATTTTCAATCTTATTCTGGCCAGTTCACCTGATGCGATACGCCATTATCAGTCAACCTAAAAAATATCACAGTACTCCTGCCGGAAGCTTCTCGAGTTTGCCGAAGTATTTCGCCTGTTGACGAAGCATTTGGATACCTTAAGAGAGTCATAGTTACTCCTTGCTGTTGCTCCCCATTTTACAACAGGCACGTCTACAAGCTTACTCTGGCCAATTCTCCTGAAGCGATACGCTAATATCTGTTGACATAAAGACTTTCACAGTACTCCTGCTGGGAGCTTCTCAACTTTGCCGATGTATTTCGCCTATTGACGAGGCATTTGGCTACCTTAAGAGAGTCATAGTTACTCCTGTCAGTTGCTCCCCGTTAAACCACAGTCACATCTACGATTTTCCTCTGCCGCTTTCACCAGACGCGATACGCCATTATTTGTCGAAATTATAACTTTCACAGTACTCCTGCTAGGGGTTCCTCCAGTTTACCAATGTATTTCGCCTGTTGACGAACCATTTGGCTACCTTAAGAGAGTCATAGTTTCTCCTGTCAGTTGCTCCCCGTTTTACCACAGTCACATTTTCAATCTTATTCTGGCCAGTTCACCTGAAGCGATACGCCATTATCGGTCAACCTAAAGAATTTCACAGTACTCTTGCCGGGAGCTCTCGAGTTTGCCGATGTATTTCGCCTGTTGACGAGACATTTGGTTACCTTAAGAGAGTCATAGTTACCCCTTGCTGTTGCTCCCCATTTTACAACGGGCACATCTACAAGCTTACTCTGGCCAATTCTCCTGAAGCGATACGCTAATATCTATTGACATAAAGACTTTCACAGTACTCCTGCCGGGAGCTTTTCGACTTTGCCGATGTATTTCGCCTATTGACGAGACGTTTGGCTACCTTAAGAGAGTCATAGTTACTCCTGCCAGTGTCTCTCCGTTAAACCACAGTCACATCTACCATTTTCCTCTGCCCCTTTCACCAGACGCGATACGCCATTATTTGTCGACATCATGACTTTCAAAGTACTCCTGCTAGGGGCTCCTCCAGTTTACCAATGTATTTCGCCTGTTGACGAAGCATTTGGCTACCTTAAGAGAGTCATACTTACTGATGTCAGTTGCTCCCCGTTTTACCACAGTCACATTTTCAATCTTATTCTGGCCAGTTCACCCGTAGCGATACGCCATTATCAGTCAACCTAAAGAATTTCACAGTACTCCTGCCGGGAGCTTCTCGAGTTTGCCGATGTATTTCGCCTGTTGACGAGGCATTTGGATACCTTAAGAGAGTTATAGTTACACCTTGCTGTTGCTCACCATTTTACAACAGGCACATCTACAAGCTTACTCTATCCAATTCTGCTGAAGCGATACGCTAATATCTGTTGACATAAAGACTTTCACAGTTCTCCTGCCGGGAGCTTCTCGACTTTGCCGACGTATTTCGCATAGTGACGAGGCACCTGGCTACCTTAAGAAAGTTATAGTTACTCCTGCCAGTGTCTCTCCGTTAAACCACATTCACATTTACAATTTTCCTCTGCCCCTTTCACCAGACACGATACGATATTATTCTTCGACATTATGATTTTCACAGTACTCCTGCTAGGGGCTCCTCCAGTTTACCAATGTATTTCGCCTGTTGACGAAGCATTTGGCTACCTTAAGAGAGTCATAGTTACTCCTGTCAGTTGCTCCCCGTTTTACCACAGTCACATTTTCAATCTTATTCTGGCCAGTTCACCTGATGCGATACGCCATTATCAGTCAACCTAAAAAATATCACAGTACTCCTGCTGGAAGCTTCTCGAGTTTGCCGAAGTATTTCGCCTGTTGACGAAGCATTTGGATACCTTAAGAGAGTCATAGTTACTCCTTGCTGTTGCTCCCCATTTTACAACAGGCACATCTACAAGCTTACTCTGGCCAATTCTCCTGAAGCGATACGCTAATATCTGTTGACATAAAGACTTTCACAGTACTCCTGCTGGGAGCTTCTCAACTTTGCCGATGTATTTCGCCTATTGACGAGGCATTTGACTACATTAAGAGAGTCATAGTTACTCCTGTCAGTTGCTCCCCGTTAAACCACAGTCACATCTACGATTTTCCTCTGCCGCTTTCACCAGACGCGATACGCCATTATTTGTCGAAATTATGACTTTCACAGTACTCCTGCTAGGGGTTCCTCCAGTTTACCAATGTATTTCGCCTGTTGACGAACCATTTGGCTACCTTAAGAGAGTCAAAGTTTCTCCTGTCAGTTGCTCCCCGTTTTACCACAGTCACATTTTCAATCTTATTCTGGCCAGTTCACCTGAAGCGATACGCCATTATCGGTCAACCTAAAGAATTTCACAGTACTCTTGCCGGGAGCTCTCGAGTTTGCCGATGTATTTCGCCTGTTGACGAGGCATTTGGTTACCTTAAGAGAGTCATAGTTACCCCTTGCTGTTGCTCCCCATTTTACAACCGGCACATCTACAAGCTTACTCTGGCCAATTCTCCTGAAGCGATACGCTAATAGCTATTGACATAAAGACTTTCACAGTACTCCTGCCGGGAGCTTTTCGACTTTGCCGATGTATTTCGCCTATTGACGAGGCGTTTGGCTACCTTAAGAGAGTCATAGTTACTCCTGCCAGTGTCTCTCCGTTAAACCACAGTCACATCTATCATTTTCCTCTGCCCCTTTCACCAGACGCGATACGCCATTATTTGTCGACATCATGACTTTCAAAGTACTCCTGCTAGGGGCTCCTCCAGTTTACCAATGTATTTCGCCTGTTGACGAGGCATTTGGCTACCTTAAGAGAGTCATACTTACTCCTGTCAGTTGCTCCCCGTTTTACCACAGTCACATTTTCAATCTTATTCTGGCCAGTTCACCCGTAGCGATACGCCATTATCAGTCAACCTAAAGAATTTCACAGTACTCCTGCCGGGAGCTTCTCGAGTTAGCCGATGTATTTCGCCTGTTGACGAGGCATTTGGATACCTTAAGAGAGTCATAGTTACACCTTGCTGTTGCTCACCATTTTACAACAGGCACATCTACAAGCTTACTCTATCCAATTCTGCTGAAGCGATACGCTAATATCTGTTGACATAAAGACTTTCACAGTTCTCCTGCCGGGAGCTTCTCGACTTTGCCGACGTATTTCGCATATTGACGAGGCACCTGGCTATCTTAAGAGAGTTATAGTTACTCCTGCCAGTGTCTCTCCGTTAAACCACATTCACATTTACAATTTTCCTCTGCCCCTTTCACCAGACACGATACGATATTATTCTTCGACATTATGACTTTCACAGTACTCCTGCTAGGGGCTCCTCCAGTTTACCAATGTATTTCGCCTGTTGACGAAGCATTTGGCTACCTTAAGAGAGTCATAGTTACTCCTGTCAGTTGCTCCCCGTTTTACCACAGTCACATTTTCAATCTTATTCTGGCCAGTTCACCTGATGCGATACGCCATTATCAGTCAACCTAAAAAATATCACAGTACTCCTGCCGGAAGCTTCTCGAGTTTGCCGAAGTATTTCGCCTGTTGACGAAGCATTTGGATACCTTAAGAGAGTCATAGTTACTCCTTGCTGTTGCTCCCCATTTTACAACAGGCACATCTACAAGCTTACTCTGGCCAATTCTCCTGAAGCGATACGCTAATATCTGTTGACATAAAGACTTTCACAGTACTCCTGCTGGGAGCTTCTCAACTTTGCCGATGTATTTCGCCTATTGACGAGGCATTTGGCTACCTTAAGAGAGTCATACTTACTCCTGTCAGTTGCTCCCCGTTTTACCACAGTCACATTTTCAATCTTATTCTGGCCAGTTCACCCGAAGCGATACGCCACTTCACGAGGCATTTGGCTACCTTAAGAGAGTCATAGTTACTCCTGTCAGTTGCTCCCCGTTAAACCACAGTCACATCTACGATTTTCCTCTGCCGCTTTCACCAGCCGCGATACGCCATTATTTGTTGAAATTATGACTTTCACAGTACTCCTGCTAGGGGTTCCTCCAGTTTACCAATGTATTTCGCCTGTTGACGAAGCATTTGGCTACCTTAAGAGAGTCATACTTACTCCTGTCAGTTGCTCCCCGTTTTACCACAGTCACATTTTCAATCTTATTCTGGCCAGTTCACCTGAAGCGATACGCCATTATCGGTCAACCTAAAGAATTTCACAGTACTCTTGCCGGGAGCTCTCGAGTTTGCCGATGTATTTCGCCTGTTGACGAGGCATTTGGTTACCTTAAGAGAGTCATAGTTACCCCTTGCTGTTGCTCCCCATTTTACAACAGGCACATCTACAAGCTTACTCTGGCCAATTCTCCTGAAGCGATACGCTAATATCTATTGACATAAAGACTTTCACAGTACAACTGCCGGGAGCTTTTCGACTTTGCCGATGTATTTCGCCTATTGACAAGGCGTTTGGCTACCTTAAGACAGTCATAGTTACTCCTGCCAGTGTCTCTCCGTTAAACCACAGTCACATCTACCATTTTCCTCTGCCCCTTTCACCAGACGCGATACGCCATTATTTGTCGACATCATGACTTTCAAAGTACTCCTGCTAGGGGCTCCTCCAGTTTACCAATGTATTTCGCCTGTTGACGAGGCATTTGGCTACCTTAAGAGAGTCATACTTACTCCTGTCAGTTGCTCCCCGTTTTACCACAGTCACATTTTCAATCTTATTCTGGCCAGTTCACCCGTAGCGATACGCCATTATCAGTCAACCTAAAGAATTTCACAGTACTCCTGCCGGGAGCTTCTCGAGTTTGCCGATGTATTTCGCCTGTTGACGAGGCATTTGGATACCTTAAGAGAGTTATAGTTACACCTTGCTGTTGCTCACCATTTTACAAGAGGCACATCTACAAGCTTACTCTATGCAATTCTGCTGAAGCGATACGCTAATATCTGTTGACATAAAGACTTTCACAGTACTCCTGCCGGGAGCTTCTCGACTTTGCCGACGTATTTCGCATATTGACGAGGCACCTGGCTACCTTAAGAAAGTTATAGTTACTCCTGCCAGTGTCTCTCCGTTAAACCACATTCACATTTACAATTTTCCTCTACCCCTTTCACCAGACACGATACGATATTATTCTTCGACATTATGACTTTCACAGTACTCCTGCTAGGGGCTCCTCCAGTTTACCAATGTATTTCGCCTGTTGACGAAGCATTTGGCTACCTTAAGAGAGTCATAGTTACTCCTGTCAGTTGCTCCCCGTTTTACCACAGTCACATTTTCAATTTTATTCTGGCCAGTTCACCTGATGCGATACGCCATTATCAGTCAACCTAAAAAATATCACAGTACTGCTGCCGGAAGCTTCTCGAGTTTGCCGAAGTATTTCGCCTGTTGACGAAGCATTTGGATACCTTAAGAGAGTCATAGTTACTCCTTGCTGTTGCTCCCCATTTTACAACAGGCACATCTACAAGCTTACTCTGGCCAATTCTCCTGAAGCGATACGCTAATATCTGTTGACATAAAGACTTTCACAGTACTCCTGCTGGGAGCTTCTCAACTTTGCCGATGTATTTCGCCTATTGACGAGGCATTTGGCTACCTTAAGAGAGTCATAGTTACTCCTCTCAGTTGCCTCCCGTTAAACCACAGTCACATCTACGATTTTCCTCTGCCGCTTTCACCAGACGCGATACGCCAATATTTGTCGAAATTATGACTTTCACAGTACTCCTGCTAGGGGTTCCTCCAGTTTACCAATGTATTTCGCCTGTTGACGAACCATTTGGCTACCTTAAGAGAGTCATAGTTACTCCTGTCAGTTGCTCCCCGTTTTACCACAGTCACATTTTCAATCTTATTCTGGCCAGTTCACCTGAAGCGATACGCCATTATCGGTCAACCTAAAGAATTTCACAGTACTCTTGCCGGGAGCTCTCGAGTTTGCCGATGTATTTCGCCTGTTGACGAGGCATTTGGTTACCTTAAGAGAGTCATAGTTACCCCTTGCTGTTGCTCCCCATTGTACAACAGGCACATCTACAAGCTTACTCTGGCCAATTCTCCTGAAGCGATACGCTAATATCTATTGACATAAAGACTTTCACAGTACTCCTGCCGGGAGATTTTCGACTTTGCCGATGTATTTCGCCTATTGACGAGGCGTTTGGCTACCTTAAGAGAGTCATAGTTACTCCTGCCAGTGTCTCTCCGTTAAACCACATTCACATTTACAATTTTCCTCTGCCCCTTTCACCAGACACGTTACGATATTATTCTTCGACATTATGGCTTTCACAGTACTCCTGCTAGGGGCTCCTCCAGTTTACCAATGTATTTCGCCTGTTGACGAGGCATTTGGCTACCTTAAGAGAGTCATACTTACTCCTGTCAGTTGCTCCCCGTTAAACCACAGTCACATCTACGATTTTCCTCTGCCGCTTTCACCAGCCGCGATACGCCATTATTTGTTGAAATTATGACTTTCACAGTACTCCTGCTAGGGGTTCCTCCAGTTTACCAATGTATTTCGCCTGTTGACGAACCATTTGGCTACCTTAAGAGAGTCATAGTTACTCCTGTCAGTTGCTCCCCGTTTTACCACAGTCACATTTTCAATCTTATTCTGGCCAGTTCACCTGATGCGATACGCCATTATCAGTCAACCTAAAAAGTATCACAGTACTCCTGCCGGAAGCTTCTCGAGTTTGCCGAAGTATTTCGCCTGTTGACGAAGCATTTGGATACCTTAAGAGAGTCATAGTTACTCCTTGCTGTTGCTCCCCATTTTACAACAGGCACATCTACAAGCTTACTCTGGCCAATTCTCCTGAAGCGATACGCTAATATCTGTTGACATAAAGACTTTCACAGTACTCCTGCTGGGAGCTTCTCAACTTTGCCGATGTATTTCGCCTATTGACGAGGCATATGGCTACCTTAAGAGAGTCATAGTTACTCCTGTCAGTTGCTCCCCGTTAAACCACAGTCACATCTACGATTTTCCTCTGCCGCTTTCACCAGACGCGATACGCCATTATTTGTCGAAATTATGACTTTCACAGTACTCCTGCTAGGGGTTCCTCCAGTTTACCAATGTATTTCGCCTGTTGACGAACCATTTGGCTACCTTAAGAGAGTCATAGTTACTCCTGTCAGTTGCTCCCCGTTTTACCACAGTCACATTTTCAATCTTATTCTGGCCAGTTCACCTGAAGCGATACGCCATTATCGGTGAACCTAAAGAATTTCACAGTACTCTTGCCGGGAGCTCTCGAGTTTGCCGATGTATTTCGCCTGTTGACGAGGCATTTGGTTACCTTAAGAGAGTCATAGTTACCCCTTGCTGTTGCTCCCCATTTTACAACAGGCACATCTACAAGCTTACTCTGGCCAATTCTCCTGAAGCGATACGCTAATATCTATTGACATAAAGACTTTCACAGTACTCCTGCCGGGAGCTTTTCGACTTTGCCGATGTATTTCGCCTATTGACGAGGCGTTTGGCTTCCTTAAGAGAGTCATAGTTACTCCTGCCAGTGTCTCTCCGTTAAACCACAGTCACATCTACCATTTTCCTCTGCCCCTTTCACCAGACGCGATACGCCATTATTTGTCGACATCATGACTTTCAAAGTACTCCTGCTAGGGGCTCCTCCAGTTTACCAATGTATTTCGCCTGTTGACGAGGCATTTGGCTACCTTAAGAGAGTCATACTTACTCCTGTCAGTTGCTCCCCGTTTTACCACAGTCACATTTTCAATCTTATTCTGGCCAGTTCACCCGTAGCGATACGCCATTATCAGTCAACCTAAAGAATTTCACAGTACTCCTGCCGGGAGCTTCTCGAGTTTGCCGAAGTATTTCGCCTGTTGACGAAGCATTTGGATACCTTAAGAGAGTCGTAGTTACTCCTTGCTGTTGCTCCCCATTTTACAACAGGCACATCTACAAGCTTACTCTGGCCAATTCTCCTGAAGCGATACGCTAATATCTGTTGACATAAAGACTTTCACAGTACTCCTGCTGGGAGCTTCTCAACTTTGCCGATGTATTTCGCCTATTGACGAGGCATATGGCTACCTTAAGAGAGTCATAGTTACTCCTGTCAGTTGCTCCCCGTTAAACCACAGTCACATCTACGATTTTCCTCTGCCGCTTTCACCAGACGCGATACGCCATTATTTGTCGAAATTATGACTTTCACAGTACTCCTGCTAGGGGTTCCTCCAGTTTACCAATGTATTTCGCCTGTTGACGAACCATTTGGCTACCTTAAGAGAGTCATAGTTACTCCTGTCAGTTGCTCCCCGTTTTACCACAGTCACATTTTCAATCTTATTCTGGCCAGTTCACCTGAAGCGATACGCCATTATCGGTCAACCTAAAGAATTTCACAGTACTCTTGCAGGGAGCTCTCGAGTTTGCCGATGTATTTCGCCTGTTGACGAGGCATTTGGTTACCTTAAGAGAGTCATAGTTACCCCTTGCTGTTGCTCCCCATTTTACAACAGGCACATCTACAAGCTTACTCTGGCCAATTCTCCTGAAGCGATACGCTAATATCTATTGACATAAAGACTTTCACAGTACTCCTGCCGGGATCTTTTCGACTTTGCCGATGTATTTCGCCTATTGACGAGGCGTTTGGCTACCTTAAGAGAGTCATAGTTACTCCTGCCCGTGTCTCTCCGTTAAACCACAGTCACATCTACCATTCTCCTCTGCCCCTTTCACCAGACGCGATACGCCAATATTTGTAGACATCATGACTTTAAAAGTACTTCTGCTAGGGGCTCCTCCAGTTTACCAATGTATTTCGCCTGTTGACGAGGCATTTGGCTACCTTAAGAGAGTCATAGTTACTCCTGTCTGTTGCTCCCCGTTTTACCACAGTCACATTTTCAATCTTATTTTCACCCGAAGCCATACGCCACTTGACGAGGCATTTGGCTACCTTAAGAGAGTCATAGTTACTCCTGTCAGTTGCTCCCCGTTAAACCACAGTCACATCTACGACTTTCCTCTGCCGCTTTCACCAGACGCGATACGCCATTATTTGTCGAAATTATGACTTTCACAGTACTCCTGCTAGGGGTTCCTCCAGTTTACCAACGTATTTCGCCTGTTGACGAACCATTTGGCTACCTTAAGAGAGTCATAGTTACTCCTGTCAGTTGCTCCCCGTTTTACCTCAGTCACATTTTCAATCTTATTCTGGCCAGTTCACCTGAAGCGATACGCCATTATCGGTCAACCTAAAGAATTTCACAGTACTCTTGCCGGGAGCTCTCGAGTTTGCCGATGTATTTCGCCTGTTGACGAGGCATTTGATTACCTTAAGAGAGTCATAGTTACCCCTTGCTGTTGCTCCCCATTTTACAACAGGCACATCTACAAGCTTACTCTGGCCAATTCTCCTGGAGCGATACGCTAATATCTATTGACATAAAGACTTTCACAGTACTCCTGCCGGGAGCTTTTCGACTTTGCCGATGTATTTCGCCTATTGACGAGGCGTTTGGCTACCTTAAGAGAGTCATAGTTACTCCTGCCAGTGTCTCTCCGTTAAACCACAGTCACATCTACCATTTTCCTCTGCCCCTTTCACCAGACGCGATACGCCATTATTTGTCGACATCATGACTTTCAAAGTACTCCTGCTAGGGGCTCCTCCAGTTTACCAATGTATTTCGCCTGTTGACGAGGCATTTGGCTACCTTAAGTGAGTCATACTTACTCCTGTCAGTTGCTCCCCGTTTTACCACAGTCACAATTTCAATCTTATTCTGGCCAGTTCACCCGTAGCGATACGCCATTATCAGTCAACCTAAAGAATTTCACAGTACTCCTGCCGGGAGCTTCTCGAGTTTGCCGATGTATTTCGCCTGTTGACGAGGCATTTGGATACCTTAAGAGAGTCATAGTTACACCTTGCTGTTGCTCGCCATTTTACAACAGGCACATCTACAAGCTTACTCTGGCCAATTCCTCTGAAGCAATAGGCTAATATCTGTTGACATAAAGACTTTCACAGTATTCCTGCCGGGATCTTTTCGACTTTGCCGATGTATTTCGCCTATTGACGAGGCGTTTGGCTACCTTAAGAGAGTCATAGTTACTCCTGCCCGTGTCTCTCCGTTAAACCACAGTCACATCTACCATTCTCCTCTGCCCCTTTCACCAGACGCGATACGCCAATATTTGTAGACATCATGACTTTAAAAGTACTTCTGCTAGGGGCTCCTCCAGTTTACCAATGTATTTCGCCTGTTGACGAGGCATTTGGCTACCTTAAGAAAGTCATAGTTACTCCTGTCTGTTGCTCCCCGCTTTACCACAGTCACATTTTCAATCTTATTTTCACCCGAAGCGATACGCCACTTGACGAGGCATTTGGCTACCTTAAGAGAGTCATAGTTACTCCTGTCAGTTGCTCCCCGTTAAACCACAGTCACATCTACGATTTTCCTCTGCCGCTTTCACCAGCCGCGATACGCCATTATTTGTTGAAATTATGACTTTCACAGTACTCCTGCTAGGGGTTCCTCCAGTTTACCAATGTATTTCGCCTGTTGACGAAGCATTTGGCTACCTTAAGAGAGTCATAGTTACTCCTGTCAGTTGCTCCCCGTTTTACCACAGTCACATTTTCAATCTTATTCTGGCCAGTTCACCTGATGCGATACGCCATTATCAGTCAACCTAAAAAATATCACAGTACTCCTGCCGGAAGCTTCTCGAGTTTGCCGAAGTATTTCGCCTGTTGACGAAGCATTTGGATACCTTAAGAGAGTCATAGTTACTCCTTGCTGTTGCTCCCCATTTTACAACAGGCACATCTACAAGCTTACTCTGGCCAATTCTCCTGAAGCGCTACGCTAATATCTGTTGACATAAAGACTTTCACAGTACTCCTGCTGGGAGCTTCTCAACTTTGCCGATGTATTTCGCCTATTGACGAGGCATATGGCTACCTTAAGAGAGTCATAGTTACTCCTGTCAGTTGCTCCCCGTTAAACCACAGTCACATCTACGATTTTCCTCTGCCGCTTTCACCAGACGCGATACGCCATTATTTGTCGAAATTATGACTTTCACAGTACTCCTGCTAGGGGTTCCTCCAGTTTACCAATGTATTTCGCCTGTTGACGAACCATTTGGCTACCTTAAGAGAGTCATAGTTACTCCTGTCAGTTGCTCCCCGTTTTACCACAGTCACATTTTCAATCTTATTCTGGCCAGTTCACCTGAAGCGATACGCCATTATCGGTCAACCTAAAGAATTTCACAGTACTCTTGCCAGGAGCTCTCGAGTTTGCCGATGTATTTCGCCTGTTGACGAGGCATTTGGTTACCTTAAGAGAGTCATAGTTACCCCTTGCTGTTGCTCCCCATTTTACAACAGGCACATCTACAAGCTTACTCTGGCCAATTCTCCTGAAGCGATACGCTAATATCTATTGACATAAAGACTTTCACAGTACTCCTGCTGGGAGCTTCTCAACTTTGCCGATGTATTTCGCCTATTGACGAGGCATATGGCTACCTTAAGAGAGTCATAGTTACTCCTGTCAGTTGCTCCCCGTTAAACCAGAGTCACATCTACGATTTTCCTCTGCCGCTTTCACCAGACGCGATACGCCATTATTTGTCGAAATTATGACTTTCACAGTACTCCTGCTAGGGGTTCCTCCAGTTTACCAATGTATTTCGCCTGTTGACGAACCATTTGGCTACCTTAAGAGAGTCATAGTTACTCCTGTCAGTTGCTCCCCGTTTTACCACAGTCACATTTTCAATCTTATTCTGGCCAGTTCACCTGAAGCGATACGCCATTATCGGTCAACCTAAAGAATTTCACAGTACTCTTGCCGGGAGCTCTCGAGTTTGCCGATGTATTTCGCCTGTTGACGAGGCATTTGGTTACCTTAAGAGAGTCATAGTTACCCCTTGCTGTTGCTCCCCATTTTACAACAGGCACATCTACAAGCTTACTCTGGCCAATTCTCCTGAAGCGATACGCTAATATCTATTGACATAAAGACTTTCACAGTACTCCTGCAGGGAGCTTTTCGACTTTGCCGATGTATTTCGCCTATTGACGAGGCGTTTGGCTACCTTAAGAGAGTCATAGTTACTCCTGCCCGTGTCTCTCCGTTAAATTACAGTCACATCTACCATTCTCCTCTGCCCCTTTCACCAGACGCGATACGCCAATATTTGTAGACATCATGACTTTAAAAGTACTTCTGCTAGGGGCTCCTCCAGTTTACCAATGTATTTCGCCTGTTGACGAGGCATTTGGCTACCTTAAGAGAGTCATAGTTACTCCTGTCCGTTGCTCCCCGTTTTACCACAGTCACATTTTCAATCTTATTTTCACCCGAAGCGATACGCCACTTGACGAGGCATTTGGCTACCTTAAGAGAGTCATAGTTACTCCTGTCAGTTGCTCCCCGTTAAACCACAGTCACATCTACGATTTTCCTCTGCCGCTTTCACCAGACGCGATACGCCATTATTTGTCGAAATTATGACTTTCACAGTACTCCTGCTAGGGGTTCCTCCAGTTTACCAATGTATTTCGCCTGTTGACGAACCATTTGGCTATCAACAGCCGTCTTTATTCAAAATAATTTGAATAACACAAAATATATACATATATAGTACGTGGCAGGTGTTTGACGCCATGTCCGCCACCGAGGTGGGGACTTACAGGGCGGTACCACAAAATACAAGTATAAACTAACATACACATATACATATATATCAGTGCGGAAGAATAACAACAAAGACACAAAATAAAGACACAAAGAAGAAAGAACAAAGACGGTTTATTCCTCCTGTGGATAGGCCCCAGGAGTCAAGGCGAAGAAAAATAACCAGCAGCCTAGCCGACGCCGACACGCTGCTTCGGGCTAGGAGCCGTCATACGCTCGAAAATCTTGTAACTTTTGCAGCAGCTCTGTAGTGTTCTTGTGCTCAGCACCGCCAGTTCTCGGGGTCGGAAGCCTAAGGCGGCGAGATCCCTCGCCGACGCTGGAGACCATACACCCCTCCAGTTCAACGTCGCGGTGGACACAATCACCTCCTCAACGTCACGGTGCAGGTTGGAGATGGCACGCCGGATGGACGGCGTGTCGTAGTAGGCCGCCTTCTGGGAGTGACACCAGTCGAGCCGGAGGTGGTCTCCGACTATCTGGGCGTCAACCACGCGGGCGATGCCGTCTTTGACCGCCACCACGTCAGGCTTGCGGATGCCCTCAGGTGTTCGGAGGTGGGGCTCCACAGAGACATTGAAGCCCCTCTGCGCGAGTCCACGGGCGACATAACGCACTACAGCGTCATGGCGCTTGACCCGGGACCCGTGCGTCCTAAAGCAAGCCTGAAGTACGTGGTTGGCGGTCTCCACGGCCTGGCACCCCGCGCGGCATCTGGTGTCCGCCTCCCGCCCGCGACTGCGCCGTGCCTTCGTAGGGAAGGCGTTGATGCGGGCGCGGAGGGCGTCGATGTATTCACGCCCAGATAGCAGGCGACTGGTGTCGGCGACCCACTGATGTTGGCCACTGACGGCGGCAGAAGATGACAGTGCCGCACCGTCAATGGCGATGTGTAGGCGCGCCGCCCACATTTCCCCAACCTGCGTTGACGATTTGAGGAGGTGGCCCTCCCACATTAGGTGGCGCTCCAGCACCTCGATCTCACGCTGTACCTCATCCATGCCTACACCGTCGCAGGCTGGCCCTATCTTCTTCAGCGCCAGGAGACGGGACCGACGGAGGGTCGGACCCATCCATCGGCAAGATGGAATGCCGAGGCCCCCCTGGGCAACAGGAGCGTGGAAGTATCCCAGGGGGGTGTCCGCCGGAAGGCGGAACCATCTCCTGACGGCGGCCCGGATGGTAACGTCGGCCGACTTCAAAGCACCCACCCGGGTGCGGCTGAGGGCCAGCCCGTGGTACAGGCCAGGGAGAAGTACGTTGGTGAGAGCGTGGAGGCGCTGTTGCGGCTTCAGCGGAGCTCGGGAGATGACGTCAAGCTGCTCCACCAGGTGGCTACGTGGATTGAAGACACAGCGACCCGCCGTGGAAAATTGCAGCCCCAGGTACCGGAAGGTTTCACCCACACGCAGGGCAGGCATGGTGGTATTGCCTGCTGTGAAGGTGACATTGCTGTCCACCTTCACCTTCTTCTCGCGCCCTGACGCGACTAAGGCGAGGGTGAAACACTTCCGGGCGTTGATCTGCAGCCCCAGGTGGGCGAGGGCTGCGGTAGCTGCGTCGATGAGGGACTGCAAGCCCCTCGGGGTCGCTGCAAACAGCAAGACGTCATCTGCAAAGGCCGCAGCGTTGACTCTGCGACCGAGGATCCGAGCTCCGATGTGGGAGGGCAGTTGGCCTAAAACGTAGTCCACCGCAAAGTTGAACAGGAGGGGGGAGAGGGGATCGCCCTGGCGAACGCCCCGTGCTGGCTGCACAGACACGCCCACGCCGGCGCCGTCCGCTATCACTGTCGTGCTGCCCTCGTAGCACCGCTCGACATACTCGACAAAGCAATCCGGCAGGCCATGCGCCTTCAGCACGGGGCGAAGGGCAGCATGATCTACCGAATCGAATGCCTTAGATACGTCGATCGATGCCACAAAGACAGAGCGGCAGGAGCGAACTGCGTCGGTGAGAGCAGTGTCCAAGATGAAGGTATTTTCCAACATCCCATCCCGAGGGATGAATGCCCGCTGACGTTCGTCCACAGCACAAGCGCGCATCAGGCGTGACGCGAGAACCTTGTGAAAGGTCCGCGCCAACACCGAGCAGACCGTAATGGGGCGAAAGTCAGCGGGGGATGTTGGTGCAGCCGTTTTCGGGAGAAGGGACGTCCGCGCGCGAAGCAGGCGGTCCGGAAGGGCGCGGGCCAGAAGGAAGAGATTCATCACTTTCACCAGGACTTCGTGCGGCAGACGCCGCAACTCCGCTGGGGTAAGGCCGTCCGGCCCGGCTGCTGATCCCCTGGGCGGCAACGCGGCGGCGACCTCCTCATGTGTGACCGGCCCCCATATGCACTCGAGAGCGACAGGCTCTGAGTGCGGGAGGAGGCGGTCACGAATGAAGCCCGCGGTGGAGATGGGCTTCTTGGTGAAGAGGTCCGCCCAGAAGTCCAGCAGACCAGGGATGGCAGGTGGCGGCTGGAGCAGGGTGCCATCCAAGAGGCCGCGCACGCAACGCGCACGCGACCGTCGGAAGGCATCCTGCGTTCTCGCGTACTCCCAGCGGCGCCGCTTGCGCTTCTGCGTCGGCGGCGCGGCAGGCGGCCGCTTCGATGGTTGGCGCGGCCGCTGTGTCCTGGTGATCGATCTCTCCCCTCTGGACCCGACCGACGCAAGGGCATCCGGGAGCATGCCCAGGATGACATCGGGCGGCGTGCCCCGCCCCAGACCGATGACACGATCCAGGGCAGAGAAACGCTGGGCGGAAGCGGGTAACCCCGCCAGATGCTCCCAGATGGCGGCGTCAGTCGGCCCCTCCGGCGGCGGCCCGGTGGTGTCGGCCGCGAAGTCCTCGGCTGCGTCGACGGGCGGCGCAGCGGCCTCGCCCGCGTCAGGCAGCGGGCTCGCCGCTCCCCGGCGGGACGCCGGCTCTTCCCCCCGACCGATCTCGAGCGCCTCCATGAATTGGCGGACAAGCTGCTTGTGGGCAGCTTGCCGCCGTCGGCACTTGATTGCCTCAAGCGTTCGGTCGGGGAACATCCTGATGAGCTCTTGATTTACAAAGAAGAACCGGGCGTCCCTCTCGAGGAACAGTTCGGCCTCTGCCTTGGCGAGCGACAGGACTTCTTCCTCCGTCCACCTCGCGCGATGCCTCTCCGTGACGATCTCCGCGTTGGCGGCCGCAAGATGTTGGCGGCGGCGATGGACCCCGAGACCGTTCTTGGTTGTAAAGCTGCGGTGGCACTCACTACAGGTATACATAGCTGCAAAAGTTACAAGATTTTCGGCACGGCCGGTTGGCCGGCTAGGTGCTGGGGGAGTTGGGGTGGCACCTTCAGCGGAAGGGCCACCACTTATTCTCTGCTTACTGCCCCCAACTAAAAAAGGGATAGTGCGAGGGGGGGCTGGTAACCACCCCAAGCCCCTGGTGCGGTCTTCCACTCTGCGAAATCAGCGGGCCCACGAGAAGGGGAGAAGACCGCAGGAGAGGAGAGGCTAAGAGGGCTAGGCCCATGTATTGCGCATCACTCTCCCTGTAACTATAACCCAAGGAAGGCACCTCGCAGCAGCAGCACGACTACATCAAGACCGCACTTCGAGAAGCCAAGTCCGGATGCAGCCACACCGCCGCCACTTGGCCACCTTAAGAGAGTCATAGTTACTCCTGTCAGTTGCTCCCCGTTTTACCACAGTCACATTTTCAATCTTATTCTGGCCAGTTCACCTGAAGCGATACGCCATTATCGGTCAACCTAAAGAACTTCACAGTACTCTTGCCGGGAGCTCTCGAGTTTGCCGGTGTATTTCGCCTGTTGACGAGGCATTTGGTTACCTTAAGAGAGTCATAGTTACCCCTTGCTGTTGCTCCCCATTTTACAACAGGCACATCTACAAGCTTACTCTGGCCAATTCTCCTGAAGCGATACGCTAATATCTATTGACATAAAGACTTTCACAGTACTCCTGCCGGGAGCTTTTCGACTTTGCCGATGTATTTCGCCTATTGACGAGGCGTTTGGCTACCTTAAGAGAGTCATAGTTACTCCTGCCCGTGTCTCTCCGTTAAATTACAGTCACATCTACCATTCTCCTCTGCCCCTTTCACCAGACGCGATACGCCAATATTTGTAGACATCATGACTTTAAAAGTACTTCTGCTAGGGGCTCCTCCAGTTTACCAATGTATTTCGCCTGTTGACGAGGCATTTGGCTACCTTAAGAGAGTCATAGTTACTCCTGTCCGTTGCTCCCCGTTTTACCACAGTCACATTTTCAATCTTATTTTCACCCGAAGCGATACGCCACTTGACGAGGCATTTGGCTACCTTAAGAGAGTCATAGTTACTCCTGTCAGTTGCTCCCCGTTTTACCACAGTCACATTTTCAATCTTATTCTGGCCAGTTCACCCGTAGCGATACGCCATTATCAGTCAACCTAAAGAATTTCACAGTACTCCTGCCGGGAGCTTCTCGAGTTTGCCGATGTATTTCGCCTGTTGACGAGGCATTTGGATACCTTAAGAGAGTCATAGTTACACCTTGCTGTTGCTCGCCATTTTACAACAGGCACATCTACAAGCTTACTCTGGCCAATTCCTCTGAAGCAATAGGCTAATATCTGTTGACATAAAGACTTTCACAGTATTCCTGCCGGGATCTTTTCGACTTTGCCGATGTATTTCGCCTATTGACGAGGCGTTTGGCTACCTTAAGAGAGTCATAGTTACTCCTGCCCGTGTCTCTCCGTTAAACCACAGTCACATCTACCATTCTCCTCTGCCCCTTTCACCAGACGCGATGCGCCAATATTTGTAGACATCATGACTTTAAAAGTACTTCTGCTAGGGGCTCCTCCAGTTTACCAATGTATTTCGCCTGTTGACGAGGCATTTGGCTACCTTAAGAAAGTCATAGTTACTCCTGTCTGTTGCTCCCCGCTTTACCACAGTCACATTTTCAATCTTATTTTCACCCGAAGCGATACGCCACTTGACGAGGCATTTGGCTACCTTAAGAGAGTCATAGTTACTCCTGTCAGTTGCTCCCCGTTAAACCACAGTCACATCTACGATTTTCCTCTGCCGCTTTCACCAGCCGCGATACGCCATTATTTGTTGAAATTATGACTTTCACAGTACTCCTGCTAGGGGTTCCTCCAGTTTACCAATGTATTTCGCCTGTTGACGAAGCATTTGGCTACCTTAAGAGAGTCATAGTTACTCCTGTCAGTTGCTCCCCGTTTTACCACAGTCACATTTTCAATCTTATTCTGGCCAGTTCACCTGATGCGATACGCCATTGTCAGTCAACCTAAAAAATATCACAGTACTCCTGCCGGAAGCTTCTCGAGTTTGCCGAAGTATTTCGCCTGTTGACGAAGCATTTGGATACCTTAAGAGAGTCATAGTTACTCCTTGCTGTTGCTCCCCATTTTACAACAGGCACATCTACAAGCTTACTCTGGCCAATTCTCCTGAAGCGCTACGCTAATATCTGTTGACATAAAGACTTTCACAGTACTCCTGCTGGGAGCTTCTCAACTTTGCCGATGTATTTCGCCTATTGACGAGGCATATGGCTACCTTAAGAGAGTCATAGTTACTCCTGTCAGTTGCTCCCCGTTAAACCACAGTCACATCTACGATTTTCCTCTGCCGCTTTCACCAGACGCGATACGCCATTATTTGTCGAAATTATGACTTTCACAGTACTCCTGCTAGGGGTTCCTCCAGTTTACCAATGTATTTCGCCTGTTGACGAACCATTTGGCTACCTTAAGAGAGTCATAGTTACTCCTGTCAGTTGCTCCCCGTTTTACCACAGTCACATTTTCAATCTTATTCTGGCCAGTTCACCTGAAGCGATACGCCATTATCGGTCAACCTAAAGAATTTCACAGTACTCTTGCCAGGAGCTCTCGAGTTTGCCGATGTATTTCGCCTGTTGACGAGGCATTTGGTTACCTTAAGAGAGTCATAGTTACCCCTTGCTGTTGCTCCCCATTTTACAACAGGCACATCTACAAGCTTACTCTGGCCAATTCTCCTGAAGCGATACGCTAATATCTATTGACATAAAGACTTTCACAGTACTCCTGCTGGGAGCTTCTCAACTTTGCCGATGTATTTCGCCTATTGACGAGGCATATGGCTACCTTAAGAGAGTCATAGTTACTCCTGTCAGTTGCTCCCCGTTAAACCAGAGTCACATCTACGATTTTCCTCTGCCGCTTTCACCAGACGCGATACGCCATTATTTGTCGAAATTATGACTTTCACAGTACTCCTGCTAGGGGTTCCTCCAGTTTACCAATGTATTTCGCCTGTTGACGAACCATTTGGCTACCTTAAGAGAGTCATAGTTACTCCTGTCAGTTGCTCCCCGTTTTACCACAGTCACATTTTCAATCTTATTCTGGCCAGTTCACCTGAAGCGATACGCCATTATCGGTCAACCTAAAGAATTTCACAGTACTCTTGCCGGGAGCTCTCGAGTTTGCCGATGTATTTCGCCTGTTGACGAGGCATTTGGTTACCTTAAGAGAGTCATAGTTACCCCTTGCTGTTGCTCCCCATTTTACAACAGGCACATCTACAAGCTTACTCTGGCAAATTCTCCTGAAGCGATACGCTAATATCTATTGACATGAAGACTTTCACAGTACTCCTGCCGGGAGCTTTTCGACTTTGCCGATGTATTTCGCCTATTGACGAGGCGTTTGGCTACCTTAAGAGAGTCATAGTTACTCCTGCCCGTGTCTCTCCGTTAAACCACAGTCACATCTACCATTCTCCTCTGCCCCTTTCACCAGACGCGATACGCTAATATTTGTAGACATCATGACTTTAAAAGTACTTCTGCTAGGGGCTCCTCCAGTTTACCAATGTATTTCGCCTGTTGACGAGGCATTTGGCTACCTTAAGAAAGTCATAGTTACTCCTGTCTGTTGCTCCCCGTTTTACCACAGTCACATTTTCAATCTTATTTTCACCCGAAGCGATACGCCACTTGACGAGGCATTTGGCTACCTTAAGAGAGTCATAGTTACTCCTGTCAGTTGCTCCCCGTTAAACCACAGTCACATCTACGATTTTCCTCTGCCGCTTTCACCAGACGCGATACGCCATTATTTGTCGAAATTATGACTTTCACAGTACTCCTGCTAGGGGTTCCTCCAGTCTACCAATGTATTTCGCCTGTTGACGAGGCATTTGGCTACCTTAAGAGAGTCATACTTACTCCTGTCAGTTGCTCCCCGTTTTACCACAGTCACATTTTCAATCTTATTCTGGCCAGTTCACCTGAAGCGATACGCCATTGTCAGTCAACCTAAAGAATATCACAGTACTCCTGCCGGGATCTCTCGAGTTTGCCGATGTATTTCGCCTGTTGACGAGGCATTTGGTTACCTTAAGAGAGTCATAGTTACCCCTTGCTGTTGCTCCCCATTTTACAACAGGCACATCTACAAGCTTACTCTGGCCAATTCTCCTGAAGCGATACGCTAATATCTATTGACATAAAGACTTTCACAGTACTCCTGCCGGGAGCTTTTCGACTTTGCCGATGTATTTCTCCTATTGACGAGGCGTTTGGCTACCTTAAGAGAGTCATAGTTACTCCAGCCAGTGTCTCTCCGTTAAACCACAGTCACATCTACCATTTTCCTCTGCCCCTTTCACCAGACGCGATACGCCATTATTTGTCGACATCATGACTTTCAAAGTACTCCTGCTAGGGGCTCCTCCAGTTTACCAATGTATTTCGCCTGTTGTCGAGGCATTTGGCTACCTTAAGAGAGTCATAGTTACTCCTGTCTGTTGCTCCCCGTTTTACCACAGTCACATTTTCAATCTTATTTTCACCCGAAGCGATACTCACTTGACGAGGCATTTGGCTACCTTAAGAGAGTCATAGTTACTCCTGTCAGTTGCTCCCCGTTAAACCACAGTCACATCTACGATTTTCCTCTGCCGCTTTCACCAGCCGCGATACGCCATTATTTGTTGAAATTATGACTTTCACAGTACTCCTGCTAGGGGTTCCTCCAGTTTACCAATGTATTTCGCCTGTTGACGAAGCATTTGGCTACCTTAAGAGAGTCATAGTTACTCCTGTCAGTTGCTCCCCGTTTTACCACAGTCACATTTTCAATCTTATTCTGGCCAGTTCACCTGATGCGATACGCCATTATCAGTCAACCTAAAAATTATCACAGTACTCCTGCCGGAAGCTTCTCGAGTTTGCCGAAGTATTTCGCCTGTTGACGAAGCATTTGGATACCTTAAGAGAGTCATAGTTACTCCTTGCTGTTGCTCCCCATTTTACAACAGGCACATCTACAAGCTTACTCTGGCCAATTCTCCTGATGCGATACGCTAATATCTGTTGACATAAAGACTTTCACAGTACTCCTGCTGGGAGCTACTCAACTTTGCCGATGTATTTCGCCTATTGACGAGGCATATGGCTACCTTAAGAGAGTCATAGTTACTCCTGTCAGTTGCTCCCCGTTAAACCACAGTCACATCTACGATTTTCCTCTGCCGCTTTCACCAGACGCGATACGCCATTATTTGTCGAAATTATGACTTTCACAGTACTCCTGCTAGGGGTTCCTCCAGTTTACCAATGTATTTCGCCTGTTGACGAACCATTTGGCTACCTTAAGAGAGTCATAGTTACTCCTGTCAGTTGCTCCCCGTTTTACCACAGTCACATTTTCAATCTTATTCTGGCCAGTTCACCTGAAGCGATACGCCATTATCGGTCAACCGAAAGAATTTCACAGTACTCTTGCCGGGAGCTCTCGAGTTTGCCGATGTATTTCGCCTGTTGACGAGGCATTTGGTTACCTTAAGAGAGTCAGAGTTACCCCTTGCTGTTGCTCCCCATTTTACAACAGGCACATCTACAAGCTTACTCTGGCCAATTCTCCTGAAGCGATACGCTAATATCTATTGACATAAAGACTTTCACAGTACTCCTGCCGGGAGCTTTTCGACTTTGCCGATGTATTTCGCCTATTGACGAGGCGTTTGGCTACCTTAAGAGAGTCATAGTTACTCCTGCCAGTGTCTCTCCGTTAAACCACAGTCACATCTACCATTTTCCTCTGCCCCTTTCACCAGACGCGATACGCCATTATTTGTCGACATCATGACTTTCAAAGTACTCCTGCTAGGGGCTCCTCCAGTTTACCAATGTATTTCGCCTGTTGACGAGGCATTTGGTTACCTTAAGAGAGTCATACTTACTCCTGTCAGTTGCTCCCCGTTTTACCACAGTCACATTTTCAATCTTATTCTGGCCAGTTCACCCGTAGCGATACGCCATTATCAGTCAACCTAAAGAATTTCACAGTACTCCTGCCGGGAGCTTCTCGAGTTTGTCGATGTATTTCGCCTGTTGACGAGGCATTTGGATACCTTAAGAGAGTCATAGTTACACCTTGCTGTTGCTCACCATTTTACAACAGGCACATCTACAAGCTTACTCTGGCCAATTCCTCTGAAGCGATAGGCTAATATCTGTTGACATAAAGACTTTCACAGTATTCCTGCCGGGATCTTTTCGACTTTGCCGATGTATTTCGCCTATTGACGAGGCGTTTGGCTACCTTAAGAGAGTCATAGTTACTCCTGCCCGTGTCTCTCCGTTAAACCACAGTCACATCTACCATTCTCCTCTGCCCCTTTCACCAGACGCGATACGCCAATATTTGTAGACATCATGACTGTAAAAGTACTTCTGCTAGGGGCTCCTCCAGTTTACCAATGTATTTCGCCTGTTGACGAGGCATTTGGCTACCTTAAGAGAGTCATAGTTACTCCTGTCTGTTGCTCCCCGTTTTACCACAGTCACATTTTCAATCTTATTTTCACCCGAAGCGATACGCCACTTGACGAGGCATTTGGCTACCTTAAGAGAGTCATAGTTACTCCTGTCAGTTGCTCCCCGTTAAACCACAGTCACATCTACGATTTTCCTCTGCCGCTTTCACCAGACGCGATAAGCCATTATTTGTCGAAATTATGACTTTCACAGTACTCCTGCTAGGGGTTCCTCCAGTTTACCAATGTATTTCGCCTGTTGACGAACCATTTGGCTACCTTAAGAGAGTCATAGTTACTCCTGTCAGTTGCTCCCCGTTTTACCACAGTCACATTTTCAATCTTATTCTGGCCAGTTCACCTGAAGCGATACGCCATTATCGGTCAACCTAAAGAATATCACAGTACTCTTGCCGGGAGCTCTCGAGTTTGCCGATGTATTTCGCCTGTTGACGAGGCATTTGGTTACCTTAAGAGAGTCATAGTTACCCCTTGCTGTTGCTCCCCATTTTACAACAGGCACATCTACAAGCTTACTCTGGCCAATTCTCCTGAAGCGATACGCTAATATCTATTGACATAAAGACTTTCACAGTACTCCTGCCGGGAGCTTTTCGACTTTGCCGATGTATTTCGCCTATTGACGAGGCGTTTGGCTACCTTAAGAGAGTCATAGTTACTCCTGCCAGTGTCTCTCCGTTAAACCACAGTCACATCTACCATTTTCCTCTGCCCCTTTCACCAGACGCGATACGCCATTATTTGTCGACATCATGACTTTCAAAGTACTCCTGCTAGGGGCTCCTCCAGTTTACCAATGTATTTCGCCTGTTGACGAGGCATTTGGCTACCTTAAGAGAGTCATACTTACTCCTGTCAGTTGCTCCCCGTTTTACCACAGTCACATTTTCAATCTTATTCTGGCCAGTTCACCCGTAGCGATACGCCATTATCAGTCAACCCAAAGAATTTCACAGTACTCCTGCCGGGAGCTTCTCGAGTTTGCCGATGTATTTCGCCTGTTGACGAGGCATTTGGATACCTTAAGAGAGTCATAGTTACACCTTGCTGTTGCTCGCCATTTTACAACAGGCACATCTACAAGCTTACTCTGGCCAATTCCTCTGAAGCAATAGGCTAATATCTGTTGACATAAAGACTTTCACAGTATTCCTGCCGGGATCTTTTCGACTTTGCCGATGTATTTCGCCTATTGACGAGGCGTTTGGCTACCTTAAGAGAGTCATAGTTACTCCTGCCCGTGTCTCTCCGTTAAACCACAGTCACATCTACCATTCTCCTCTGCCCCTTTCACCAGACGCGATACGCCAATATTTGTAGACATCATGACTTTAAAAGTACTTCTGCTAGGGGCTCCTCCAGTTTACCAATGTATTTCGCCTGTTGACGAGGCATTTGGCTACGTTAAGAAAGTCATAGTTACTCCTGTCTGTTGCTCCCCGTTTTACCACAGTCACATTTTCAATCTTATTTTCACCCGAAGCGATACGCCACTTGACGAGGCATTTGGCTACCTTAAGAGAGTCATAGTTACTCCTGTCAGTTGCTCCCCGTTAAACCACAGTCACATCTACGATTTTCCTCTGCCGCTTTCACCAGCCGCGATACGCCATTGTTTGTTGAAATTATAACTTTCACAGTACTCCTGCTAGGGGTTCCTCCAGTTTACCAATGTATTTCGCCTGTTGACGAAGCATTTGGCTACCTTAAGAGAGTCATAGTTACTCCTGTCAGTTGCTCCCCGTTTTACCACAGTCACATTTTCAATCTTATTCTGGCCAGTTCACCTGATGCGATACGCCATTATCAGTCAACCTAAAAAATATCACAGTACTCCTGCCGGAAGCTTCTCGAGTTTGCCGAAGTATTTCGCCTGTTGACGAAGCATTTGGATACCTTAAGAGAGTCATAGTTACTCCTTGCTGTTGCTCCCCATTTTACAACAGGCACATCTACAAGCTTACTCTGGCCAATTCTCCTGAAGCGATACGCTAATATCTGTTGACATAAAGACTTTCACAGTACTCCTGCTGGGAGCTTCTCAACTTTGCCGATGTATTTCGCCTATTGACGAGGCATATGGCTACCTTAAGAGAGTCATAGTTACTCCTGTCAGTTGCTCCCCGTTAAACCACAGTCACATCTACGATTTTCCTCTGCCGCTTTCACCAGACGCGATACGCCATTATTTGTCGAAATTATGACTTTCACAGTACTCCTGCTAGGGGTTCCTCCAGTTTACCAATGTATTTCGCCTGTTGACGAACCATTTGGCTACCGTAAGAGAGTCATAGTTACTCCTGTCAGTTGCTCCCCGTTTTACCACAGTCACATTTTCAATCTTATTCTGGCCAGTTCACCTGAAGCGATACGCCATTATCGGTCAACCTAAAGAATTTCACAGTACTCTTGCCGGGAGCTCTCGAGTTTGCCGATGTATTTCGCCTGTTGACGAGGCATTTGGTTACCTTAAGAGAGTCATAGTTACCCCTTGCTGTTGCTCCCCATTTTACAACAGGCACATCTACAAGCTTACTCTGGCCAATTCTCCTGAAGCGATACGCTAATATCTATTGACATAAAGACTTTCACAGTACTCCTGCCGGGAGCTTTTCGACTTTGCCGATGTATTTCGCCTATTGACGAGGCGTTTGGCTACCTTAAGAGAGTCATAGTTACTCCTGCCAGTGTCTCTCCGTTAAACCACAGTCACATCTACCATTTTCCTCTGCCCCTTTCACCAGACGCGATACGCCATTATTTGTCGACATCATGACTTTCAAAGTACTCCTGCTAGGGGCTCCTATAGTTTACCAATGTATTTCGCCTGTTGACGAGGCATTTGGCTACCTTAAGAGAGTCATACTTACTCCTGTCAGTTGCTCCCCGTTTTACCACAGTCACATTTTCAATCTTATTCTGGCCAGTTCACCCGTAGCGATACGCCATTATCAGTCAACCTAAAGAATTTCACAGTACTCCTGCCGGGAGCTTCTCGAGTTTGCCGATGTATTTCGCCTGTTGACGAGGCATTTGGATACCTTAAGAGAGTCATAGTTACACCTTGCTGTTGCTCACCATTTTACAACAGGCACATCTACAAGCTTACTCTGGCCAATTCCTCTGAAGCGATAGGCTAATATCTGTTGACATAAAGACTTTCACAGTATTCCTGCCGGGATCTTTTCGACTTTGCCGATGTATTTCGCCTATTGACGAGGCGTTTGGCTACCTTAAGAGAGTCATAGTTACTCCTGCCCGTGTCTCTCCGTTAAACCACAGTCACATCTACCATTCTCCTCTGCCCCTTTCACCAGACGCGATACGCCAATATTTGTAGACATCATGACTTTAAAAGTACTTCTGCTAGGGGCTCCTCCAGTTTACCAATGTATTTCGCCTGTTGACGAGGCATTTGGCTACCTTAAGAGAGTCATAGTTACTCCTGTCTGTTGCTCCCCGTTTTACCACAGTCACATTTTCAATCTTATTTTCACCCGAAGCGATACGCCACTTGACGAGGCATTTGGCTACCTTAAGAGAGTCATAGTTACTCCTGTCAGTTGCTCCCCGTTAAACCACAGTCACATCTACGATTTTCCTCTGCCGCTTTCACCAGACGCGATACGCCATTATTTGTCGAAATTATGACTTTCACAGTACTCCTGCTAGGGGTTCCTCCAGTTTACCAAAGTATTTCGCCTGTTGACGAACCATTTGGCTACCTTAAGAGAGTCATAGTTACTCCTGTCAGTTGCTCCCCGTTTTACCACAGTCACATTTTCAATCTTATTCTGGCCAGTTCACCTGAAGCGATACGCCATTATCGGTCAACCTAAAGAATTTCACAGTACTCTTGCCGGGAGCTCTCGAGTTTGCCGATGTATTTCGCCTGTTGACGAGGCATTTGGTTACCTTAAGAGAGTCATAGTTACCCCTTGCTGTTGCTCCCCATTTTACAACAGGCACATCTACAAGCTTACTCTGGCCAATTCTCCTGAAGCGATACGCTAATATCTATTGACATAAAGACTTTCACAGTACTCCTGCCGGGAGCTTTTCGACTTTGCCGATGTATTTCGCCTATTGACGAGGCGTTTGGCTACCTTAAGAGAGTCATAGTTACTCCTGCCAGTGTCTCCCCGTTAAACCACAGTCACATCTACCATTTTCCTCTGCCCCTTTCACCAGACGCGATACGCCATTATTTGTCGACTTCATGACTTTCAAAGTACTCCTGCTAGGGGCTCCTCCAGTTTACCAATGTATTTCGCCTGTTGACGAGGCATTTGGCTACCTTAAGAGAGTCATACTTACTCCTGTCAGTTGCTCCCCGTTTTACCACAGTCACATTTTCAATCTTATTCTGGCCAGTTCACCTGAAGCGATACGCCATTATCGGTCAACCCAAAGAATTTCACAGTACTCTTGCCGGGAGCTCTCGAGTTTGCCGATGTATTTCGCCTGTTGACGAGGCATTTGGTTACCTTAAGAGAGTCATAGTTACCCCTTGCTGTTGCTCCCCATTTTACAACAGGCACATCTACAAGCTTACTCTGGCCAATTCTCCTGAAGCGATACGCTAATATCTATTGACATAAAGACTTTCACAGTACTCCTGCCGGGAGCTTTTCGACTTTGCCGATGTATTTCGCCTATTGACGAGGCGTTTGGCTACCTTAAGAGAGTCATAGTTACTCCTGCCAGTGTCTCTCCGTTAAACCACAGTCACATCTACCATTTTCCTCTGCCCCTTTCACCAGACGCGATACGCCATTATTTGTCGACATCATGACTTTCAAAGTACTCCTGCTAGGGGCTCCTCCAGTTTACCAATGTATTTCGCCTGTTGACGAGGCATTTGGCTACCTTAAGAGAGTCATACTTACTCCTGTCAGTTGCTCCCCGTTTTACCACAGTCACATTTTCAATCTTATACTGGCCAGTTCACCCGTAGCGATACGCCATTATCAGTCAACCTAAAGAATTTCACAGTACTCCTGCCGGGAGCTTCTCGAGTTTGCCGATGTATTTCGCCTGTTGACGAGGCATTTGGATACCTTAAGAGAGTCATAGTTACACCTTGCTGTTACTCGCCATTTTACAACAGGCACATCTACAAGCTTACTCTGGCCAATTCCTCTGAAGCAATAGGCTAATATCTGTTGACATAAAGACTTTCACAGTATTCCTGCCGGGATCTTTTCGACTTTGCCGATGTATTTCGCCTATTGACGAGGCGTTTGGCTACCTTAAGAGAGTCATAGTTACTCCTGCCCGTGTCTCTCCGTTAAACCACAGTCACATCTACCATTCTCCTCTGCCCCTTTCACCAGACGCGATACGCTAATATTTGTAGACATCATGACTTTAAAAGTACTTCTGCTAGGGGCTCCTCCAGTTTACCAATGTATTTCGCCTGTTGACGAGGCATTTGGCTACCTTAAGAAAGTCATAGTTACTCCTGTCTGTTGCTCCCCGTTTTACCACAGTCACATTTTCAATCTTATTTTCACCCGAAGCGATACGCCACTTGACGAGGCATTTGGCTACCTTAAGAGAGTCATAGTTACTCCTGTCAGTTGCTCCCCGTTAAACCACAGTCACATCTACGATTTTCCTCTGCCGCTTTCACCAGACGCGATACGCAATTATTTGTCGAAATTATGACTTTCACAGTACTCCTGCTAGGGGTTCCTCCAGTTTACCAATGTATTTCGCCTGTTGACGAGGCATTTGGCTACCTTAAGAGAGTCATACTTACTCCTGTCAGTTGCTCCCCGTTTTACCACAGTCACATTTTCAATCTTATTCTGGCCAGTTCACCTGAAGCGATACGCCATTGTCAGTCAACCTAAAGAATTTCACAGTACTCCTGCCGGGATCTCTCGAGTTTGCCGATGTATTTCGCCTGTTGACGAGGCATTTGGTTACCTTAAGAGAGTCATAGTTACCCCTTGCTGTTGCTCCCCATTTTACAACAGGCACATCTACAAGCTTACTCTGGCCAATTCTCCTGAAGCGATACGCTAATATCTATTGACATAAAGACTTTCACAGTACTCCTGCCGGGAGCTTTTCGACTTTGCCGATGTATTTCGCCTATTGACGAGGCGTTTGGCTACCTTAAGAGAGTCATAGTTACTCCAGCCAGTGTCTCTCCGTTAAACCACAGTCACATCTACCATTTTCCTCTGCCCCTTTCACCAGACGCGATACGCCATTATTTGTCGACATCATGACTTTCAAAGTACTCCTGCTAGGGGCTCCTCCAGTTTACCAATGTATTTCGCCTGTTGTCGAGGCATTTGGCTACCTTAAGAGAGTCATAGTTACTCCTGTCTGTTGCTCCCCGTTTTACCACAGTCACATTTTCAATCTTATTTTCACCCGAAGCGATACGCCACTTGACGAGGCATTTGGCTACCTTAAGAGAGTCATAGTTACTCCTGTCAGTTGCTCCCCGTTAAACCACAGTCACATCTACGATTTTCCTCTGCCGCTTTCACCAGCCGCGATACGCCATTATTTGTTGAAATTATGACTTTCACAGTACTCCTGCTAGGGGTTCCTCCAGTTTACCAATGTATTTCGCCTGTTGACGAAGCATTTGGCTACCTTAAGAGAGTCATAGTTACTCCTGTCAGTTGCTCCCCGTTTTACCACAGTCACATTTTCAATCTTATTCTGGCCAGTTCACCTGATGCGATACGCCATTATCAGTCAACCTAAAAAATATCACAGTACTCCTGCCGGAAGCTTCTCGAGTTTGCCGAAGTATTTCGCCTGTTGACGAAGCATTTGGATACCTTAAGAGAGTCATAGTTACTCCTTGCTGTTGCTCCCCATTTTACAACAGGCACATCTACAAGCTTACTCTGGCCAATTCTCCTGAAGCGATACGCTAATATCTGTTGACATAAAGACTTTCACAGTACTCCTGCTGGGAGCTTCTCAACTTTGCCGATGTATTTCGCCTATTGACGAGGCATATGGCTACCTTAAGAGAGTCATAGTTACTCCTGTCAGTTGCTCCCCGTTAAACCACAGTCACATCTACGATTTTCCTCTGCCGCTTTCACCAGACGCGATACGCCATTATTTGTCGAAATTATGACTTTCACAGTACTCCTGCTAGGGGTTCCTCCAGTTTACCAATGTATTTCGCCTGTTGACGAACCATTTGGCTACCTTAAGAGAGTCATAGTTACTCCTGTCAGTTGCACCCCGTTTTACCACAGTCACATTTTCAATCTTATTCTGGCCAGTTCACCTGAAGCGATACGCCATTATCGGTCAACCGAAAGAATTTCACAGTACTCTTGCCGGGAGCTCTCGAGTTTGCCGATGTATTTCGCCTGTTGACGAGGCATTTGGTTACCTTAAGAGAGTCATAGTAACCCCTTGCTGTTGCTCCCCATTTTACAACAGGCACATCTACAAGCTTACTCTGGCCAATTCTCCTGAAGCGATACGCTAATATCTATTGACATAAAGACTTTCACAGTACTCCTGCCGGGAGCTTTTCGACTTTGCCGATGTATTTCGCCTATTGACGAGGCGTTTGGCTACCTTAAGAGAGTCATAGTTACTCCTGCCAGTGTCTCTCCGTTAAACCACAGTCACATCTACCATTTTCCTCTGCCCCTTTCACCAGACGCGATACGCCATTATTTGTCGACATCATGACTTTCAAAGTACTCCTGCTAGGGGCTCCTCCAGTTTACCAATGTATTTCGCCTGTTGACGAGGCATTTGGTTACCTTAAGAGAGTCATACTTACTCCTGTCAGTTGCTCCCCGTTTTACCACAGTCACATTTTCAATCTTATTCTGGCCAGTTCACCCGTAGCGATACGCCATTATCAGTCAACCTAAAGAATTTCACAGTACTCCTGCCGGGAGCTTCTCGAGTTTGTCGATGTATTTCGCCTGTTGACGAGGCATTTGGATACCTTAAGAGAGTCATAGTTACACCTTGCTGTTGCTCACCATTTTACAACAGGCACATCTACAAGCTTACTCTGGCCAATTCCTCTGAAGCGATAGGCTAATATCTGTTGACATAAAGACTTTCACAGTATTCCTGCCGGGATCTTTTCGACTTTGCCGATGTATTTCGCCTATTGACGACTCGTTTGGCTACTTTAAGAGAATCATAGTTACTCCTGCCCCTGTCTCTCCGTTAAACCACAGTCACATCTACCATTCTCCTCTGCCCCTTTCACCAGACGCGATACGCCAATATTTGTAGACATCATGACTTTAAAAGTACTTCTGCTAGGGGCTCCTCCAGTTTACCAATGTATTTCGCCTGTTGACGAGGCATTTGGCTACCTTAAGAGAGTCATAGTTACTCCTGTCTGTTGCTCCCCGTTTTACCACAGTCACATTTTCAATCTTATTTTCACCCGAAGCGATACGCCACTTGACGAGGCATTTGGCTACCTTAAGAGAGTCATAGTTACTCCTGTCAGTTGCTCCCCGTTAAACCACAGTCACATCTACGATTTTCCTCTGCCGCTTTCACCAGACGCGATACGCCATTATAGGTCGAAATTATGACTTTCACAGTACTCCTGCTAGGGGTTCCTCCAGTTTACCAATGTATTTCGCCTGTTGACGAACCATTTGGCTACCTTAAGAGAGTCATAGTTACTCCTGTCAGTTGCTCCCCGTTTTACCACAGTCACATTTTCAATCTTATTCTGGCCAGATTACCTGAAGCGATACGCCATTATCGGTCAACCTAAAGAATATCACAGTACTCTTGCCGGGAGCTCTCGAGTTTGCCGATGTATTTCGCCTGTTGACGAGGCATTTGGTTACCTTAAGAGAGTCATAGTTACCCCTTGCTGTTGCTCCCCATTTTACAACAGGCACATCTACAAGCTTACTCTGGCCAATTCTCCTGAAGCGATACGCTAATATCTATTGACATAAAGACTTTCACAGTACTCCTGCCGGGAGCTTTTCGACTTTGCCGATGTAATTCGCCTATTGACGAGGCGTTTGGCTACCTTAAGAGAGTCATAGTTACTCCTGCCAGTGTCTCTCCGTTAAACCACAGTCACATCTACCATTTTCCTCTGCCCCTTTCACCAGACGCGATACGCCATTATTTGTCGACATCATGACTTTCAAAGTACTCCTGCTAGGGGCTCCTCCAGTTTACCAATGTATTTCGCCTGTTGACGAGGCATTTGGCTACCTTACGAGAGTCATACTTACTCCTGTCAGTTGCTCCCCATTTTACCACAGTCACATTTTCAATCTTATTCTGGCCAGTTCACCCGTAGCGATACGCCATTATCAGTCAACCTAAAGAATTTCACAGTACTCCTGCCGGGAGCTTCTCGAGTTTGCCGATGTATTTCGCCTGTTGACGAGGCATTTGGATACCTTAAGAGAGTCATAGTTACACCTTGCTGTTGCTCGCCATTTTACAACAGGCACATCTACAAGCTTACTCTGGCCAATTCCTCTCAAGCGATAGGCTAATATCTGTTGACATAAAGACTTTCACAGTATTCCTGCCGGGATCTTTTCGACTTTGCCGATGTATTTCGCCTATTGACGAGGCGTTTGGCTACCTTAAGAGAGTCATAGTTACTCCTGCCCGTGTCTCTCCGTTAAACCACAGTCACATCTACCATTCTCCTCTGCCCCTTTCACCAGACGCGATACGCCAATATTTGTAGACATCATGACTTTAAAAGTACTTCTGCTAGGGGCTCCTCCAGTTTACCAATGTATTTCGCCTGTTGACGAGGCATTTGGCTACCTTAAGAAAGTCATAGTTACTCCTGTCTGTTGCTCCCCGTTTTACCTCAGTCACATTTTCAATCTTATTTTCACCCGAAGCGATACGCCACTTGACGAGGCATTTGGCTACCTTAAGAGAGTCATAGTTACTCCTGTCAGTTGCTCCCCGTTAAACCACAGTCACATCTACGATTTTCCTCTGCCGCTTTCACCAGACGCGATACGCCATTATTTGTCGAAATTATGACTTTCACAGTACTCCTGCTAGGGGTTCCTCCAGTTTACCAATGTATTTCGCCTGTTGACGAGGCATTTGGCTACCTTAAGAGAGTCATACTTACTCCTGTCAGTTGCTCCCCGTTTTACCACAGTCACATTTTCAATCTTATTCTGGCCAGTTCACCTGAAGCGATACGCCATTGTCAGTCAACCTAAAGAATTTCACAGTACTCCTGCCGGGATCTCTCGAGTTTGCCGATGTATTTCGCCTGTTGACGAGGCATTTGGTTACCTTAAGAGAGTCAAAGTTACCCCTTGCTGTTGCTCCCCATTTTACAACAGGCACATCTACAAGCTTACTCTGGCCAATTCTCCTGAAGCGATACGCTAATATCTATTGACATAAAGACTTTCACAGTACTCCTGCCGGGAGCTTTTCGACTTTGCCGATGTATTTCGCCTATTGACGAGGCGTTTGGCTACCTTAAGAGAGTCATAGTTACTCCAGCCAGTGTCTCTCCGTTAAACCACAGTCACATCTACCATTTTCCTCTGCCCCTTTCACCAGACGCGATACGCCATTATTTGTCGACATCATGACTTTCAAAGTACTCCTGCTAGGGGCTCCTCCAGTTTACCAATGTATTTCGCCTGTTGTCGAGGCATTTGGCTACCTTAAGAGAGTCATACTTACTCCTGTCAGTTCTCCCCGTTTTACCACAGTCACATTTTCAATCTTATTCTGGCCAGTTCACCCGAAGCGATACGCCATTATCAGTCAACCTAAAGAATTTCACAGTACTCCTGCCGGGAGCTTCTCGAGTTTGCCGATGTATTTCGCCTGTTGACGAGGCATTTGGATACCTTAAGAGAGTCATAGTTACACCTTGCTGTTGCTCACCATTTTACAACAGGCACATCTACAAGCTTACTCTGGCCAATTCCTCTGAAGCGATAGGCTAATATCTGTTGACATAAAGACTTTCACAGTATTCCTGCCGGGATCTTTTCGACTTTGCCGATGTATTTCGCCTATTGACGAGGCGTTTGGCTACCTTAAGAGAGTCATAGTTACTCCTGCCCGTGTCTCTCCGTTAAACCACAGTCACATCTACCATTCTCCTCTGCCCCTTTCACCAGACGCGATACGCCAATATTTGTAGACATCATGACTTTCAAAGTACTTCTGCTAGGGGCTCCTCCAGTTTACCAATGTATTTCGCCTGTTGACGAGGCATTTGGCTACCTTAAGAGAGTCATAGTTACTCCTGTCTGTTGCTCCCCGTTTTACCACAGTCACATTTTCAATCTTATTTTCACCCGAAGCGATACGCCACTTGACGAGGCATTTGGCTACCTTAAGAGAGTCATAGTTACTCCTGTCAGTTGCTCCCCGTTAAACCACAGTCACATCTACGATTTTCCTCTGCCGCTTTCACCAGACGCGATACGCCATTATTTGTCGAAATTATGACTTTCACAGTACTCCTGCTAGGGGTTCCTCCAGTTTACCAATGTATTTCGCCTGTTGACGAACCATTTGGCTACCTTAAGAGAGTCATACTTACTCCTGTCAGTTGCTCCCCGTTTTACCACAGTCACATTTTCAATCTTATTCTGGCCAGTTCACCTGAAGCGATACGCCATTATCGGTCAACCTAAAGAATTTCACAGTACTCCTGCCGGGATCTCTCGAGTTTGCCGATGTATTTCGCCTGTTGACGAGGCATTTGGTTACCTTAAGAGAGTCATAGTTACCCCTTGCTGTTGCTCCCCATTTTACAACAGGCACATCTACAAGCTTACTCTGGCCAATTCTCCTGAAGCGATACGCTAATATCTATTGACATAAAGACTTTCACAGTACTCCTGCCGGGAGCTTTTCGACTTTGCCGATGTATTTCGCCTATTGACGAGGCGTTTGGCTACCTTAAGAGAGTCATAGTTACTCCTGCCAGTGTCTCTCCGTTAAACCACAGTCACATCTACCATTTTCCTCTGCCCCTTTCACCAGACGCGATACGCCATTATTTGTCGACATCATGACTTTCAAAGTACTCCTGATACGGGCTCCTCCAGTTTACCAATGTATTTCGCCTGTTGACGAGGCATTTGGCTACCTTAAGAGAGTCATACTTACTCCTGTCAGTTGCTCCCCGTTTTACCACAGTCTAATTTTCAATCTTATTTTGGCCAGTTCACCCGTAGCGATACGCCATTATCAGTCAACCTAAAGAATTTCACAGTACTCCTGCCGGGAGCTTCTCGAGTTTGCCGATGTATTTCGCCTGTTGACGAGGCATTTGGATACCTTAAGAGAGTCATAGTTACACCTTGCTGTTGCTCACCATTTTACAACAGGCACATCTACAAGCTTACTCTGGCCAATTCCTCTGAAGCGATAGGCTAATATCTGTTGACATAAAGACTTTCACAGTATTCCTGCCGGGATCTTTTCGACTTTGCCGATGTATTTCGCCTATTGACGAGGCGTTTGGCTACCTTAAGAGAGTCATAGTTACTCCTGCCCGTGTCTCTCCGTTAAACCACAGTCACATATACCATTTTCCTCTGCCCCTTTCACCAGACCCGATACGCCATTATTTGTCGACATCATGACTTTCAAAGTACTCCTGCTAGGGGCTCCTCCAGTTTACCAATGTATTTCGCCTGTTGTCGAGGCATTTGGCTACCTTAAGAGAGTCATACTTACTCCTGTCAGTTGCTCCCCGTTTTACCACAGTCACATTTTCAATCTTATTCTGGCCAGTTCACCCGAAGCGATACGCCATTATCAGTCAACCTAAAGAATTTCACAGTACTCCTGCCGGGAGCTTCTCGAGTTTGCCGATGTATTTCGCCTGTTGACGAGGCATTTGGATACCTTAAGAGAGTCATAGTTACACCTTGCTGTTGCTCACCATTTTACAACAGGCACATCTACAAGCTTACTCTGGCCAATTCCTCTGAAGCGATAGGCTAATATCTGTTGACATAAAGACTTTCACAGTATTCCTGCCGGGATCTTTTCGACTTTGCCGATGTATTTCGCCTATTGACGAGGCGTTTGGCTACCTTAAGAGAGTCATAGTTACTCCTGCCCGTGTCTCTCCGTTAAACCACAGTCACATCTACCATTCTCCTCTGCCCCTTTCACCAGACGCGATACGCCAATATTTGAGACATCATGACTTTAAAAGTACTTCTGCTAGGGGCTCCTCCAGTTTACCAATGTATTTCGCCTGTTGACGAGGCATTTGGCTTCCTTAAGATAGTCATAGTTACTCCTGTCTGTTGCTCCCCGTTTTACCACAGTCACATTTTCAATCTTATTTTCACCCGAAGCGATACGCCACTTGACGAGGCATTTGGCTACCTTAAGAGAGTCATAGTTACTCCTGTCAGTTGCTCCCCGTTAAACCACAGTCACATCTACGATTTTCCTCTGCCGCTTTCACCAGACGCGATACGCCATTATTTGTCGAAATTATGACTTTCACAGTACTCCTGCTAGGGGTTCCTCCAGTTTACCAATGTATTTCGCCTGTTGACGAACCATTTGGCTACCTTAAGAGAGTCATAGTTACTCCTGTCAGTTGCTCCCCGTTTTACCACAGTCACATTTTCAATCCTATTCTGGCCAGTTCACGTGAAGCGATACGCCATTATCGGTCAACCTAAAGAATTTCACAGTACTCCTGCCGGGATCTCTCGAGTTTGCCGATGTATTTCGCCTGTTGACGAGGCATTTGGTTACCTTAAGAGAGTCATAGTTACCCCTTGCTGTTGCTCCCCATTTTACAACAGGCACATCTACAAGCTTACTCTGGCCAATTCTCCTGAAGCGATACGCTAATATCTATTGACATAAAGACTTTCACAGTACTCCTGCCGGGAGCTTTTCGACTTTGCCGATGTATTTCGCCTATTGACGAGGCGTTTGGCTACCTTAAGAGAGTCATAGTTACTCCTGCCAGTGTCTCTCCGTTAAACCACAGTCACATCTACCATTTTCCTCTGCCCCTTTCACCAGACGCGATACGCCATTATTTGTCGACATCATGACTTTCAAAGTACTCCTGCTAGGGGCTCCTCCAGTTTACCAATGTATTTCGCCTGTTGACGAGGCATTTGGCTACCTTAAGCGAGTAATACTTAATCCTGTCAGTTGCTCCCCGTTTTACCACAGTCACATTTTCAATCTTATTCTGTCAGTTCACCTGAAGCGATACGCCATTATCGGTCAACCTAAAGAATTTCACAGTACTCCTGCCGGGATCTCTCGAGTTTGCCGATGTATTTCGCCTGTTGACGAGGCATTTGGTTACCTTAAGAGAGTCATAGTTACCCCTTGCTGTTGCTCCCCATTTTACAACAGGCACATCTACAAGCTTACTCTGGCCAATTCTCCTGAAGCGATACGCTAATATCTATTGACATAAAGACTTTCACAGTACTCCTGCTGGGAGCTTTTCGACTTTGCCGATGTATTTCGCCTATTGACAAGGCGTTTGGCTACCTTAAGAGAGTCATAGTTACTCCTGCCAGTGTCTCTCCGTTAAACCACAGTCACATCTACCATTTTCCTCTGCCCCTTTCACCAGACGCGATACGCCATTATTTGTCGACATCATGACTTTCAAAGTACTCCTGCTAGGGGCTCCTCCAGTTTACCAATGTATTTCGCCTGTTGTCGAGGCATTTGGCTACCTTAAGAGAGTCATACCTACTCCTGTCAGTTGCTCCCCGTTTTACCACAGTCACATTTTCAATCTTATTCTGGCCAGTTCACCCGAAGCGATACGCCATTATCAGTCAACCTAAAGAATTTCACAGTACTCCTGCCGGGCGCTTCTCGAGTTTGCCGATGTATTTCGCCTGTTGACGAGGCATTTGGATTCCTTAAGAGAGTCATAGTTACACCTTGCTGTTGCTCACCATTTTACAACAGGCACATCTACAAGCTTACTCTGGCCAATTCCTCTGAAGCGATAGGCTAATATCTGTTGACATAAAGACTTTCACAGTATTCCTGCCGGGATCTTTTCGACTTTGCCGATGTATTTCGCCTATTGACGAGGCGTTTGGCTACCTTAAGAGATTCATAGTTACTCCTGCCCGTGTCTCTCCGTAAACCACAGTCACATCTACCATTCTCCTCTGCCCCTTTCACCAGACGCGATACGCCAATATTTGTAGACATCATGACTTTAAAAGTACTTCTGCTAGGGGCTCCTCCAGTTTACCAATGTATTTCGCCTGTTGACGAGGCATTTGGCTACTTTAAGAGAGTCATAGTTACTCCTGTCTGTTGCTCCCCGTTTTACCACAGTCACATTTTCAATCCTATTCTGGCCAGTTCACGTGAAGCGATACGCCATTATCGGTCAACCTAAAGAATTTCACAGTACTCCTGCCGGGATCTCTCGAGTTTGCCGATGTATTTCGCCTGTTGACGAGGCATTTGGTTACCTTAAGAGAGTCATAGTTACCCCTTGCTGTTGCTCCCCATTTTACAACCGGCACATCTACAAGCTTACTCTGGCCAATTCTCCTGAAGCGATACGCTAATATCTATTGACATAAAGACTTTCACAGTACTCCTGCCGGGAGCTTTTCGACTTTGCCGGTGTATTTCGCCTGTTGACGAGGCGTTTGGCTACCTTAAGAGAGTCATAGACGACATGACTTTCAAAGTACTTCTGCCAGGGGCTCCTCCAGTTTACCAATGTATTTCGCCTGTTGACGAGGCATTTGGCTACTTTAAGAGAATCATAGTTACTCCTGTCTGTTGCTCCCCGTTTTACCACAGTCACATTTTCAATCTTATTTTCACCCGAAGCGATACGCCACTTGACGAGGCATTTGGCTACCTTAAGAGAGTCATAGTTACTCCTGTCAGTCGCTCCCCGTTAAACCACAGTCACATCTACCATTTTCCTCTGCCCCTTTCACCAGACGCGATACGCTATTATTTGTCGACATCATGACTTTCAAAGTACTCCTGCTAGGGGCTCCTCCAGTTTACCAATGTATTTCGCCTGTTGACGAGGCATTTGGCTACCTTAAGAGAGTCATAGTTACTCCTGTCAGTTGCTCCCCGTTTTACCACAGTCACATTTTCAATCTTATTCTGGCCAGTTCACCCGTAGCGATACGCCATTATCAGTCAACCTAAAGAATTTCACAGTACTCCTGCCGGGAGCTTCTCGAGTTTGCCGATGTATTTCGCCTGTTGACGAGGCATTTGGTTACCTTAAGAGAGTCATAGTTACCCCTTGCTGTTGCTCCCCATTTTACAACAGGCACATCTACAAGCTCACTCTGGCCAATTCCTCTGAAGCGATAGGCTAATATCTAATGACATAAAGACTTTCACAGTATTCCTGCCGGGATCTTTTCGACTTTGCCGATGTATTTCGCCTATTGACGAGGCGTTTGGCTACCTTAAGAGAGTCATAGTTACTCCTGCCCGTGTCTCTCCGTTAAACCACAGTCACATCTACCATTCTCCTCTGCCCCTTTCACCAGACGCGATACGCCAATATTTGTAGACATCATGACTTTAAAAGTACTTCTGCTAGGGGCTCCTCCAGTTTACCAATGTATTTCGCCTGTTGACGAGGCATTTGGCTACCTTAAGAGAGTCATAGTTACTCCTGTCTGTTGCTCCCCGTTTTACCACAGTCACATTTTCAATCTTATTTTCACCCGAAGCGATACGCCACTTGACGAGGCATTTGGCTACCTTAAGAGAGTCGTAGTTACTCCTGTCAGTTGCTCCCCGTTAAACCACAGTCACATCTACGATTTTCCTCTGCCGCTTTCACCAGACGCGATACGCCATTATTTGTCGAAATTATGACTTTCACAGTACTCCTGCTAGGGGTTCCTCCAGTTTACCAATGTATTTCACCTGTTGACGAACCATTTGGCTACCTTAAGAGAGTCATAGTTACTCCTGTCAGTTGCTCCCCGTTTTACCACAGTCACATTTTCAATCTTATTGTGGCCAGTTCACCTGAAGCGATACGCCATTATCGGTCAACCTAAAGAATTTCACAGTACTCCTGCCGGGATCTCTCGAGTTTGCCGATGTATTTCGCCTGTTGACGAGGCATTTGGTTACCTTAAGAGAGTCATAGTTACCCCTTGCTGTTGCTCCCCATTTTACAACAGGCACATCTACAAGCTTACTCTGGCCAATTCTCCGGAAGCGATACGCTAATATCTATTGACATAAAGACTTTCACAGTACTCCTGCCGGGAGCTTTTCGACTTTGCCGATGTATTTCGCCTATTGACGAGGCGTTTGGCTACCTTAAGAGAGTCATAGTTACTCCTGCCAGTGTCTCTCCGTTAAACCACAGTCACATCTACCATTTTCCTCTGCCCCCTTTCACCAGACGAGATACGCCATTATTTGTCGACATCATGACTTTCAAAGTACTCCTGCTAGGGGCTCCTCCAGTTTACCAATGTATTTCGCCTGTTGTCGAGGCATTTGGCTACCTTAAGAGAGTCATACTTACTCCTGTCAGTTGCTCCCCGTTTTACCACAGTCACATTTTCAATCTTATTCTGGCCAGTTCACCCGAAGCGATACGCCATTATCAGTCAACCTAAAGAATTTCACAGTACTCCAGCCGGGCGCTTCTCGAGTTTGCCGATGTATTTCGCCTGTTGACGAGGCATTTGGATTCCTTAAGAGAGTCATAGTTACACCTTGCTGTTGCTCACCATTTTACAACAGGCACATCTACAAGCTTACTCTGGCCAATTCCTCTGAAGCGATAGGCTAATATCTGTTGACATAAAGACTTTCACAGTATTCCTGCCGGGATCTTTTCGACTTTGCCGATGTATTTCGCCTATTGACGAGGCGTTTGGCTACCTTAAGAGATTCATAGTTACTCCTGCCCGTGTCTCTCCGTAAACCACAGTCACATCTACCATTCTCCTCTGCCCCTTTCACCAGACGCGATACGCCAATATTTGTAGACATCATGACTTTAAAAGTACTTCTGCTAGGGGCTCCTCCAGTTTACCAATGTATTTCGCCTGTTGACGAGGCATTTGGCTACTTTAAGAGAGTCATAGTTACTCCTGTCTGTTGCTCCCCGTTTTACCACAGTCACATTTTCAATCCTATTCTGGCCAGTTCACGTGAAGCGATACGCCATTATCGGTCAACCTAAAGAATTTCACAGTACTCCTGCCGGGATCTCTCGAGTTTGCCGATGTATTTCGCCTGTTGACGAGGCATTTGGTTACCTTAAGAGAGTCATAGTTACCCCTTGCTGTTGCTCCCCATTTTACAACCGGCACATCTACAAGCTTACTCTGGCCAATTCTCCTGAAGCGATACGCTAATATCTATTGACATAAAGACTTTCACAGTACTCCTGCCGGGAGCTTTTCGACTTTGCCGGTGTATTTCGCCTGTTGACGAGGCGTTTGGCTACCTTAAGAGAGTCATAGACGACATGACTTTCAAAGTACTTCTGCCAGGGGCTCCTCCAGTTTACCAATGTATTTCGCCTGTTGACGAGGCATTTGGCTACTTTAAGAGAATCATAGTTACTCCTGTCTGTTGCTCCCCGTTTTACCACAGTCACATTTTCAATCTTATTTTCACCCGAAGCGATACGCCACTTGACGAGGCATTTGGCTACCTTAAGAGAGTCATAGTTACTCCTGTCAGTCGCTCCCCGTTAAACCACAGTCACATCTACCATTTTCCTCTGCCCCTTTCACCAGACGCGATACGCTATTATTTGTCGACATCATGACTTTCAAAGTACTCCTGCTAGGGGCTCCTCCAGTTTACCAATGTATTTCGCCTGTTGACGAGGCATTTGGCTACCTTAAGAGAGTCATAGTTACTCCTGTCAGTTGCTCCCCGTTTTACCACAGTCACATTTTCAATCTTATTCTGGCCAGTTCACCCGTAGCGATACGCCATTATCAGTCAACCTAAAGAATTTCACAGTACTCCTGCCGGGAGCTTCTCGAGTTTGCCGATGTATTTCGCCTGTTGACGAGGCATTTGGTTACCTTAAGAGAGTCA